>NC_051847.1:143478987-143663069 GCF_002237135.1 Teleopsis dalmanni | reverse complement strand
TATATTACAATATATAATATATTACAATATATAATATATTACAATATATAATATATTACAATATATAATATATTACAACACATAATATACTATAATATATAATATACTATAATATATAATATACTATAATATATAATATACTATATGTATAATATAATATAAACTTTATTGAGCTTCTGCAGTTGTTGCTTTACAAGCTTGTTCTAATAAAACCATGACCACGAGGTTTGGGTTGTTGTCTTCTATTTCGACAGGTTTAAAGTTCTAAGCCTTGCATACGTCATAAAATTATAGGAACTAATAAACCAAAAAGTTTTTTTGAAAAGATCAATGATGATGGCGTTTTGGTAGTACTCGAAACAACTGTATGGTCTGTCAATAAAAACCCAGTTAATTACATATAAACATTTTGTTGTTGCAATTCATTACTGCTTAAAAAGTTTTTATATAAAATTAGTTTTTTTAATCATAACTGACTTTAAAATACTAATTTCTTTCTTTTCTAGTTGTCTAATATTACTGACTATCGAAAAAGCTATTAGACATTAGATGTAAAACTTAGACGTAAAAATATATATATTTTTAAAAGTTTCTATATAAAAATTAGTTTTTTTAATCATAATTGACTTTAAAATACTAATTCCTTTCTTTTCTAGTTGTCCAATATTACTAACTATCGAAAAATCTTATTAGACATTAGATGTACAACTTAGACGTGAAAATATATATATTTTTTAAAGATATATTAAAACTGAATAATATACGATACACATGTACAGAATTTTAAATTATATGGTGATGAGAAATAGATGAGAGCTGAAATATATGTTAGAGTTATCGGAATAAAAAATAAGGGAGATGTGTTAAGTTATAAATGAAAGAAGGATAAAGCATAGTATAATAATTGTAGCGATGGTGATGACAAACATTGATGAGAATTCATATATTTACAGAAGTTATTTAATTTAATTTATATTTTATTTCTTTTCTGTTAAAAGTAATAATTTTTACACAACTAACTACTGACAAAATTTCAAACGATTTACTGAATTTAATATAATGCATTTATAAAAAAAACTGCCATTGTTCATAAGATAACATTATTATTGATACAAATATGTTGTATTTTTTTGCACATAGTTTTTAAATTCATATCATATATTTTTGTAAGCTGGTGTTTCTCAAGTCAACTCAAAATTATTTAAAGAAAATATAAAAAGAGCCGTAACATTTTCATTGGTAGAATAATCTATTTTTTTTACATAATAAATTCATAGGAAAATCCTTTATACTAGTATTTCAAAGTATTCAAGCATCGAACTGTTCGAGCATTCACAAATGTTCACAAATGTAAATAAATTCTATTAAAATAATTATTTTATACAAAGATATAAGTTTTGCAATTAATTTCTATTATATTATAATACTCTAACATGAAATTATAAAACTATGAATTGGTATACATATATATATGAATACATCTACATTTATATAGATATATTGAAAAAAAAAATTCTTAATTCGTTTGAAGACCATAAAGATGAATATTACCTATATTTTTATACAGAAATAGTTTAATTAAAGGAGTTTTTTGGTAAAAAATACAATTTATAAAACTAAGTAAGTAAGGAATTGTTACGTAACTAAAATATATTTTTATTTTATTTAGAAACATCCAAGAAAACTAACTTGTACAACTTAAGCCATTTTTTCTTAGTGTAATACAACAAAGAGAATTCACTATAGTGATAGGATAACTAACATCGACTACAATAAATGTTACTGCTATCGGTACTCTGTGCTGTTGCGAATGCTCTGTACTTATATTATTTGAGTTCACTTAGTCATTTGTAATTCTCTGTGACTATGAGTGACTGTTTGTCTGTCTGAGGCGCATTCTACATATAATTTTGTATGACTAAAGCTATTTTTTATGCAATGTGACTGGCAGACTGCCTGACAGTCATTGATGCAAACAGCAAATGCACTTATATTATATTGTAGCTGCCGCTCCTTTATTAACTAACTGAACTGACTAAATATAACAAAACAGAAAAAATTTATGTGGACTGCAAACATAACATCCAGCATTAACAGAACATTGTCAATGTTGACAACTTTTATTATTTTTTCATTAATACGTTCTTTTTTTATTAAAAATGAGAACAAAGTCGATTCGTTGAGTCATATGATCTTGTTTAGTTAAGATATGTTAATATAGATTGCGATGCATATACCATCAATGATGTTATTAGCGGTGTTTAAGTAGACAGATGCGTATATACGTTTAATATTCATTATGATGTTCATGTAAGTCTATATCACTGCTTTTGCTTAAAAAGAAACGTATTTTATATACAAAGAATTGTTTGAATATCATTTCTAATAACAGAAATTATGGTACATAACTAATGTACGTCTGCAAGATACATTCCGATTTAAAAAGAGAGTATTAATCAAAAACTTTAACTTCAATGAATTATAGAATATGCCGACATCAGTTACAATTGAGTATTAAAAAGTAAATATTATGCCATTTCTGCTATTCTTAGGTTTTTAATATTATTGTTAATACTATTTCTTTGTACTGTTTAACTGGTAAGTAGTAAATATGTAACTACATACACATCATCATATACTACTTTCTGCTCAGAAACATACAACTGTTAAACCAATATATACATTAACATAAGTAGTTAAAGTAGTCTACACAGGAAAGCAATACAATGTAGCAACAATAACAAGAAATAATAATCAATTCGCATATTCTATAAAAAAGGATCATAAAACTACAATAAAATTTTAATTTCTGCCAAAAAATTTTTTACAGTATAAAAATAAGTACCTCACACTGTAGGTGAGGATTCAAATCTATAATTCGAAGCACCAGTAAAACGACTAAAATGCCTTGGGTTTTGTGATGCTTTTGTGGGTCAAAGGAGATCACAACAAACAGACTGGCAGACATACCCAACCAACTGAATCGAACTGAACTCAACTAAATGAAACTGAACTGAACTCAATTGAAATAAGTCTAGTAGAATCTTATAAAAACGTTCAGTCCTTCAGCAAGTTAGAGAATTCGTTTTTATGAAATGGCAAATGCACGTTCTTATTTCTACCAGAATGTTGTAGAATGCAAAACAACGAATATTATGTATATGTAAGACCGATTGTATCTCAAGCAAAGACGTAGGTAGCTAGGTAAAGTAAGAGGGATTGAAATGAAATGGATTTTATAAAGTGGTTTTAACAAACAATTCACCAACAGCAGAGTAAAGCAATAATAGCAATTTCGTGCTTGGCTTTATTTTATTTTCTTTGCTGTTGATGTTGCTGTTGCTGCTATGACATCGCTCCTGCTGCTGTTGATGATGATGATGTTGCTGCTACGCTTAAGTTCTTAACGTTTTTTTTAGTATCATACATTTTTGTATCGAAGCTTTTCGCATACTTTCTGTTTGTTGTTCGCTCAGTTATATTCAATTCGTTTCATAGCAATAATGATGAGCTCAACACAGCGCACAGCACACAGCACATAGCACACAAATTATATTAAATGCACGAGTATGTCATTGACTGTAGAATTGCTTGCTCTGCTGTTTAAGTTAAAAATTTTTGTATCTCTGGCACGGCAGTAACCCATATGATGGCGGTATGTTTGTGCCGCCTTTATTAAAGAGAAGCAACAAAAACAAATGTGTTGTTGGTTGGTTAATTCATGCGTTTCTGGATTCATCGTTGTTGTGTCGCTGCTCTGCTTGCGTACTATTAGAGTTGTGACAATCATGCAGCAATTATCAAAATTGAAATCTGGAAATATCTTTCAATTGAAAGTTAAAGCAATTTAACAGAGTATATGAAACACAAACAGTCAGACTGGTTGCCAGGTTGCCAGGATAAATGAATGGATGTTGTATAAAATTTTTTTAGACAGTCGAAGTTATAATTGATATTGTTTATTATATCTTTAATTAAGTTTTTTTTTTTCATTTCAGACTAACAGATAAAGTTCTATAGTTTCTTAAAATGTTAATAAATACATCAAGATTTACCGTTTACCAAAACAAAAAGAAATAAAATTAACAATGAAAATATTATAAACTAGTAACAGTTCATTCATTAACTATGAAATTAATTCTTTCTTCAATTCTAACCCTTTATTCACGCAAGCATCAAAAATCAAAGTGCTAAATAACAGCGCAAAAAAAGCAGAAAAAAAGCAAAAAGAAGCAGAAAATAATAAGTTGCAGAAGTTAAACATCACATATAAAAATTTTGTATTGTTATTCTATTATTTCGCTATAATTTTAAGTTCAACAATGTATCTTGTGATATTATTGCTTTAGCTGTTAATATACGTGTGTAATAATGATATCTTGATAATCATATATTTTATCGTGAAGGTAGGAAATATTAATTAATTGTAAAGAACTTTGAAAAGATTTTCATGTACATCAGTACTTGTATTCACTTCTTCTAAATTGTATGTTTTTTTCAACTGAAACAAATTATAATTATTATAATTTGTATTATATATATAATACGAATTTTTTCATGGTACATACAGTAGTGAGTCCAAACATTTGGATATGATATGAAATACAGTAGACGTTTAAATTGAACAAATGATGATGATAGCAATCATACATTTGTTATATAAAACAGTTAATATTCCAAGCTGAACATTAAAAATAATTTTTATTAAATATCCTTATTTTCATATTAATTCATTAATTCATAATATCAATTAAAACTTATTTATTAAAAAACTGCATGGTCATGTCTATTTAGAAATCACTCCAAAACTGTAACCTCTTTAACTGTAAAACGAAACACACAGAATTTAAAATATGTGGAGAGTTCCGATATTTGTCTATATTCTCTATCGCCGAATAATTCAAATTTCAAATTATTCGAATAACATGTCCAGTACTAATCGGTGCAAAAATCGTAAAGTATACTTTTAGTATAGTATTATACTAATCATTAGCTATTATTTACTTAATTATGTTGTAAAAATATATTTTTTCGCCGATTTTAACCATATTATCATAACATACCAAATAAATATATAACGTTTCTTAATAAATTCTCAATAATTAAATACCAATGGAATTATATAATATAAAAATGGCTCAAATTAAAATTCAAATTCAAAATCAAATTTCAACATGCAACGAGAATCTTATATACAGTTTAAGGATAAGAGAAGGCATAGAAAGCATTTTCTGAAGGCATTCTGATATGAAATAATTCTTTTCCTTTTTTGTGAATGAAACCAAACGAAAAAGTTGTACATCATGTCAAAAGCACGTACTTTTTGACGTTAAAGGTGTAAATAATGTTGCAAGTTAAATATTTAATAATAATTAATTTTAAATTATTTTTAATAATATGTATATGTACTAAAGGAATTCACGTATTTTTAAACACGATTTTACGTGAAAATGTTGCTAATGCCTTTTCATCTCATTGATTTTAATATAAAAATATTTTAGCTAAGTTGCACACTGACTGCGTGTTTTAGTGAATTGTAATGTTAACTTGTATGAAATTGATACGGACTCATTTAAAATTACCTTAATATTAGTGGTGGTTTTTTGTTTCAATTGTATTTCTATGAAACATAAAATACAAACAGATTAGAGCTAGCTTATTAAAAAGATACTCAATGCCTGGAGTAATTACTTTGTTAAATGATATTAAGGATGTATTTTTTGATTATATCTCTCATTTGTTTTCATTTCATCATAGAGAAAATACACAATATTGCCACCGATTGCTTATTTAACTGTTATTGATCATATTCACATCATCTACATTTACATAATCCATATCGAATTTTTATAATACTTTAATCATTAAAAGTAAGCAGCAAACACATATTAAAGTAATAACGTATGTTATTAAATAAATAATTAATGAAATGTTAAAAAGTTTATAATTAATTTTTTTTTAATATTTCCTTTTACATAGACACAAATCTAACTTAATCTAAGGTATGTATCAAAAACATTCACCATAGTACCAAAGAAAATACATTCTTACTAATTTATTATTTTTTTCAAAGCATCATACAATGTTACAATACCATACCTCTCACTATTTTTCCAATATATTGTGATAGCATACAAAAAAAAATTCATGCTTAGCATTTGTGTCAGAATATTCAGTTTGAAACTTCCTATACCCATTTACAGCTTCCTGTCTTTTTACGAATTGAAATTTCTTAATCTGTCTTGACATTAAAAGCGGAAAAGAAAACGTAAAACAGCACTGTTGTGCAGACTGACGAAGGAAACAGGTGAAGTGTAGTGTAATAAAGTGAAGTATGTAGTATAAGAAACAGAAACATTTTATTGCACAAAAAAAAAGATATATAAAATCGACAAAGGCCACTGTTGCAAATGATTGCATCGGTCGTTATTGGCGATATTAGTTTTATATGTGTGATTATATAGAGTGGTAATGTTTTCGAGTTACAAGTTGAGCAGCATTTAAATTTTGTTAAATAAATTCTTATTTTTCTTATATAACGAATGTCTGCGTTTACACACCTTTTGTAAATTAAAAACATAATAATTACTATATATTGGTCAAATGGATTTTATATTTTATCTTATGTATTTCTTGTTTAGTGATATAAGTCACAACAATGTATTGCCATTGTAAAGTACAATAAACTAGTGAGACGGCTTCACACATGCACATCATAACAGAATTAAATGTTACCTAAGCTGCATTTGATTAATATCAAAAACATAAGTTTTGACAACTTTTATTTTGAGATTAGTTTCTGACATATTAATCCAGTAATCACGCATGAATTCTTGCTTTCGATAAAAAAAATTGAAGTCTTTATTCCCGATCGTATGGCTGGAAAACATGACACTTTTTGTTTAGCATTAACCGCAACTGCTCGGTACACTGATGGTTTCGAAACCAATTAAGAAATTGATGCCTAATTTGATGGCCCTAACACCAGAATCCAGCTATAAAACCTGTTCTTTTAAAAGCGGAAACTGCAATTAGCCTTAAAAGACGCCAATGTCTATATCTACAGAGATACTCAAGCAGCAAGCAAACAAGGCATTTACATAATGGAAAATTTCTATGCCATGCTGCAGAATGGTAATAAAGCTGCGATAACAGTAAAAGGGTAAGAATCGGAGTCTATTTGTGTAATTAATTAATTAAAATTTCAGACTATAATCCGAAACATGTCAGTCTATGAACGAGAACGATGAGCTTTTATATCTATACTTTTGATTACGCAAAAGCATTCATCCCCAGTATCGGAACTCTTTAACATGAGCTTTTATCTCAATATTATAGGTGTCCTCTTCGTCTGAAATGAGATGCGACCTTTAAGCATACATTTTATTAATGCTTGCTTCTGAACCATTCCACAAAGACTATACTGATGCAAAAGTTCTAATCTCATCTGTAATTAATGTTTGCCTAACGTAAGACATATTGACCTTCATTCAAAAATTGGAAAACCTCACCTTGATTCTTTCTCAGTTGGGTATGTTATATTAAAACAATTCTTTAAGGTCACAGTACTCTATAACGTTTCAAACCTAAATTTTAATTATGTATTTAATTCTACTTATTTCTATTATTATAAAAGGGTGTATTACCTTAAACTACAAAAAAAAAAAATATTTCACTTAATAGAAAAATATGTTAATAAAAAGTTACTTAAATACTAAAATAAAATTATTCAGATTCAATAACAAGTTCATGGAAACTTGTTATATCTCATATATCTATTAAGAAAAATTGCAACATTTTGTCAACAAAGCAAACATCAGGGCGGTGGCATTTATAGTACGGTGACAAATCGTACGTTTTAGTCAAAAGGCGTCGGTATTACAAAGAAAGGCAAACGTTTTTTCTTCACATACAAAAAGTGAAGCAAACTGAGCTGATAATGATGATTACTGCACTGAAATAAACCAGAATAAAAATATAGAAATTTTGAAAACGTGCAATATTAAAATATTTTAACCAACTTCACAAAGTTAAGGCCAAAGTAAAACAACTACAAAACACAACAACAAAGTAAAACAACATTACAAGAAATAAATATAAGTAAAATATTGTTAAGGCTTTACGTCAACTGAAAAATACAAAAGCTAACAAAAACAGAAGAAAAAAACAATAAAAAATAACATTAATCAAACGCGTTTGTTGGCAACTACATTCAAGCCCCGAAGAAAATGTCGGTAAGATATTCGTAAAGGTGCGTGGGTGTGCAACATTGCGGTGTGGTAGGCAAAATAAAAAATAAATAACACTACAGAACTTTATTTTACGTTATTTAGACTTTGTTAAACATGCTTTTTCCATGAAACACAAAAATAAAATTCCAAAGCTAACTTAAGACTTACAGCAGTGAAGTGAAAAAAAAGATACACTGAAAAAATTTCATGAAAATCATATACATGAATGTTACATTCGTATGAAGTGCGACTCAATTTTATTTAACAAACTTTAAGTTAAACGTATTTATGATAAAACACTGTTTAAAATCGGTAGTTTACAGTTAGTTAGGCAGAAATGTTTTGAAAGCGAGACCTATAAACCAGTTGAAGAATCAACGCCATTTTAAAGTCGCATCTTTCATCTAAACACACTCAGATGTTTATTACGATCTGTCAACTATCTTTTTTCACAAACTATTTGAACCTGACGTATCGAGAATTTTGTCACAATGAAAAAAAACCGAATATCACACAGTGATAAATTTCTTTGTTATAGAGGGTTTATTACCAATAGAAATTCGTACAAAAATGATGAATGTGTTAAAACAATCTGCTTCTTTATTTTCAATTTTGCATCGATGGTTTTTTATATTGTACACATTATTAGTTATATTCTGAGTTAATAACACTATGTCTATTAGATAAAGCTTTTATCTCGATTGAGACTCTTCAGTATAGTTTGATGTCAAAGAGGGTCTAATAGTCTGTTGCAAATAATTTGAAAATCAGTTCACTCGATCTATTTAGATTTGTCAGATAATAATGCAGTACATTTTCAAAGATTGATTATCAATAAATATGAATACTATATTATACGTTTTTCCGTAAAATCTTGAGTTCCATTGTGATAACGTTAGGTCACACATAGTACATCTAAAATTGAGAGACCGTGGCTTAGAAGTTTGAAGTATAAGGCAGATACTTAGCAGATGATTCTTACTATTAAAACCTTATAAAAAATTTCCTGATACCTAAAATTTACTTTAACTGCGGATTGCGCAAACTACATGCGTCAGATGTTTAAAGATAAAGCTCTATATTATTACTTTAATAAAGCAACAATAATTTAGATGTTGAATAAAAGAACGCTAAATACTTATTGTCTTATATTTTTTTGTTATATATAACATATTTCGATGATATAATAAAATTTTTAATGTACAAAACTTCAGTAATGTATGAATTGCGTTACTAGTATCGTGGAATTCATACTTTTATAAACAAAACTTAACTTTTAACTTATCAGACAGTATTAAAATTAAAGTATGAACTACATATTCAAGCCTTAAAGCAACGCTGTTAAATACGGTTTTTTACCACATTTATAAGCTTATTCGGCAGAACATTTTTGAATTTCAACAAAAATACCTTACATCCTTTTGAAACTTTATTTTATAAAATCATGCCTTTTTATAATTTATAAATATTTATTTCATATATTAAGTTTTATTTTATTTATGTGCACATAATATGCCGATGATAATGAAATTCTCATGAAATGTTGCCTCAAAGCATAAAATTACACACGCTGACAAAAATCATTCGTTCGTCGTCTTTATGGGCTTTGGCTTATGTACGTATCGTCGGTTCAGTTCCCCCTTTTCAAGATTTTCTTCATAAGTTGTTAAGTGGATAGAGTTGGCAGCAACTGAGGGGCGGGCAGAAAACCTACAGCCGCATGAATATGCATATGTATGTATCTTTAAACTGTCTTAATTTTACTCTTTTGCTTGAGTTATTTAGCTTTTCAGCTGAAACGTATTTTAAGAATTTTAGCGCGATAAGCACATTTTTATTGTGTTTTGCGATACGATAAAAAGGAGTGGCTTAAAGTAAGAACATGTGCTTGTTTTATGGTTACGAATAGAGGTAGAAAAACCGGCATTTTGAGGGTCACGCAAAATGAAATTATGTCGATATAAACAAAAACAAAAAAGGTTAGTATATTTTGTATTTACAACTAAGGCACCTAAATAATTTACAAAAAAAATTGAGGTGTTAATTATACTAAGCATCGTTACAGCAAAGCTAAGTTACTTACGTATTAGGTATACCTATGTACATATTCATAAAAACATTGTTAGAAATTCTGTTATAAAAAAGTGTATACAAAATACGAAATTAATTTTCCCAGTAAATTTTTATTTATTAAAATGAATGCAATATTTATGTATGCCTAACCTACCGCAAGATTCTTTTTTTGTTGCATGCAAGGAAAGGGTGTAATATAATATATGTAAAAAAAAAAAGAAAGGAAATGTTTACTATACAATACGGTAGAAAAATATACTTGTTGATATTGCATATTTAATTAAGATACGAGTACATTTTTTATTAAAACGAGAAGCAAAAGCAATTTCATTTCTTTTAAATTTTTTGGTAAATAACTTACTGCCTTGACTACAACATTCAAGGTCCTAAATTAAGTGTATAAATGTGCCCACTTATTTAAATTGCTAAAATGCGATATTTACTAACAGTAACGAATTATTTTTAAGAGAATAATATACATACACTTCATTAATAAAATATTTTATTAACAATTTAAAGCAATAAACTGGTCATGACAGTGAATTCTTATCAAAAGAACCCGAAATAAATCAAATGAGGCAGTATAAGGATACCTGTACATCATACAGTTAATGTATAATTAATAATCGGAATATATTTTTTTATACTGTTACTGTTGCTTATACACCTATCATTCACCTTCAACGTAAGTTCCTCATAAAGATTATTTCAAAAATTAAACTAAAATTTTCAAGGAGATTTACTAAAATAAATGAGAAAAAATGTGTCTATTATAAAGTAGACTTATATCCTTATTGATATAACCTTTATAACTTTAATTAGCGGATTTAAAGCATTATTAACGTTTTCACAGCAATCGATTTCATAAATATTTTACATAAAACAAATTCCTATAATACACAAGACAACATCATTGTTGTTAGTGCAAATTTATTATTTATAATTTGTACATAAGTTTTGCATTTGTGTTACAGTTTTTTGTTGTCTGTCTTCTCAACTCTAATGGATAAATTTTACAAAATTGAACGATTTAATAGATGTTAAACAAGATTTAAATAAAAATATAATTAATACAATAAACATTTTCGAGTAAAAATGCTATTAGGTTTTAAAAACATTGAAGAACAATATAAAAAAAATATTTTTGAAAGTTTTTTTTTAACTTTGCGGTCGGTAAATTTAGCATATGAAAAAACCGAGTCGGTGGAAATTTACCGTTTTATAAGTTTTTTCGTTTGTGAAATATAATATCTGCGTGTGTTTTAAACCCATAGAATTTGTTACCATATGTAAGTAGATGTAAACGTTTGAATCTAACATAGAAAAGACAGCTTGTTCCTATTATTTCTAACACCTTCAAATGAATAATGTCAATATCCTAACAGAAGCAAGTATGTCCTGCCACTAGTTTGTATGTCTTGCAAAATGTCTGAAATATATAATACAGATATTATATATATAATAAAATCTGAAAAGCGATTTATCTTATATGATAGATGCACATATAATATAAGAAAGTAGAATATTAAATCTGTAGAATTTGTGTTAATGAATTTAAATTATAAATTATACAATCAAATTTAATTTTTATTCCAAATAGATAAGCAATAACAACGTTATTATCGTATCGTACTCTTTTTTCTTTACTCTTTCATTGATAATTTAACAGTTTAACAGTTAAATATTATCAGTACTGCATAAGCTAAGCTATAAGCTTATACTCTTATTAGAAAATCAGTAGAGTACGATAAATTGAATAATTGAAAATTAAGGAACTAAAAAAACTTACAGTTGAGTTCAGTACATTTTGTTATCAATGAATGACGTTGATGACATTTGTAACACATACGATTATTCATTGATTTTTATTCATTATTTCATCACAAAAAGATTAACTCGATTAACCACAAAAAAGACTAATTTAATAATAACATATGGATTTTACCAAAATATTGAAAAAAAAAACCATCAAAATAATTAAATCTAAATCAACATTTCATTAATCAAGTATGAAGGAGGGCGGAACCAATACAAAACAAGTGCTACTAATTAAAAAATATTTTATAAACTCAGTTTTATCGTAACACAAAAAAACCTAATGTCTAAAGAGATACGGCGAATATGAATGAGACAATCCCTCAATAGGTGCAAGTGTCAGTCAGTAAAACAATAACGATTCACATAAAATGAACCTAAAAAAATATAATCAAAAGAAATCTAAACAAAAATAAATTTGCAAAATAGGATAAACAGCAGTCAGTGAAAGCGGGTTAATGAACTTTAAATAAACCGGTGCAACATAAAGCAGGACGTAGTAATTGAGATATTTTCATACACAAATCTTTAAGTTTATAAAAATCTGTATATTTGTATGAATGTATGTTTCCGTATGGTATTGTAGGTTTGTAAAAATAAAATAAAACTGAACCCAAAACAAGAAATGTTTTACTGAAAAATGTGGAACACATCAATGCTGCCACTGCCATAACCTTGTAGAGACAGACATACTAACAGAAAGACCCCAAAAGAATGAAAAGTATACGTCAGCGATAACAAGAACAACATCAACAAAACCAACATCAACAATATATATCAACGTGAACTGAGAAATGCTAATGTACTAAATCATAAATACAAAATTACGTAAGGTCGAATGCGCGCTGGTGGATGGCGCTATCCAGTTGGAGGTGATGTCAATGCCGGCACATTGGTAAAATTTTATTATCATGAATGCTGGTTGGATGCCGGCAATGTATGTAATGGTCGTGTGCCACTTTGATATTTGTTCATATACATTAATGCAACTATATTAAACGGCATAGATATTTTTATAAAAACGACAACAAGTCATAATCTAACAAATCACAAGCAAACTTTCATGTAAAGATAACGCAGGGAATGGATGTAATAAAAACTACATTTCTAAGTAAACAAATTGACTGAAATGAGGTTTTATTTTTATAAATGAATAATTTTATAATAATTAAATAAGAAAAAACTAAAAAGTGCCACGTTATCCATAAAATATTGCACCAAAAATCTTTAAGATACTTCATTGCTTGAAAATGAAACTGCAATTTCTTAACTTTGTATTGATGAAGCAAAACAACAAAAAAGTATCGCAGTTTAAAGTGATTCAAGATAACTGCACAGAAAACAAGCGAAGCATGTCTTGCAGACAGTCGAAAAACAGCTGAGTAAAACTTTAACAACCGATAGAAATTCTATCTTAAAGTATAAAACGACAAGTTATGTTAGTTACCATAGCACACATATAATGAAAAAAAGAAAACGAATTTGAAATTAAATTCCCTACAAGAAAATTTCTATCACGTCAAAGGCAAACTTGTATCTGTAATGATAAAAGAAATTTTTATAATACAAACAACTTGAAAAATTGAGAATGGTTCATTTGAAAGTGAGAGTTGTGTACTTTGCGCTATTATTTTCATAAAACGTGGAATAAAGTTTTAAAGTTTAAAGAAAAAATGTAGCTTTGATATTTTTATTACAAGTTATAAAAATTTCAGGACTTGAATTTACTTTAAAAATACTTTTAAAAAGTCAATAGTTTCATTCTTATGAATATTAGTTACATTCATTAGAGAATTATAATAATTTAAAAACTATATACAGGCGAAAAGATCTTGAAAATAATACCTAACTGATAGCTAAAAATGACACGAATAGTTGACACTGCCGCGAAATATTTCTCACATACATATAAAGTATTTAAATCGATTATAGTACAAACGATTGTAATAGATTCATAGATAGATAATAGATATAATAGATATATAGATAATAGATAATAATATAATATATAATATATAATAATATAATATATAATATAAAATAATATAATACATAATAATATAATATATAATAATATAATAGATAATACAAAACATTATACAAAAGGTGGATTATAATTCTGAAATTGTTAAGTACAAATTTTATATTTGGTAATATAATAATATGTAAACATATTTCATATATTATATGAATAATAATATATATCCATATTTTCATGAGAAAAGTGATACTCGATAATATTTTAATGAAAAAAAACTGCCACTTTCTCTGGATTATCTTCTCAAAACTTTAATAGTTGTTTTTTTAAATAACTATTGCATATCGTTTACGCCAGAATTTGGCTAATTACGTACTTTTCGCCCACGTTAAGTATTACTTTAAGTAATTTCTTTAGAAAATATAAAAATAACGTATTTAATTACATTGTGTAAATTGACTTCTCTTAATAAATAGAAAATTTAATTTAAAAACTAACCTAATAGATTCCCATGAACTGATTAGGGGACAACTCAAAATACAATACCAATTAACTTTATTTTCTGTTTAAACGAGAACCAATAGTTTTAATTATATAAACAATAAAATAATCAATGATGTAATAATTGATATAAATTAAGTTATTCATTTATTCGACTTTAAGATTTATATAAGCAGTTCAGATGTCAGTATTTTTTAATAACTACTAACTCAAGAAAAGACAATTTTATCTTAAACTTCTGTTTACAATACCTGTTTTTCTAATGAAGACTGTAATTACTTTAAAATTTATGAACAATTGCTTCAACTGAATTTCATATAATAAATAATAAGTTTAGTTCTGTACAATAGTTCGATGAAATATTAGTCATCTACTACAAAAATTGATACAGTGCTTTGAATTATTAAAATAAGATAATTTTTTTTTTAAATGCATACAATATTTTGTTTTGTATAGTAGTTATACAATTTCTCAAAATACAACCAAAACAATGGTTGCTGCAGTAGCAGCGCTTCTATTATATGGGTTTATGGAACATTGAAGTTACAAATATACAAACATACATATAAAGAACACATATATATTTCAAAAAATATTTAAAAAAAAAAGCAAAACCAAAAATTGTTTATATTGTTGTTTTGCAAGCAAAAGTGGAGCGCACGTACTTCAGATACATATACCATGTAAAATGGATGTACATCGACAAAAAAAAAAATAAAGTAAAAAAAAAAAAATCAGCTGGCACCAGTAAAACATTGGCATCTTAGTAAAACTTCATCAGCGTAAACAGCGACAGGGGCAACAAAAATTAAAAAGGAAATACAAGTAAAAAAAACAAAAGCACTTGTGTATTTAAATAGATTTAAATAGGGTGTTGGCAATGTCTGTAGATCTCAAACAAAGAGCAGGACTGCATTAAAAGGGCAATATAAACACACGTGAATAACTTGACACTTGTGAACTTAAATTGAAAACTGGGTGTTTGTAATGTCTGCAGTGCCTGTCCTTTGACTACAAACATACAACTTATTCAACCATGTTAGTTGGGGCTTAAATGGTTCTTTTGATGTTTTTTTATTTCGTTTTGGAAACGATAAATTTAAGCAAACTCCCTTGAACTCCCTATTTAATTTTGATAGACGAAATACTGTTTTGTCTGCCTGCTGCTAATGTGGTTGCTTATTAAAAATGATATATGCCTTATTATAGAAAACGTTTATTTAGTAAGTTTAGTCATGGAATGTGTTCGTTCATAAATGTGGCATATTTATTTTAGTAGCACAATACAATTTACTGAGTGCCGTCGTCGTCGCAGTAATTCAATGTTTTTTAATTGCTTTTATTATTCTAAACACTTGAAACTGGAACGCGATATAACCAAACGTTGACGTCTTTTTAAACGTCAACGTCAGCGTCACTGTTAACGTCAACGTTTAACAAAGAATCAACTATGAAAAACCCATTCATCAATTGGGTCAATGTCAAGGCCGACGTATTTTGTTTTATTTCATTTTTTTTTAATATTTTTATTTTTAGTTCATTTTAGTGCGTTGTTTTTCATTAACAGCGGCGCTCTTTATCAACAACGCGAGATACAAATAATGAAGACATTATAAAATGTGGGCAAGAATACACTTAAACTGATTCATGTGTTTCATTTACAATAAAAGTAAAAAATTAATAAATAAAAATTTATATAATTTCAAAGGAAATTCTAAAGATTGTTTATTTTATATATTGTGAGATATTCGTTTGAATAAAGAAAGTAATAGTAAAGAGCAATTCTATGGTGCTATGAAGCTTCAACCAAAATCTCGTGTGTTTTAAAACTGAGCAAACAAATTTGTAAAAAGTATCTTATAAATTTACTCGATAGCTTATAATCTTACAGCTTCGAATTTCTATAATTTTCGAATTTGTCGAGAGCAAGCCACATCTTTAATGGGAATATATTCATTATGCTTTCACACTTATTGGACCATTAATTCTCGTGATAAACTTTTATATCATCGTACTTAGACGATCGCTTTCACTTCGCTGTAAATAAATAATAAATAAGTATTGAACGGATAGATAAGCATGTTTATATTAATCTTTTACAATTACATTAACTGTTAAATAAGCTAACAAGATTTGATAAGATAACAACGAACTTAGTAAACTTAATTTTGGCAAAAAAAAATTTTAGCCTTAAAGGTGAAATATCAATTTTTAAAACTTATTCATCGATAATAACAAATAATATAGATCAAAGCAATAAATAATTATTTTAAAATCCTTACAAGTAGAGGAACTACCTACTAATTCGCAGTTTCTAACTGAACAAATGCACATAAAGGTTTTTGTTTTAGTTTAGCAAAATATAAACTTACAGAATTAATAAATTATATTACTTTCAAAAATAAATTATGTGCGCCAGAGTCTGAAGCATTATAAAAAATATCACTTCAAATCACTTCGGACGAAAAATTCAAAACAATGAAAAATCTTGACATTATATTTTTCGTTATATTGAAAAAGTCTACTGTATATCAAGAATGAAATGAAAGTAAAATTTGCTTACCGCTAGTTTAGCAAAATACTAGTGATATTACTACACTTCTAAAATTCTAACATGTCTGTACGAAAGTGAAAACCAATTATTTAACAGATACTAAAATAAAAAAAACAACAGTGTCGACGACAATAACAAAAGTAAGACGTTGCATCATCAAGCTATTTGCTCCATTCCATGGAATGTGTTTAACACGTTGTTAGACTAGACAATAAACGAAACAGCGACAAATTCAACCAGAAACACTGGTGAAATGTGATTATTCAACTATGAGGATGATGACGTTGGCCATTGCTGTAATGTCATCACAGCTTCCATATTAACATGATGACAACAACAACAAACTAATTCAACATTGACATAGGATCTTGCATTAGCAACAATGTGTTCGTCATTGAAAATTAACTAAAATAAAATAAGTGAATTAATCTCTATTTAATAGATAAACTAATTAATTTGAAAATATGTATATAATACAGAAACAATAAAGCAACTAAGCAATACGTACAAAAGACAACAACTATAACAATTTAACAGAAACAATAGAAATTCAATGCCATGCTAACAGAATATAACAACTTAAACATCCGGTGCATTAACCTAGTTTATATTTCCAAAGTCTGAGAAATGCAATCGTCTATTATATACAACAGTTTATCATTTATACTCAGCTCAGTAGCATACCACAAGTTATGTGAAATGTTAAAACCAAATTATAACAACCGAGCGGAGCAAATGGTACAACACATACGCAAAATCAGCCAAACCATGCAACAACATCAAAATGAATATTAGCGCCAACAACGAAAAGGCCACGAATTTAACCACAGACGACGCTACTCTTCTACAAAGTTAGCACATTTAAGTCGTTAGCGACAGTGATATATAAATACTTATATATATATGTATATATAAAATAGATGTACGACAACAGATGCTGTGCTCTATCTGTATGTAAGATTTTGAAATGCAGATACGGTTATGGCTGGCTATAGTGACGATGACAAAATATGCACCAATGAATTGCAACGCAATGGTATAGCGCTTGCTTTTGCAGCAAGTAGTTGTAACTTGAGCAGGTCGGTCAACAGTCATATGGTCATAAAGCAAAATTTTACTATTACGAGTACACTAAACCAATAAGTATACCATAACAACGAAAGCAACTACGCTACTACGTGTTAAAGATACCAATATGCGCCTACTGCAGTTGCCTCCAAACGTTGCGGCGCACGTACACACGTGCATATGCATGAGAAAATACGCGTACAACAGTGCCAATGTATATAGCAAAAGTGCAACTAAAATTAGGTTTTAAGGCTGTTTTGTTTAGAATATATAAAACTGGTATAATGCAGTGCTCAGTGCAATGCTCTAGTGGTAACGGCAAGCTGTGCAATTATTTAAGAGGTCAAATTGAGTAAGTAAGCAAGCAATGCACGTATAAGCAGATTCAGCAGCAGCAACAAGAATAGCACAAAATGCAGTATGCAGTTATATGATTCCGTCACCTCAAAAATGAATTTGGAGCTGATAGCTGACCTTCAGAAATACTACATACATAGTTTTAAGTTCTGTGTATGCTCTTATTTTGACCGATTAACATATGTATCTAGCGGCGAAGTGAAAGTAACTAAATCGAAAGTTCATCATCAGCGTGTATACAAATCCAACGATAAGTAGAATTATGAATGCGTAAACAAAGTATGTCAATGCCCTATTAAGCTAATAACACTTAATAATTTCCACTCATAATAAATTAATGTAAGGGTTGTCAAGAAATAATGAAACACCTAATTAATGATAACGTTTAAAAAAGTATTTAAACGATAACAATGTCTAAAATAAACTTGCTCATAATATATACTGTGAGAAATTAATTGATAAGTGACACTTAAATGATACTATATATTTACTTAAATTGGAAATAATTTAGATTTAAAATTTATACATGGTGGATGGGGTTTTTCAATTGGTAACAATTATAGTTATTATTACTTACAACTTAATCAACATACCGTTAAAAAAAAATGAAGCACAACTTATAAGATTTCAAAACACCTACATCAACATAAGTTATATATATATTTGGCAATATTTTCGAATGGAATATTAAATAAAATTTAATTTATAAAATTTATAAATAGTTACCGATTTCTAGATTTTAAAATTTTTGAATCTAGATTAATAGGTATTTATTTATTAATTAAATATTTATATTAATATAGATATTTATTGAACTAACCTAGTATAGTATCTGTTGAACATTGGTATAATATAAAATGTATAATTAATTTAAATTTTTAAATTATTTATTTTTAATTAAATATTATTTTTTTTGTAAAAATATATTCAATTTTTAAATATATATTTTAATAATTTATTCTTTCCTATATATATAACTACATATTTAATTATAATATTTATATAAATAGAATATTTGTATATTATTATAAATATCATAATTTAAAATATCAACTACTTAATTATTTATAAATATTCTATATATATAATTATATAAGTAGTACATTAAACTCAAGCGTAGCTCGAATTTTTGTTTAAATTTGCGGTCTGGGTAATTGTTTAAGAGATTCCATTTGATTTAAAATTAATTATTATAAATTGAATTTAAGCTAAAGAAAACTCTCTTAAGACTGTATCAAAGTTAACAGTATACGAAAGATGAAATAAAAAAAAGCAAGAAATATTTTTAGTATTTTTAATGTATTGTTTTAAGCAAAATAAATATATAAATATTTGTTTAAAAAAAAAAGGTTAATACATTTATATATAAAATAACTTTGAAACAATATTTCACAAATCCGCTAAGAATGTTTATTATCAGAGTGTGTTTCTTATTGAGTATTCATGACATAAAAAGATTTTTCTAATGTAACTTAATTGCTTTAATGTCGTTTGGAACTTAACTTATATATCAATTACATATGATATTAAAAGAAATATATAGTAAATAAATATAAAAGAGAGAACACATGTTTTTCTTAAACTATTTTCTGGTTTATTGAATTACAAAATTAAAGTTTAATTCGAAACTTCTTGATATTGTGAAACTAATGCTCAAACGTAAATAGAAATACAAAAATTCGAATACGTGTCTTTGATAGGAGTAAAAATAACAACAACAAAAATATGTCAAAAGCCTAAAATTCAAAAAAGCCGCAAGTGCCACAAAAGCATTAGATGAGAAGTAACATAACGATTACGTGAGTTGCGTGTCAAATTGTGACTTTTATGTTATAAAGTCATATAGTAAAACTAAATATCCATAAAATAAGAAAACTAAACAATGCAAGCCACGCGTGTTTCAGAATAAGATATACTATGTAAAAGCTATTTCATACGTGAACTCGTAGTGTGAAAGCTTTACTTTTGTATGTGTTGTTTTTGTTTTGAAGAGATTATCTAGAAAAACAAAAATAAGAAAGATAACTAACTTAACTAACTACTAGCACACAATAATTTACTTCACAATTAGTTATAGATGCTGCAGTGCAATACCACAAAATTTAAATTTTCTCAAGTTAATTACCAAATAAAATGCAAGTAGAAGTTTAATTTTTTTAGTGTCATCCATTGTCTGATGCAAACATTTTTATTTTAGCTATAGTAATTAAAAATAAATCTCAAATTTGAAATTTCAGTTTTAATTGAATTTTCAAATGCTTTTAATATTTAATGCCCAACAAGAGTATAAATTTGCAATTAGGGCGATGTTTATGACGATTTCTTGTGGTAACTGCAACACAATCGCCTAAATACATGGCAACTCAACTGAACGATCTAATGAATCATTTACGTGTGAATGAATGAGCTTCATTGAAATAATGTTTAATAAATAAATGCAAAAAAAAACCGCATTTTATCTTTTTTTCATTTATTTTCGAATTCTGTATATGCAAATTATCAAATGAGCGATAATAAAATGTGAAATGTCATTGCATTGAATCATGTTTGATTAAATCACAACTCATCTTTTTCAAATCTTTTTTTTTAATAATTTTTTAAGCAAATATATATTTACTAACAGACCTTAATAAATATTTTTGTCGTATGTTATTTATTTTATAATTATATACGTAGGTAGTATCTAAAAACTTTTTAAGCTAACATATAGATGGCGGTAGAAATTGTAAAACTATAACTTTAGTAAATTATTTTATAATTAATATGAAAATGTGTAAAATTAATTACGATCCATGTAAAAGTAATATAAAAGTTACAACAAATAAAATACAGCCTTCTCTACGTTTGGAAGATCTGAATGGTTAAGACAAAAAGGATGACTTTTAAAGCAGATTCGTACAACCGATCACATCTGCCTTTATAATTAATCATCGTATATCAATGAATAAACAAAATAGCGGTTTGAAAAAATAAACAAACTTTAAAGTGAAGAAAGACTGTGTTTGCAGACGATAACGTTTTTGCTACTCTTTTTTGGGATAGCATGGGATCGTTCTGATTGACAACTCTGGGTTTCACAATAACTAGAGTACATTATATAACGTCGTTGATAAATTGAATACTGTAATAATTGAATAATAACTCTATTTGGAAAGAAAATCTTTTTGTTTCATCAGTAATATTTTGTAAATTTTCTTTTAATAAAGAATTTAAATCCTTTATAAATGGTATTTTAACGACATTCATGCAATATAGTTTGAGCATCGTTTACGAAAAATATATTGAAAATATATCCAAAACTCAGACTAACCAAACATTTTGTTAGTGGCTAAACTTTTCAAATACTCTTCATATGACTTAAAATTTTATATAGTAGTAAAAGGCATATATCTCAAAAAGACTATTTTCATATTATTAGTAATAAATAAATATCGTTTGTTAGTTAAGAGTTGATTAACGAATAAAAAAAATAAGAATAAAAAAATTAAATTGATATAAAGTTCTTTCATATTAGTTATAACTTAAACTTAAGTTGCAAATTAAATTATATAAAATGATAACTGAATGGATTACCATTTCCAAATCATTTTTTCTTTTTTTGTTTTTTAAAAAATGCTGCAAACTCAGAATTAAAGGAATACGAATATCAATTAAAAATTTCAATTAAATTCACATGTAATATTAACATCTGAAAGTAAATTCCACCAATAATGAAAATAAAAAAGAAAATTATAAAAAAACTCTATCAACATTAGCAAACATAGTAGAATATTTAATACCGAACTGACATCTGACAATAAATTGGTAGAACTGATCGACTGACGGTATAGTTAAATTGACTGACCAACATTCCATCATTCAATGTTCGCAATTTATGCAACTACCAGCGTGGAAACAGAATTTCACATTTCGCATTTTCAATTTTGTATTTCGTTTAATCACTGATGAGTTCGCGATTTGTAACTAAATAAAAAATTTTACTGTTGGCCGACGCATAGAATTGCATAACATCAACATCAACATCATCATCATCATCAGTGGCGTCGCCAAAGTCATAGACTTAACAACCAATAACCAACCAACAACCAAATCTGTATAGCAAGCAAATAGGCTAACAACATCAACATGCAGCAGTATATATCAAATTAAAAATTGAACACATCGATCCCAAACCCTAGCGCACAAAGCAACTAAAAACAACTCAACCAAACCAGCCAACGCAATCAATTTGAAGTTACACCAAAAGCGATTTAATTCCGCAATGCAAATAGTTGCCGCCACCGGAATAAACGAGTGCGCACATCATGCTTACAACGACAGCCAAATACAAATAAAATGAGTATCTATGAATATAGGTATATACTTGGGTACATATAAACTATGCGTATACAGAATGCAGTTCCAATTTCATTTACCACACACCAATGTTAATAGGAGCCCAAGCCAGCACATGTATGAATGCACAACAGCAGCGTAGCTTCTGCATTATTCACATAAGGTGAGGTGAGAGATGACGGCGGAGGCAAAACAAGGCATATGTAAAAAGAGATTTCTCAACCGTTGGGCATTAAAGCGGTAGCGTATAAATTGGCTATCAGATAAATGAAAAGATATGGGTGCGCGGCGTTAAATTTGATATCGTAGCTTTTTGGGCGATTGCTGCCTGTTCATATCTGCATGCATACATAGATGCAGTTGGTTTCTATCTGCTGCACAACTGCGTTTAAATTTGTGTGAGGTATGTTGGCGTATTGTATGATTGGAGTCACATATAGGTTACACATAGGTTAACAAAAAAAAAATTTTTTTTCATTCCATTGGTTTGTATGAATACGTTATTAAAATTGACAAAATATACAAACAGCAACAACAACAGCAATAAAGCATAAAAATTTATTAAATTGAATCGTTTTGAATAAAATTGGTAACATCAAAGCTAATTCTAGCCAAAAATAACAACAAATTTTCTATTAAAAATTGAAAACAACATCAATAATATTTGAACATAATATATCAACACCGCACGTGATTTTATTGTTTGTTCGTTGACGTAAAACTTCATCGGTGGTGGGAAACTAATCACAGTTTTTAATAGACAGACAGACGGCTAAGGATCTAAATTTAATATTAATTATTATTTGCAATTAAAAATGCTAACATTTTTTTCAATTAGTTTTTTTGACATTGCTACGGATTTCTTCGGTTTGCAATTCCTTTAAACATGCTATACTACACATACACTAATGTATCTTTAAAAGTTTAATTTCATCCAAATTAATAAATTTCATCCAAAATAACAAATTTACTGTTTTTTCATGGTTCATCTATTTGTACATAATTCTAACCAAAATACACTACTATAGATAAATATTTAATTGTTTCTATTTCATTGTACATCCATATGTATATATTAAACCATAGATAGAAAGGAAGTGAGAAAGGAGAAATAGGAACACAAAAAAGAAAAAGAGAGAGAAAAAACACAAAAGGCAGAGAGAAAGCAGAAAGAAGATAAGTAAAGATAGAAGAGAGAGATAAGGATAGAAAAGAGAGATAAAGATATAAAAGGGAGATAAAGATAGAAAAGCGAGATAAAGAAAGACTAAAGAGAGAGAGAAGAAAGACTGAAGAGAGAGAGAAGAAAGACGGAAGAGAGAGCGAAAAGACAGAAGAGAGAGAACGAAAGAAGGACAGAAGAGAGAGAACGAAAGAAGGACAGAAGAGAGAGAACGAAAGAAGGACAGAAGAGAGAGAACGAAAGAAGGACAAAAGAGAGAAAACAAAAGAAAGATAGAAGAGAAATAGCGAAATCGAAAGAGAGATAGAAAAAAGCTAGGGAAAAAAAGAGAAACTGAGAAAGTAGGCTAAGAAGATAAAGAGGAATGTTTTAAGATTAGAAGAGGAGAGAGTGAACGAAAGAAGAGAGAGAGCGTGAACGATAAAAGAGAGAGAGAGAAGAAAGAGAGAGTGAACGAAGAAAGAGAGAGTGAACGAAGAAAGAGAGAGTGAAAGAAGAAAGATAGAGAAAGAGTGACCGAAGAAAGAGAGAGTGAAAGAAGATAGAGAAAGAGTGACCGAAGAAAGAGAGAGAGGGAGTGAACGAAGAAAGAGAGAGAGAGTGAACGAAGAAAGAGAGGGAAAACGAAGAAAGAAAGAGAACGAAAAAAGGGGGAGAGAGAACAAAATAAGAGAGCGAACGAAAAATAAAAAGAGAGAACGAAAGAGAGCGGGTGAATGAAGAAAGAGAGAGTGAACAAAGAGAGAGAGAGTGAACAAAGAGAGAGAGAGAACAAAAAAGAGAGAGCGTGAGAACGAAGAAAGAGAGAGTGAACGAAAAAAAAGTGAGAGAGTGAACGAAAAAAGAGAGAAAGAGTGAACGAAGACAGAGAGAGTGAACGAAGAAAGACTGAGAGAGAGAGAGAGTGTGAACGTAGAATCTGGATTGCTTAAGAACAATTTGTATGTACTATATCAGGTTAATAAAATAAAATTTCAGCATTAACCTTTTGGAATCACTAATTTTATATCCGTGCCAAATATATGTTTATATCTTTAAATGTAAGTGGTAAAAGTACATGTGTATAACAATTGACGCTACAGCACTCGTATTTCAAAATTTTGAAACTATCAATAATTTAGAAAGTAAAGTTGATTAAATTTATTAAATCACTTATGAAAATAACAAAATAGTAACAATTTAGTTTCATTTAGTTAGGTAGGAAGTCCATTTAGCTAATTTAAGCATCGGTTAAATCTAACTTTTCTCTACATTTTTGTCACAATTTAGTTTTCTCTTTTTTTATACGAATTTTGCTATTTCGCAAGCACCCGTATAATTTTGGTTTTTATAATTTTAAGTATATTTGGTTATTGTTAGTTTCTTTTTTGGCTTAACTGCTAACTGCCATTTCAAATTTTTTTTTAATAATCACGGATAGATAAATATGTATATAAGAAAGAAAAAATAAAACAAATTTGAATTCAATTGTTTGCGAAAGCAATGCTAAAACTATGTTGCTATATTAAATAATGTAATTACCTGATGCGGTGATGGTGAGGCCTGAGATGGTTGTGGTGATGGACTGGGCGCATGCCCTGGACTGCTGCTAGGCGGTGGGCCACCATGTTGTAAATGATGTGGCGACGCAGGTGGGTGTGGATGGCCACCAGGACCAGGACTAGGTGCAGGAGATGATGAACCACCAGGCCAAGGTCGATTTGGTTCAGTATACTAAAAAATAAAATAAAATAGAATAAAAAAAAAATTAAATTAAATATCCAACATAAAAATAAAACATTTAAATATACTAATGCAAGCAGAAAAAACATATAAGCTAAAAGAGTATGTATTTTTTGCGTTCAATATTTCAATAAAATATTGTTAAAAAAAATTTTATGTATTTATTTTTTAGTGTTTAATCAACATACTCATCCAAGTAGCTTAGTTGTGTATTTTTTAATTCAAATAAAAAATTTAGTATATATACATATATATATTTTCACCTCAATTGTTTCAGAAATATTCTATTCTATAACAAAATTTTATTTTATTTTTTATTATTTCAGAAATGAAATGAAATGAAATTGCATTTCTTTTAACAAAAAATTGTAGTTTTTCACATAAATTTAATTCAATATTTATACTGCAATATTATTTGTTAAAATTATGCATATTTTTTATAGTGTTTTTGGTAAACAATTTTTTTTTTATTTTAAATTATACTAGAATTTAAGTGGTTCGATATACACCATAAACAAACAAATTTTATATAAATATATAACTTGAATTTTAAAAAGTTTTAATTTTCTTTAAATAATTATACGCTAACAAATTGGTAGGCGGGCAACAAATTTGTTTAAACATTGCACTATAATCATATTGCTGCTCCAGAGATCTAATTGTAAGTACAAAGGTAATTTAAATACTATAGTACTATAAAATTCAAAACAGAAATGGATTTATTATATAAACCTTTCTATGCTCTTAAATCGCGAAAATTTATGAAAATCACTTTCAGAATTAGTGAAAAATATAATAGTATTATCCAAAATATGCATCTTTACATGTAGCTTGAGATTATATATCTAAGCTAACTACGAATATTTTTCGAGAATATTGAAATGATCATGTTTTGGTTCATCTTTAGATATAAGAGAATCCAAATAGGTAACTGCAATAACACCCCAAGAATCAACAGATTCATATTACATATGTGAATTTGATCGAGTCAAATGGATTAGTTTATGCAAAACTTACGACAAGATATTACAATAACTAACCTAAATCTCTTTTTAATAAATTACTTCAGTATTTCTTTTAAGAGACTTCACGTACATCTCAGTCACAAGCATCTATAATATAACACAAAATATAATGTTTTTATAATGAAATATGAATATGAAACAATTGTGGCTGCAATAATAATGATACCAAAATCTTCAAAACAATGGCTATATATAATAAGCGTATGTAAAATCTTATTTGTGTTAAAAATATGGCAAGTGACAAGCAATAATGATAAAAGAGATGAGGTGTACGCAATGAAAACAATAGCTTTGTACTTCGATTGCCATAATAACAGTAAAATGTACTTGATTTGACAATGCAATTTGCAAATAATTTATTTACAACAAACCAGAATAATTGCGGTAAACATTGCGATATGGATGAATACTTCATACATTACAATATTGTTTATATTCAAAAAAAGGTTGAGTAGGATATGTACGCATAGGAAAACAAGCGGTCAAAATAAATTTATTTATTAAACTCGTACGCACAATTCAAATAAGTAAACTTAAAATTATTTATTTTCTTAATAATTTTAAAATAATTATGGTAAAAATTTAAAGTTTTGCACATAAGTATTTTGCCCATTTAAATAAAATATAAAAGTTATTTAAAAATAGTACGAATATAATTCATGTTTTTAATCAAATTTCCTTAACTTATGTATACAAATTTTAAGTATTAATATGAAGAGCCAAATAATTTACCTGATGTGTTGAGTAGGCAGCTCGATGATTTGGTCCAGTAGCAGGTCCAGGAGGTGTAGGATATCTTTGTGGATACGGCGAGTATTGAGATGGTGCTGTACCCTGATTTGAAGATTGTGGTGGCGGTGGTGGACCACCAGGTTGTTGCGGTTGTTGTGGTGAACTTGGATAGGAACCTGAATTTTGACCATGCGTCGGAGGATAAGGTGATTGACCTCTGGAAGAATTTGTCTAAAAGCAGAAATAATAAAAGATTAACAAATTTAATTATAAAACAAATAAAATTATATTATACATAGTAATATTTTAGGAAACATAATATATTTTTATGCGTATGTTTATAATTTACATTATAAACCATATATTTAAGAATGTTAAGAATATAAATTATAAATTCAAATTTTTCCTTAAACTAGTTGAGATCTTTGTTATTCTGAATGATGGGTTATATTGGAATTTATCTATTTCAACAATTATTATCTATTAGCTATCTTTATTAAATTCATAAATCTTCAAAGACAGCAAAAATTATTACGGTACCTATATATGTATGTATTGTTTCTACATTTAATGTTTTAATTAAAAGAACAAATAGTGGTTATAGTTTTATAATTTTAATGTATTTCAAATTTATCAAGTAACTATATGCATTCACTTATAAGAGGATTAAATGTATTATTTAATGATTATTGAAACTGAAACTAAATAATATAAAACTTATAGTATTTTTAGGGTGAAACCAGAAAATCTATAAAAACTTATAGTACACATTTTTAGGGGGGGAAAATCATTGCTAAATGATCTGTTGAACAACAATGGTACATTGTATAATGAACAGATTTCGTGAAATAGTTCCTATAGGAAACAATAATTCCACTATTTGGACTCAAGTTTGAAATACATCAAGTAAAATATCTGCGTTGCTTAACAAGTACAGTAACACATTTACTGTAATAGATTTTTAAATAGATTTGGATAGATTTTTGATCCAATAATATAAATATTATTTATTTATAATATTATATTATTAATTTATTAAATGTCGTTAATTACATATACTTTAGTTTTAATGCTGCTTAAACTATTCAAATAAATTATAACACTGGATAAATTAATTTATACAACAGTGGTGCTATAATGCGAACCAATAATATAGCTAATGACCATCGATTACCTGAACACTAAAAGGAATTTTTATTAAAAGCAATCTTAGTTCCGACTATTTTTATCGTTTGTAGACAATTAAAATCGCATTAATAGAAAATGTTTAAAATATAGAAAATGGTAAAAGTTTTAAAAAATTCAAACTCATTTTTTTTGATGCAATTGAAGGACCTAAAACTATGTGCACTGGACCCGTAAATATTTTTATTGAACAAATATAATACATAGGTTGGTCGGTCGGTAAGCAGCAAACAAGGAGATGTCGTTATTTTTCATTATGGAAAAAGCAACAGTAACATTCGTTAACACTGTGCGAATATAAAAGCGGAACAAAAATATGCATAAAAAATGTATGAATTAAGGAGGAAAACAAAATAAGCGTCAGAACGTCAATAACAGTAACAGCAGCAGTTGTAAAATTATGCAGTCCTGAACTCAACCAACCACCTTAACAATAACGTTTCATAGTTGGTTGTAATATCCGAGTTAAGTGCACAAACCATCAAGTACAATCTTTTTTACATACAAATAACACAAAGTAAAAATTAAACAAAAAAAAAAAAAAAACAGAATGAAAAATGTTTAAAGTGGAAAAAATCAAAATACTTTTTCCTTACGTAGATACTGCCAGTACCATTACCGTTACGAGGCGGCAACTTCAACATCAGTTAAGTTTTTTATTTTATTTTTTTTTTTAATTTTTATATGGATTAATACCTATAATATATACAATGTCAAATCCACATACCCAAACATACATTGTAGCTTTGATTGTAGCGTATGTGTGATATCATAAACAGCAGCAGTGCCCGAACACAGCACATCGTTCTATAAGCTGAATGAACATTATACAGAGTGCAAATCCACAAAATGAAAATACGAACAGTATAACAGAGTAGAATGGGATTCAGCAGCAGCAACAACAACAACAAATACAATGGAAACAATTTGTGTGGGGTGCAGTGAGCAGTGAACAGTAAACGTCCTTTCATTCTCTTAAGCTTTATAAATACACGACGAACTTATGTGGAGTCGTTTCATTTCGTTACAAATCGTTTCGTATCGTATAAAGTCGTTTATCAGTTGGAGTGCATGCGTTTGTATTTGTGTATAATTTTAATCGATTTTCCACATCCATTTGTGAAAATGCACACATATACACAGACACACATTAGATATACACATTTACAGTAAGCGAGCAATTTCAACCTTCACTCAAATCACCCCCTGAATTTATTAACATATATACCATCACAGACCCAACAACAAATCATCCATACTCATTTAAGCTTTAGTTGCCTACCAGGAAGTCCTTAATACTAACTGACTCTAGTAGGGCTCAACTGTGCAAAATAGATTAAATAGACGTAAGTGTGGCGATATAAATGAAGTATAAATGAAGTAGTTCGCAAAAGTGGTATGATGCCTCATGTTGAGTTAAGTCACTAAATATATAATAGTTAACTTAAGAACCCGATTTTTTTAATTTGCACAATTCTAAAATAAAAACAAATTTTGAATGTGTTTATTATTATTAAATCAAAAGCAAAGTTCTGAAACAATCTTTAAAGATCACAATAAATTGAGTACAATTTTTATCATTCTGACTACAGGTATATTATTATTATTATGAAATAATAGGCTATGAATGCCTCCCAACCTAAAACATCTATTATGCGCCCCTAAAGGTCCAAGGTCCAAGGTAGCCGTGGACCCTAAAGGTCCAAGGTAGCCGTGTCTACGTCTTGCCGCCGCTAAAGGTCGAACTAAAACAATTTTGGACTATTCATAAATCTTGTAATTGCTGTGAACTTAATTTTACCTAATTGATTTGGAACTAAACTCCCACTTCCAAGGTAGCCGTGTCTACGTCTTGCCGCCGCTGGGAAGTTGCAAAGAATATGTTCTGATGTTTCCTTCTCCTCATGACAAAGTCGACAGGAATCACTTTCTACTACACCTATAATCTCCATGTGGTAATTAAGTTTACAGTGTACTGTAAGAAGTTTAGTGTAGATTTTAATGTCTTTTCTGCTAAAGGCCAAGGATAGCATCAACTTTGATGTGTTCAAGATCAATGAATCTTCTTGACTGTCGCATGCCTGTTTGGGTTGTCCAGTGTTCAAGTAGATGTTATTTCTCCCGTTCACATCATAAGTTATTTGTAAAGCTATTTGTTACCCCGCAGAAGGGCGGCTCTGGACCAATGAAAGGACTCTTCTCTTCTGCACTCTTCTTCTGCTATTTCATTGCCCTCATGCCCTTCATGTTCCCGTACCCACATAAGAGTAACATATTTCCTCAATGCTAGGGTATTGAGCATTCCCAGACCAACTTTGATTGAAATAAAGATTTTGCTAAAAATTTTAGGGCTGTTTGGCTGTGTTTAAGAATGCATAGTTTGGTACATCGGGTACCCCTACGTAGGCATTCTCTCGCACATAGCTACAGGTATAACAAGTAAGAAAATTTTTTATTTTATCATTTTATCTAAAAAAAATTGTTTCTTTATGAAAATCGCATCATTAACAGGATAAAAATAGTGCTAAAGTTCAATTTGCTTGCTGTATCAATAATTTTGTTCGTCACTGTACATATAATACATATAATTATTAATATTATATTATAAGTTAAAATCATCCATGAGGTATAATAACAGATTATGCACCGAAATCTATATTGGTATGAATATCCAAGATGCCATTAAATTAACAACAAGCCAACAAGACAACATCAAGAGCTGTAAAGTTGTACCGCTCATATTTGAGCGATAACAATAATTAAAGCAAATAACATGTATTTCATTCGAATTCCAGGTGACACTAATTTCTTAGTTGATTGTTGTTTTTATGAGCTGACTAGACACGACATTACACTTTACGATAATACAATTATGTCAAACAAGGAGCCTTCCGTATTTTCCTTTAAATGTATTATCAATCAAAAAACAACTGTAAAACAGAGATTATTAACTGATACCGAAAACAGGACTACCACATATCTAATCGAACCAAATATATTCCACAAAAGGTCTAATATTGTTCAAAATACAAAAAGGAATAATGTAAGTATCATCAATGTAAGTATCAGGTCATTGTTCGAAATGTATGCAACGATTAGATTAGGTCCTTTGAAGTGGAACTTTTGAAGAAATTTTCAGGATGAGGTGTGGAACAAAGGATCAGTATCGACATAAAGAAATTACTTGGCAAGATATTTATACTGTAAGAAATTTGCAAAGGTAAGCATGGCATGGTCTACTTAACAAAACTTAGAAACCTTTAGTTTCTTATTATTGGCTATATAAAAAACTTTACATATTCATATTACTTAAATTTAGAATGAATTGCCTGTGTTTTAATTATATTAATTTTTATCTTTGTACCAAAACACATTATTTACTGGACCTCAAAAACCATTGTAAATTATTAACCATGACTTTCGCATATTAAAAAATAAAAACAATACTGGAAAGTTTTTTCTTTATGGCATATTTCATAAAGTATAAATTAATTTTAGTAAATTTTCGTAGAAAATGAAAAACTTCACCAAAACAAAACTAGCACTAAGGTACAAAACAACGTATATCAACTATGGAATTAAGCAAATCCATCTATAGCCAACAAAAAGCATTTCTAAACGTACCAAACTTAGTTCAGCATGGTAAAAGGACACACAATCCAACTCCGTAATTTGCAATTTTAAGATGTACACAGTACACCCAAATTGGAAAGCTAAAGAGACTTTACAAAAACAGAAAAACAATGCTGCTAGCTTGCACTAAAGGATACAACATCCGTTTAGAAATGACGCTCCAACATATAACAAGCATACAAATATGCAAACCTAAGGAAAATATAACCCAAAGGACGACTACAGAGCACAGTACAATATTACAAATACCAAAGTAAAGCCAGTCAAGCTCGCAAGAAAAACGTTTACTAAAATGAAAGTTTCTTCTTATAAAAATAAAAGTAAGTAAATATATGGAAAAATTTAACTACTTTAGAGACGAGTTTTCCTGAACTGAACAGGCAGGCAGGCGGCAGGCAGTTGCTGTTACTTGTTCAGTTCTAGCAACGTAAAAACGAAATTTAACAAAAAAAAAATATTAATAAAAAGTTTTCTACCATTAATGAAAGGATTTCCATTCTTACCCTCTGCAGATAGCAGCTATTCGGTTTCCTTGGTACTATGCTGTGATGTGCTGTGCTGTGGTGTATTACGAATGTACCAAACGTAAGCAACAACAAAAATAGAAAAAAGTGTATGAAACTCATTGTTGTTTTTGTTGTTGCCGTTGCTCAAGTACACAGCACGTAACCATGGAGTAGTATGAGGAAACGAAAGAACAGTGCAAAATATAAAATGTGAGTAAAATATGGCAATAAATCTAATGAAATACTCAGCGGCGGCAGTAGTAGCAGCAGCAGCAGCAAAAACAACAGCAATAACAGTTACAACACCACGAAATTACGAATGAAATGCAAGCAGCAAAATTATATGTATATCAAATGATATATACATACAGGATAAAAGTATATATCAGGATACAAATGAGTGAGACTACACAATAACAAAAATAAAAACAAAAAAGGGGAGTCAAACAGACAGTCAGGCTGCAGCAATAAAAATGACTAGAAAATATTGATGGAAAAAGAGTCGCACAAGCCACATTTGCTAACAGAACAGAAATACAGTCAGTCAGTTAGACAAACAGATAGACAGCCCGACTAATAGCTAAAATGTATTACAAAATTCGTAGGTTTATTTTGTTATCTTTTTGTTACTCGCACTCGTTTGTGTGCAGAAAATGTGAATGGAATGCGGATCAACTCAGCAAAGTACGATATACAACGACGACAAGGGAGCAAAGTGAAATGTGAAGTTTAACTACAGAGTAAAATGAAGGTATGTTCGTTCGGTGTACACTTATAGCAAAGCCGGTACGAATAGAGATAGAATAAATGAGTTAACAAACAAAGAAACATGAAAATGGAATTCAGGCATATCCATGGAGTCAAATCACATGGTATACAACCAACGTAGGTAAAGAAAAAGTACGAAAAGCAGCAACAGCAACCAGCAGGCAACAATAAAAACATAAAAACAACTAACGTTTGCCCTGACACAAAGTTGGCATGGAATATTGGTTTGGCATAGTTGTGAGTTACAAAATGATGATTTTGTATTTTCATGATAAAAGGGAGCTCCTCTTGAGTGCATAGCATATTTTTTAAGCACCAGTAAAAACAGTCAGTATTCAGTACTGTCAGTCAGTCAGTCAGTCAGACATTTAGTTATTAAGACAGTCATAAAATATGAAGAAACCAAATAACAAAAACAACAACAAATATACAACAAAAGTGACAGCTATGTCGTTGGAAGGCAAAGCATGCAAGCAGACAAAAAGCAGAATCATGTTTAGTGCCTGATTGAAATTATTTGCCGTAAAAGGTAGAACGACGTAGGAACGTTGTTGTATTCTTGCTGATTTCATATGCCGGTATATTTTGTGTGCAGGCAAGGGAAGGTTGCTGCTATCAAACTTTAAGCAGAGCGAGAGTATAAATGTTAGTTTCACTGACAGAGTACGGTACTACGTAACACCACATTTTATGTATTCATGTGTATGTACTTTGGTTTATATGAAGGACATATAAAAGGAATGAAGGAACAAAGGACATCGATAGTGAATACAGGCAAAGTAGGAACAAAATTTAAATTATACACACACTGAAGGCATATAAAATGCAGATAATATTGTAGTACTTTAGTTATAAAGCAAAGGCGGCATTGGTTACAGTAGGTAGTAGTGGTTGTAGATGTATTTTAGAATAAAATTTCGTTTGATGTTTTATGTTTACGTACGACGATTAACTGTCTATAATTTCTCACATATCTTTTTTGTTTATGCAAAGTGTATGCAATATGGAGTGTCATAAATTATAATAGGAGTAAGTTTGCTTACAACTGATGAGAGTATATGATCAATTTTAATAAACCAAAAAAGATATACATATATTAGAAATTTGTTTCCTTAATTAAGAAATAATTTTGCGGAATCGATAAACGAACTTAATTGACCTATTTAAAATTTTTCATCCATTACATTTTTTTTAAACATAAATAAAATAAAATATAATTTTTTCCGATTGATGCTGATATTGTTAATATTTTCATATAATCGCCATATAAAAGCTATTCACATTTGATATGTAATGGAAAAATCCGAAACAATAACTTCATTCATTATTATTAATTATTAACAATAATTATTAATAATAATAATCAATTATTAATAATAATTTTTAATTATTAATAATAATTATTAATTATTAATAATAATTATCCTATCCTAAATCAAATTAATTTTTAACGTCCGTTTTGACAAAAGAAACCACATTCTTAATATAAACTATTGTTTTCAAGAGGTATTTCGAACAGTATTAAATCATCATCGAATTGAATCATATTATATTTAAAGTAGACCTCCTCTTAATTAAATTCACAAATGCTCATATTCATATATACTTAGAAACAAACAGAAGTCAGTCTTTGTTAACAACACTTGAACAAAGAAAATTTGTTATATTTAATAAACGTTTTAAAATATAAAATTATCAATTGTTTTTACTCTCAAAATGACTTAATAATTTAATTTGATCAATCTTTACTGCTTGTAGAGAGAAGCAACTATTAGAAGTGCTTCATTTATCACAGCACTATCTACCTTTGCTAGCGCCTGACATTACTAACAGTTATACGAACTTAGACTCTTGACCGAATAAAACTGGAAACTTCTGGCAGCAACAAAAGTGTCAAATGGTTAAGAAGAAGATAAGATATCGATTGATCTTAATATAAATTTTTAATATAATTGAATCAAATTTGTATATGTAAAAGTGATTAATATTTTTCGGGATAATAAGTGTAAACTAATTCAAGACTATAAAAACCAAGGACACCATTCTAATATAAGAGAAAGATGAGAAATAAGGTGATAATATGATTAACGGTATTTAAACATCATCAATCAAATATTGATTTGTAAATTTAAGAACCGATAAAATAAGGTGGAGAAATAACGCAATTACATGAGTACGACTACTTTATTTAAGAGGACAGGAATAAAGAGTAAAGTAATAAGACAACATATTATATAGTTATATTTATTTAAATATTTTCTTCATAGGAATAATTATCTGATGTTTATTCAAATATATTTTAATTCTTTGCATTAAAATTCTGCTTTAAGAAACAAGTAATATATTTTTAAAAACAAAAATATTTGCTATGAATTCATAATTTTTCAATATAAGAGTTTTTTTTTATTGCTAAAAAAACGCACACATAATGTCTTGTGAACTTCAAAAATTAAACTACTTACTTAATGTAGATTATGTTATTTACTCATTATTTTAACTAAATACAATATATATCAGAGAAATAAACTTGTGTTCTGAGCAAACGTGTTCCGAGTTCAAATTTCAAACATACTACGTGACTGTAGAAGTTTAAGAAACTTTACTATATATTCCTTTTATTATGATTTATATATATACTTTTATTATAAATTATATATATCCTTTTATTATAATTTATATATATCCTTTTATTATAATTTATATATATCATTTTATTATAATTTATGTATATCCTTTTATTATAATTTATATATATCCTTTTATTATAATTTATATATATCCTTTTATTATAATTTATATACATTCTTTTATTATAATTTATATACATTCTTTTATTACAATTTGTATACATCCTTTTATTATAATTTATATATATCCTTATGTTAAATTTGAAAATTAATGTAATGACACGATTAATATTAAAATCAGAGTAATATATTATTTATATAATTTATAAATATATATAATTTATAAATATATATAAATATATAATTTATTATATATTTATTTATATTAACCTTATATGTGATGTGTTATATATGTTATGTGTCGGTCTGCCATCTTTGTTTCTGAATCTACGAGGTATTAACAATGTGTATTGGGTTTTTATTATCACCATTAGTAAGAAATAATTGTCGGGAAAAATTATATGCCCGAAATTTACTTGGATTTGACATTTTGTCAAATATTTTTAATATTAATAATTTTCATTCTTTTACATTAAAGCGTACACAATCATGATCTGTACCAGACCAATTAATTTCTTCTGTATTTTAAAAAATTGTGAACATTACTGTTAAAATTTTTTTTCCACTTCCCTTTGTACATTTGATTAAAGAGAATAAAAACAATAAGAATAAAAAAAAATAATCCACAATTAGCAATTAAAAGTTCCATTAGAGTTAAATAAAAATTACTGAATAAAACCTAATATAAATAAAAATTTAAATATTAAAAAAGCAACTTTAATAAAGATTTGTCTATTAAAATATTTACGCCAATGCATTATTTTAAGAATAACCCCAGAAAAATTACAGACAATATTACACTATTTCATAAAAATTGAATTCTTATATTAAATTGAATATTGGAAATAAGATTTGTATGACCATAAATAAGAAAATTGTAAACACAATTTTAAAGCTTTAAATTATGTAAAAACTGGAATACTCTTTCAACTTTTTTGTACACAACTCCCCGGCACCATTATTTCCATTTGATGCCGACCCGGCACACATTTTGAAGGTCAAAATTTAAAGAAGGAACGAGGAAAATATTCAAATAACCAAAATATACATTACATTAAAAACAAAACAATATAAAATAAAATAAATTCACCTTTTTACAATGTTTCCCAAAATTTGAAATAGAAGAAACCGGCAAGTGGGTGAATTGGGTAGTATATAAATTTATGTGAACATACTTACTCAACGAAAAAATTACCAAGCAGAGGTACAATAATATATAACTTTTCTATGAAAAAGTAAATTTAGTTTTCATTAAAATGAAGTTTCTACTTAGATGCAACATAATAAAATTTGAATGTAGTATATTAATTTTTACTAGAATAAATTTTTCGATAAATAAAAAATGTGATGGTATAATCTGTTAAATTTGTATTTAAAAATACACATGAGTATTCACATAATAATTGGGGCAATTCTGGTGTCTCTGCAATGTCTACCGATTGTCTAATATTTTATTTATGTATTAAAATGCAAGCAAGCACATCTCTAAAATGATATACCGGCTTACTTATTGTGTTTTGTGGAACAGATATTTATAAACGTATATTGTGAATTTGACGACCTGCGGCATAACTATTCCAATGGTTGTTTTTAATGCTGATATTTGACTAACATACTGGTGCTTAGATTCAAAACATAACATTTGCGCACAACAACAATATGTTGGTGAAACCTTCGCTGCCTTGTTAACTACTGACTTCAAAAGCACGAATAGGATAACTTATGCAAACTTACTAACCAATCGACATACAAACATCAAAATATACATACTTTTACTACAAAATGCGGACCATAATACCGAAACGGCACAACCATACAAAATTGTATAGAACATAGAGTAGATGGAGACAGAAAAATGAGGACATATAGGAACAGGCAGCCAGCTACACGGTTTGATCTGGTTTCTCTTTTGCTTTGATGTCGTTACAGTAGAATTTGGTCTACATATATTTGTAACTAAAATTCCAATTTTCATTCACAAAACACAATAAAACAATAACAAACCAGACCGGCATTGGCATAAGAAACTTTAGTTTCGAAACATATGGCGGTAAACTACGATTACAAACCTGATACGAACGAGAATAAGAATTGATATAGGATTGAATAAAAGTAATATTTATTTTTAAAGTTATTTGTGAATGAATAAAGTCTGTTGTAACCATTAAGCAATTGTAATTACATTTGCTGACTAAACATTTTGTTTGAAACTGTGAGTAGAAATTCAATTGAATTTTATTATTTATAATTGCTTTGGAAATCGAATAAAAATAGTAAAAATTGAAAAAATACAGGTTGGCCCAATTAATAAACTAATATGTTAGCAACATAAACTATTTTATTGTTAAGAAGCATGTGTATACTTCACTTTTCAAACTAATATGTTAGCAACATAAACTATTTTATTGTTTTTCTGTTTTGAAAAAATTTATCTCTGCTAAAATTTAAACAAAATAAGCTGATAGCGTTAGATTTAAGTAGAATACCCCATAACTGGCTAATTATAGAACCGTCGAACAGCTCAATAGTTAGGTTCCGCAGCAAAGAATAGACTAGATGTTTTCTACAAAAATAGTACGAATCATAAAAGAGAATAATTGGCAACGCATTATATTTATTAACTGTTATTATTATATTATTTGTTTACAAAATGTTTGTTTCTTTTACATTCTCATTGCACCGAATCAAATGAAAAAGTTACATTGCCAACGAAAGACATTTTTCACTAATTATAATTCACTTTCATTTTCCACATTATATTCCAAATTGAGACAGAACGTAAACCAAATGAACTGTTAGTTCATCAATTTATTGTTTTTTGTGTTTGTCAGTGAGCTGCTAATGTCACTTATAATCTTATAAAGCAACTGACTGTATGTTGCAAAGTGTTATGGTGATCGGGAGAAGCTGCGTTCTCAAATATAGGGATTCGGTAAGTTCAAGCTACAATAGAACAAAATTTGCACTACCATGGAAGACATATATATCAAAAATAACTATGGAATGCATAGTGACATGCTTAAAATAAAGTATATTAGACTTCACAGCAAATCGCAAGTAATTGTAATTTTATTGAACATAAACTCAAAATCAAAAGAAGTCAAGCACACGCTGTTGTAATCGTTTAGGCGACCATCGAACATAGTTTGTTTTTGGATTGCGGTGGCGAAGTTAATCCAAAAATATCCTGCGAAAAGACATTTTAAAAGGCAATATAACGCCCATAAAGCATTAACCAATCAATAAAGTCAAAATTAAAATTGTACGATAATATGTTCAAAAAAGGCCCGCTAACTTAATGAATGATAAAGCTTTTCTGCTTCACATTTGTGTAGCATGCGTTAACAGTGTCGGAAAGTTCTCGAATAAACTTTAAACATTTGTTTCACTTTTAGCCTAGGGATGCAAAAATTTAATGTCAAATAACAATAAACAAGTTTCTGGAAATTTGACTTCAATTCAAATAAGTCAATCTATACAAATTTCCCACCATAGACTGGTACTCGAACTATTCGCTTATATCAGGGCTATCCAGACCAGTTGCGATCGTGGGCCAATATAAATCACTGTACAGATTGGAGGGCCGCAAAAACAAATACATGCGTTCATAGTTGTTTTTGACAAAAATAATAATACGGCTACGATGTAAAATTTAGTTTCATTAATTTATAAATTTAAATTCATTTATTTGATATACCATATAAATAAAATACAGTATGACCTCGATTAATGCAACCCTCAAATACCGCAGCTCCTCGGTTGTTGCAACCTCTTAAATTTTTCCTGTATTACCTTTGATATTGCAACTTTGAAAATTAACTATCGCGAAGAATGCAACTTTTGCTAATTATATTCAACTCTTGTATTCTTAATATTTTATTTGTCACTTGCATGGAAAAAAGTTTCATCACATGTTATTCAAAAAGCTTTTCAAACCTTAAAACTAAATAACGGTCAGTAGACTCATGATGACAACATACTGTTGCATCAAATAAAAGCTAATATTATCGAAGAGCGACATCATAATGAAAATTTAAAAATTTACTCCATGAAATTATTCCAGATAATTTTACTTCTCAACAAATAATGGATGAGTGGGTCACCGAATTTTCTATGGAAAATGTGTCTCTTGCTGAACAACTTGACATCGATTCAGACTCGGAAACTGAGAACAGTACAAATCCACTTTAAATCAAAAATGACGCGGCAATAAATGCTCTTAACACATGCATGCAGTGGACTGAGGAAAATTCCATAACTCTTACAAAAGTTTTAATACTTAAAGATCTGAAAAATGAGGCAGTTGCAACGAATCTTAATTGCAATAAAAAGTAAGCTGAAATAACATGTTATAATCATAAAATATAATTGCAATTATGTTATGATAAAAAAAAATAAGTAATTATATTATTTTCTAATAAACTTTGTGTTAACGTCTTTTTATTTGATTTAAAAATTTTGGGTGCATTAAATAAACTAAAGTGGATTATTGCAACAACCTCGCTTATTACAACACGCTCGAATTCTAATAGTTGTATTAATCGAGGTCATACTGTAATGTAGTCTTTACTAGAACACCAAAAGAAAATATGCATAATTGTAATAGATTAAAAAATTGTCGCGCGGCGCATATGGTTCGCGGGTCGTACTTTGGACAGCTCTGGCTTATATGATAGCTATATAAAAACGATATAAGTATATTCGTTATAAGTACAGTCAAACTTCCATAACTCGAAGTCCAATTTTGCAAAGAAAAGGTTCGACTTATGAAGACTTCGAGTTAGAGAACTTTTTTTTTTTATTTTTTAAATAAACTAGAATTATACATATACACAGAAGTTATAGTGAAGTAAAATAATTAGAAATTAGTGTTTGGAATTTTAATTTTTTTTTTCTTATTTCCAGTAAAAAAAAGATTCCAATTTCTTTCAAGCCTTATAGTGATCATCAGTTGGAGTATCATTCGTTTGCAAATAAAAATTCAGAATTTTGAATGAGTTTTCTACTTCATTCTTGGAAGGCTATTGAACAATTTCATCCACTGAACCTGCATCATTACTTTCCGTTAAGCTTAGAATCGGATTCACTAATTCAGAGCTATAGGTTTTCATCTGTAGAAAACCTTGATGTACAAATTTCATTGTCAAGCTCAATATAATCGTTAAGAGAAGCATTGGAAGTTATTTTATTTACTTTAAACTACGTTGCCAGTGAGTGGCATTTGCACAAAGCAGTAACTTAAGAAAGAAAAAATTAAATATTTTGGTTTAGAAAAAGTGACTTTCCCTGTCATCAAAATGCATTTATACTTTAAACAAAAATTCGACTTATAGAATGCTTCTAGAATGAAACTTTTTGTTCGAGTTATAGAGAAATTCGTGTTATAGAAGTTCGAGTTATGGAAGCAGAATTGTATGTAATTTGCTCTCTAAAACCTTGGTGCACTGTTTTTGGTTCGAGTTATAGAAAATTCAAGTTATAGAAGTTTGAGTTATAAAAGTTTGACTGTATATATTATGACAAGTATTTAAGATTTTGGTAGCGATACGATGTATATCATACGTTGGTCCAATTTCAAATTGGGTAAAGATATATTCACAAACTTCTTATATACCTTTTAGATTTGGTGGTGATGCGATGTATATAATACGTTGGCCAATATTCAAATTGGGTAAAGATATATTTACAAACTTCTTATATACCATGTGTTATATGTGATATAAGTATATATTATGACAAGTACGTTGTCAACATCCAAATTGAGTGAAGATATATTCACAAACTTCTTGTTATTTATAAATTACAATAATTGATATATTTCATTAACACAAAATATTTTTAATTTCAGAAAAAAACATCTGTTCCTATGTATAATAATATTAATAACAAGTTTATCTTTAAATCAGTGTTAATGTAAAAATAACAATATAAATTAGAACTTTAAAATAATAAATTCCAATTTAATTATAATTTTGCCGTGCAATACAGACTGACATTTACTTAAGTGGTTCTTTTTAATTTAATTTTTTAATTCAAGAATTTACAAATCCAACCGAATACAGAAATGTTGGCAGTTTTTTATCTTTGTGTTTATAGAATAAACACATCTAGCAGAAATACAGAGAACAAAAACAGAATCGGGTGGGTGGAAAACGTTGTAGGGGCAAGAACGTGAAAACGTATATAGAATAATTTCAACGGAATGTTTTGGTTTTTAGTTGTTCTATGTTTATGCTATTTTTAACATCGCAAATAACTTGGCAAAGAAAAGCGCAAACATGTTTTCTATATTTTTTTTGTTTAAAATCTGACTGTTTTCAACTTTTTCTAGTATAATTGAAATACTCGAAGCACAAAATAAAACACAAAAATACCATTGCAGTAGCAAATTCTAACAACGTAATCGTGCGCGTCAATGGCAGCGGCTACAACGGCAGCACCGGCAAAGCACTTAAATTTGTGCCAACAGTAAACAATTCACTGCAATTTCAGACGAGCAACAATGTCTGTATTAGTATATGTTTTGCAAAACTTTACAGTCCGTCGTGCTTTTGTTAACAATTTAAAAAAAATAGCATGAAAAAAATAATTAAAAAAAAAAACTGTACTGACACACAGAGCCGAAAATGCTTTAATAGTGAAGAGATTTTTTTATTTGAAAAATAAAAAAAATTGTACTTGTATAGACAAAACCAAAAGAGCAATCCTTAAAAATACTGACCCATAAAAAATACTTAGATTTTTGCTTATCATAGGTGGTCGAATCAAAGAAACGATTTTTTTTGTTTACACAATGTTTATGGGTAAATGTCACTACAAAATAATTAATTTATAATTTCTACTTCTCATTTAATATTTACTTATGAATGGCAGGCTCTTAATTATTTAAGTTCTTAAAAGTCATAAAAACTGAGCAAGAACAACGGTGACCTAACTAGACAAATTAAATGATTGTCATCGATGTGTAGTTGGGGTGAAACTATATTGGCTAGCTTTTATTAATTACTTTCAACAATATTTTGATACAATAGTTTTTAGTATATGTATGAAAATAATTGTTTTAATTAATAGTATAACGATATATATTAATAGTTGCCTATTTATCGTTAATAAATCTTTGTTTATTTTATATTTATACACCATGCTTAATAGCTTATTTAAACGACAACAATTCAGCATTATTCCAGAACTTATTCTTAATTCGCATTCACAGCTATCAGCAGTAGTCGTAGGTATTAACCTTTATATCATTCCTGTTTTCCTGTTATCTGGACTCTATAGCTCAAATCGTATAGATCAGGAACCTTAGAAAGGATGTCGACTATAATCATGATGTTTAAGATATCTAAAAATTTAATCTTAGAATCATTATCTGCAGAAATTGACAGTTTATTTAAATAAAATATCAACTAAGTAAGCAATAATGCAAGTAGCCAGGTTCTTCAATAATCTGTTGTGCATAACATTGAGTCTATTTCTTATGTGCACCTGGTAGTCTATTTAATGCACATAGGCTGTTCCTACACGAACAGCAAGCCACAGAAATTTTACTAAATATATCTCCTAAAAGTGAATAATAAAAATAAATGCACTGGGTATGGTAGTCTATTTTCAACACATTCCTACACGAACACCAACACACAAAAAGTTTTCTGAATATATCTTTTACACTAAAATCCAATGAATATGCAGAATAGATCTCAGATAGTTTGGACTACAAAATTTTGCAATTCACTAATTCTTTAATATAATCAATGTTACAGTAGAAGTGTTGTTTTACGTCATCATATGTCAGAGAGAAACGAAAAGTGCATCTCTTTATATCTCTTTATCTCTTTATTATATATAATTGTATATAAATTATATATAAATAAATGGATTTTTTGAGCTCGTTTACTAACTGAAGAATTGAAGAAAATCCCAGTCTTAACTTTTTGAATCACAATGTATGGTTATAACTTTCGCTATAATGTGCTATAGTTTTAAAAACTTAAGATTTATTTAGATTGATGTGTTCGAAAGGTGTAAGTCCCTTTAATTTTCCTCTCAAATCTACCTTTCTTACTTATGGTAAGTGATGGTAAATAGCCATAAAACACCGGGTTTCGTGTTCACCTGCTTTAATCTCATACATAAATTGCGGTTAGTGCTCCCTCAGCTGAATCACTTCACTGGAGACTCGGGTTACTTTTACACCTTCTTCCTCTAACTGGCGCTTTAAAATAATTTTTCTCTGCAGTGTCGACATTAATTCGCTGAATTATAACAATATCGTGATAGAAAGCACGTATAGCTCGTAGTTCATTCGAATGCGTGTAGGGCACCAAACATTTTACGAAAAACTTTTCTATCGAAAACTCAAATATAGCACTATCGTATAATTACATTTTATTCTCGTTTAAATAAAAGTAATTCAAATCAACAAAAAAATGAGACAAATGTTTACGCAAGCTTGTAAAATATGGAATCAACAGTCTTCAGCCAAAATATAGACGTAGTGTTAACACTAATTATAGGGTTGTTATGGATTTAGGTAGGTTGGAGTTCATCTGGGCCATTGCGTATATAGTTTTGGTTGTTTGGAATTTAGTTGAAGTCAATTCTTAAGATTTTTATTTAAAGAAAATGAAGACTGTTTACAATTATATATTTTCATAGAAGACATAAATATTGTATACATATTTTAGTTTATCTTTTTTATTCTGCACAATATTGCGATAACTTATCTGTTTTCACTTTAATCATTTGTAATTCACATATTAAAAAATATTTATATATTTGAGTGTCATTGAAGTAACTTTAAAATATCTATGATTTCTTTTAGACTAATTTTGAATTTTTTTCTTTTTGTTTCGTAAGGCAGGTTAGTGCCATAAAACACATTTTTAATTAATTGATAAACTCACACAATAAAAATAAAAAAGCGCACACAAATTTTTTATAGAAATATATTTATTTGCATACATTTTTGCAAAATAAAAAGGTCAATGGACCTACAAGTAGTAAGGTGGCTATAAAAAAATACAAAAAATAAAAACAACAAAGAGACATACAGCTGTTCGATACAATATATAGATAAATATATATGAAGGTATGTATACATGTTCATATCACTGTTAACCATGTGCTAAGTTGGTGAAATATCAACAAAAAATAAGCAATGAACTATTAAGAAAATTCAATCAAAACAGAAAAAAAAATGTAAAAAAAAAAACAATTAAGATTATTGTTTGGCACATGTCAACAACAACATATACAAGCACATAAAATAAAACAACAGCCAGCTTTGTACGGTAAGAAATGACAACTACGTAATAAGAGCAATGAAACCCAAAAATTAAAAACATGAAGAACATGAAATATTACCGTAATGTAAATTGCTTTAGAGGCACAACCTTAAATATACATAAACATACAAACCAACGCACTTGAAGAATCGCCGCTATATGCAAGGATAACAATGAAATCATGAATAAGGCATAGAATTGCAAAACCACAACAAAAGAAGGTAACAAATATTTTTTACGATGTTACTCAACATATAAAATGGTAAGTAAATAATATGGGAGGGTATCTGAGTCAGTAGTATGTACGACGTCAGTATGTATTAATATGATACGAAGGAAGAAAACCCTTTGCTGTTGGTATATAGATATATTTCAATATAATCTGTTGCTTTGCTTGACATAACACAAAGAGCAATATATCGTATAAAGGTATTTCTTTTATTTTTGGAAGAAAATCGTATAAAATGTTATATGTACATACATATATATATATATATATATATTCTGCACCATTGATAGGAATTTTTATCTTTTACTTTTTTTACAAAAACAAGGTCATTTAATAAATTGTACATACCAGCACATGCATGAGATATAAACTTTTCACTTTAAAGTTTGCTGAGTGCTTTTTGTATATGTTCCTTTTTTTTAATATAAAAATAGTTGAAACGATAGAAATAACATGATTAATTCAAAGGAACTAGAATCACTACATTTTCAAAGTTTGAATTTTTAGAACGCCGTTAGTTGAAATTGCCTTCCTTCAGTTAATTAAGATGATTTTCTAACTTTTGTAACCCATATCTAACAAGAAACCTACCAGTCAGTTGCAACTAACTCGTAACCTATTCGACACTACGGTGTCGGGTCATTGTGTACTAGGAAGACATGCTAGAGACTGGATATACCTTATAATGACATTTACCCACTGTGAGTTTTGGCGCCATATACATGATAGGCACACGTCTTTAACGCAATACAAGACTACTAGTCGTATAAAGGTTCTGCGGAATTTAAAGATAATTTTTAAGTAAGACAAAAACTTATTTCAACTAAATTGTTACTGTTTCCAGCTAGTAATAAGATAATAAAATTTTGAAAATATGTTGTAAGGAGTTTGTGTAAGGAGTTTGTTTAAAACCTAAAATAACACAAAAAATAATTCGTACTGACACAAGCGAGCTCGGATTAACAAATATCATACTCTTATAAAACTTGTTAAACTAAATGAAATCAGTGTTATTGATATTGCGGTTTAAATTAGATAAATCGAGATTAGTTGGAGGTAAGAACAAATTTGAGTTTCAGCTTATAAATCAGTGTTTCTCAAGCATTTTTGTGATACACCTCATATATTTGTACCACCTACTTAAGCACGAGCGGAAAAGTTTGCTATTAAAATCTAACCAATTCATGCCTATAGCAAAAAGTTAGCATTAATAATTTAAAATTACTGAAACATATGTATATAAGTGCAGTAAAAACAAGTTTAGCGATAAAGTTATTTGTTGTAAAATAATTATATATTGAGGGAACTAAAATTAAGCTTATTAACTTCATTTTAAAATATTCAATAATAGAAAAGGAAAATATTATTTTCTAATATACATATAAAAATGATATTTACAATTTGATGTACTTCGTAATAAATCAGAGGACAATAGACATTTACTAGAGGCGTATTAAGGCCAGCTGTATTTAAATAGAAAGTTCTGGTGTAATAATAAATGCAGTAAAATTGTATGGTAAGCATTCGTTTTAACAATTCTCGAGTAGTTTGTTTTTATTTTTGATATTAGTTAATAGGTTTTATAATAATAATAATAGAAATTATAACAGAGTTATAACAACATTGAAGGGATCGACCTAATTTGGTATTATAACTGACAGTCGTTATAATTAGTAATATAATTAAAAAAAGATTAAAAATTATAGTAATTTTTATAAAAGATTGTATATATTTTATAAATCATTCATATTTACATAATATAAAATTATAGTTCATTTATTTATTAAAAATGCGTATATGTATATGCTATATATTTGTCATATTCTTATTTATATGTTATTTCCCCAAAAATTGTTATTTTATTTCTTCCCAAATTTACTTTAATACCAAACCTATTACTAAAATATATTTATAAATCTAAATTTATTATCAAAAATTAAATACAAGTACATTATTCTCAAACGTGGGATTGTAAAACTCAATAAATAAAAAATAAAATTTAGAAAAAAAATAAAATACAACAATTTTATTAATCTTTATAATGATTAATTATATTTATAATTATTGTTTAATATGATATTCAAATGATAAAAACTAGGTACGCAGACATAAATATTTTCATAGTATTTAAGAAATTTTGTTGTAGTAAGCATTTAATTAAGTTTTGACACTATAACATGTTTTTTTTAATGAAATAAAAAATGATCAAATTAAAATTTTTAAAATTTTTTTAAAATTCACATCAAAATTTGAATATTTAAAAAGAAGCTCTAATATGCTTAATCAAAATAAACACTCTGAAATACATTCGTAGAAATATTCATTTGTAAGTAAACGTAGGTAAGCTTCTTGTGTGAACACTTTTATGACGTTTTCCATAATTGACTTCACAATATGAAATTATTATAATAAGCAAGTGTATACATTTGTTTATAGGGTTTATATTTATTGTTTTGCACATTAGTTTCGCTTCAGTTTATCAGAGTCGAAAAACAACAACAGCAACAGAAATGAAAAGAACAGCAGCAATAGCAGCAACAAGAAATGAAAAGTGTGCCACGCGACGGCAATAAAAATAACAAAAAAAATATAAATATGTATGTATATAATTCAACCAAACTTACAAACATACATAACAGACGACGACTTCAGCGGACGGACAGACTCAAACAAACAGACATACTGACAAACATATTGACAAACAAACAACAACCAGACAAAGAGGCACTGTCAAACACCTTTCTAGATAGACAAACGAATATTTAAACGAATGTGTGTGACAACTGTGATTAACTAATTTACAATTTATATGTGCTCATGTAAATATATGTATTTCTATATAATGTATAAATTTTCAAGTTTATTAACCTTTTAACGGTATCTAGGAAATACACTGATTGTGCTGCTGCTGCTGCTATGTCTTTTTTTATACATACATGCTTGCTTGCTTGTACGTCATTGAAATATTGCAATGAATCATTTTTATCTGTTTCTTCTTTAACTTGTTTGATTATATTTATATATATATATATATAAATTTTTTTTTTATTTTAGGCAAAATATTTTCTCATGATTGTTTACATTTCAATTCAATAAATGTATTAGGTATTAAATCTTCTCATAACTAAGAAGAAGAAAAATTTAATGAAAGGAAACGTAAATATTTATTGGTGAAAAAATTATTTTTCATCTTTAATTCATTTATTTATTTATTTTTCTTAGTATATAAAAAACAAAGCAAATGCAACCAACAACTAAAAAAGTTGCATACACTTTTCATAGCATGAAACAGCCAACAACAGTACTATCATCCTTGAAATCAGTTTCTTTGATGCGCCAACAACAACAGCAACAACAATAACAAAGTAAATACTTACATACATACGACTCTTGTCTTTGCAGTGCGTTGGTTTTTTTTTTAACTCCTTTAAAAGTGAAATTGGCGGCATCAGCAACTGCAATGGATACGGATACGGCAGTGTATATCTTTGCCATCACAACCATACTACAACATTTCCAGACAAGACCAACAATGCAGTCCACCGCCACCGCTACTTAAGTGAACCTTGAAGAGTATATTTATTTATATCGTGTGCTTTTTTCCTATTTTTTGAATTTCATTCATAAAAACGACAAACATGAATTGACACACTTTTGTATAAGTATACAAACCTACGTACGTACATGTTACTTTGCCTCCATTTGTTTATATTTTTGTAAGTAACAAGTTGTATGTCTAATAATATATGCACGCTACGTATATATTTTGTATGTATGTTTGTTTCCCAGCTTCAAATAAAAATTTTATAGCCTTGATTTCTTTGGTTGTTTTTTTTTTATTTTGTGTTATTTACCGACTGATACCGTTTGACAGCAAATTTATATTTATCAAAAAAAATTTTGCTGAATATTTATTATTTACCGTAAACAGTATCATATAACAGAAACATTAATTGATCGTGTTAAAAGATTCACTTTCAAATAAGAAAAAAATAATATTTTCAGATAAATGTAAACATTTTTATAAAGACTCAAGGAATCAAAGAAATTTTTGAAAATTAATTTTAATCTCATTTGCATTGTTATTTTGTAGTAAAAATCAATTTATAATCTATTTGTAAATATTGTATAATAATACAGTCAATGGAAAATACTTTTAGCTAATATGTAATCCACTGAAGCTTAAGTAAGCATAAAAAACTGTACTTAGTTTAAATACCTTTACACAAAGTTATTGAGAATCCACTAATGAAAGTTTTTTCAGATTTATTATAAATTATGCATTTATTTAAACAATACATTTATTATCTTGACAGTATTTTGGTAATATTTAACAAATGAAAATGCTTTAACATTGTACAGATTATAAAGAAGTTTTCTATATAAATTTTCAAGTTTTAATTGGTTTCGAATAACAAAGAAAGAATTTAGTTAATTTATTGAAATTTATCTGACCATACAACGCTGTTTTGAATATTGCCAAGTATTCATCATCAGCGGTCTTAGCAAATATTCGAATTTCTAAATTAGTTTATAAGTCTGTATTTAATTTGTTTGGAGTGCAAGTGCCAGGCTTAGAACTTTTGCCAGTTAAATTAGAAGCGATGACTAATCTAATAGCATTTTTAGTCATTTCTACGCTACCGTAACCGCTATTATCATTACCATAACTGCTATTATTATTCCTATTCCTATCGCATAAACGTACTTAGACATAATCATCAATTCAAAAAATCAGAATCATAACGAGAAAAAGAAACAAAACAAACTCAGGTTTAAAAGAGCTTTGCATTTGCTAATAGTAAATAAACTCTTAATATATAAAATTGCCATTATGTCATTTAAATATGAACGAATGTCATTTAAATATTAACGATCATCAGTTACAACAGATGTCATCCGTTTACTTATTTAAAATAATTAAGTTGGAGCTCATTCTTGTAGTAATTTCAATAACCATATTTAGATGTTTCAGAAACATCTAACGATATTAAGATGTTTAATAGGTCAGAAAGTATGTGCTATAAGTATATGATAAATCCTTTTACTAACAAAAAAAAATACTTTATAGTATAGGGTATGCAAAACGGTCAGTGGAGAAAAATATTATATTTGTATATATATTATATATTATATTATATATATATATCTATATTTTAGATATATATAACACTTTGTGATACCATGGACCATTATTTGCGTCCAAGTGAGCTTGGTGTGGAAGCTCGCCAACCTATCCTAACCTAACTATCCTACCCTGTAAAAACTCTCAAACAATATAGCCCCAAATTAATGATATGGTTTTGTTTATTTTACAACGATGTTAGTAACATTTACTAAATAGACAGCAATAATGATATCATAATTTAGAACATGATATTAAACATGGAACATATTACCCACAGAACATACCAGTGAACATAGTACATACCATAAAATTTGGAACATATTATTAAACAGAGAACATATGTGAGTCTCCAACAAAACAATGATCAGCTGAATCCCTTGACCCTCGAATCCTATAAAAAAACCTACGGTTACATGTTTAAAAAAAGGCCCCGGAAGCAAACCTATTTAGTCCTAAGAATTGTGAAACATAGTATGTTAAAATGAGTTAGGCAGAGTATCTCAGAACAACAACGTCGGCAACTGATTAACTCATATCAACACAAATGTACTCCTGTCATAAAAAATAAAGGATCCTAAACTCTATATTAGACTTTCTGTTTAAAATTTCACACAAAAAGATAATGATTTCTTACCATTTCTAAACTTTATTGTTAAATTAAACAAACAGTAAATTTAGAAAAAACTTTTCATTTTAATTTTTTCATGGCAAATTTATTTCCGATATACCGATAGTTGCGTGGTTATTCACTAGTAAAATATGTACATATTCAGATAAATTTATCTATCAGATATTTATCATATCATATTATCAAAAATTTGTCGGTCATACTCTTTAGTCAATAAACAAAGAAAATATTCTTTAAAACTTCCACCCCGCTAATATTTGCAATTTCGTATTTATACATATTTTTTTGGTTTAAATTATTGAAATATATATTTATTTTCCACTATAAATCAGAACTTTAATCTTAAAAACTGCTTATCTTAAATGTATATCAAAAAAATATGAATATTAATCTGATCTCAATATATAGATATAATGGTAAAGTAATAATAAATTAAAAAGACATGAACTTCACTTACCGGTGGTGGTGTCCTATACACCTGTGAAGGTCCCATTTGTGGACTATAAGGACGTGGTGGAGGCGCCCAACCCTGTTGCGCTCCGTATGGTTGATGTGGTGGCGGTGGCGGACCATGCGGACCTTGCGGACCACTTTGTTGCTGCTGTTGTACAGCTTGTTGTTGCTGTTGTTGCTGCTGATCATAGCTGTTTGAATATCGATGTTGAGGTGGTGGTGGTGGATGCGATGACTGTAATAATGAATTCAAAGTTGGCGTAGGACCCTGTGGTGGTTGCCCAGGTATATATCGTTGTGGAGGTGGTCTATTTGGCGATGATAATGCACCACCAGGTCCTGTTGGAGGATTTGGCTGTTGCTGTGGCTTACCACCTGGTGGTGGTTGTTGTATTGGTGCATGACCATAACGATATGGATCAATATTGGGATCAGGATGATGATAGCGACCATAAACAGGATGATGGCCACCTGGTGGAGGTGGCGGACCACCACCAATTGGTCCTTGACCATAATCATCTTTATTAGGATGTTCTCCAGGATTTTGTGGCGGTGGTGGTGGACCACCTTGTGGATGGGGCATGTGTTGTTGTGATGGATGCGGCTGCTGATGTAAATGATAATGTGACATAGCTGGATCTCCTGCTGGCGGACCATATAGATGCTGTGCGGTTTGCGGATCACTGCCATTATTTGGTGCAGGAGGACCAATACCTGTTGATGGACTACCGCCGGGAGTTGTTGGTGGTGGACCAACAGGATTATTACCGCCTATGTTTGGTCCTGTAGAACCGCCATTATTTGGTGGACCCGCACTACCACCAGTACCACCCTGCGCTGAGGGTGATTTTATTTTTTCATTCATTACTTAGGAAACTCTATCCGGTTGGACTTTTTTAGTCGCAGCTGCTGATAATGACGATGATTTAAAAAACCTTCGACTACCTCTGCAACTGGCTTTAGTAATTTATCTATAAAAGAAAAATAGATTTTTAAAATTTAATTACAATATATAATTGAAATATATAAAAACTACTACTAATATATAATGCAATAAGGTGTAAATGTACACTGTATAGATGCAATTTTTTTTTTCTTGAAATTGTAATATGGGAAACATAAAAATTATGTCATCGGGATTTTATGACAGAATTTATCTTATAACCCAAAAAACCGTAAGTTTTAATTGCACTGAATAGAAGTTTCACTAGGTTTTGCAATGCACCTGTTATCAGACAGGTTTTAAGACAGTATAAAACCACTCATATTTTGAAATTTTCTCATACATTATTAAATACCTACTAGACCTAAAACTGTTCAACCACTTGGACATTAAGATGCACTGTTTATTTTTCATCGAAATTTCTTAAAACCTCTAATGATTTGATTCTTTTGGATTCCAGTTTAGATTAAAATAAAATGATAAAATAGAATGATCAACGGAATACAATAGCCACCTAACAGACCAAATTGTATATTTAAATTGTACAAATATTGCTGATGCAGGAAAACTAATAATTTTTTTCCTTGCATAACTTATAAATTAACTGTAGTGTAGTACAGTAGACGATCGACTTAAAATATAACATGGGTTTCATATCAAACGATCCAATACTTATATTAAATATTTTTAAGCATCTTAAAAATGTTATCTGTAATAACGAATGTTTCATTTAAAATGCACTGTTTTACTCATGTGTCACATATAATTGTAGTTTACAGTTATAATAATTTATTAACTTTGACACAAAATACTAACACGATTTCGAATCCATAAAACATAACAACAAACTGAATAAATCGAATTGTGGCAAAAGTACAGAGTACTTTTAGTTTAATTGAATAAATGCAAAAAAAAATGTTTGTTAAAATAAAATATGTTAAAATGTAGACAATTATAATATTGTAATACTTTCAGACCTTTATATTATACCAAGAGCCTACTGTAATCTACAAAAATAGATTCATTGGAATATTTTAGACAATTATTAGCGCAAGCTACTACTTACAAAATTTAAATACTCAATATATAATGTTTACAAGAGAAATTATCTATTCATCATAAAAAGTATTAAATTATAATATTATATCCCATTATATAAAATAATAGTAGTGTAAGGTTTACTGCTATTTGAACTTATGATGGTTCTAGCTTTAGCCAATTCAATAATTAATATAATTTCAATGTGTTTTATTGTTATTGTTACTATAACATACACAGACCCATAGTGGGATGAGTGACAGTTTGTCATCTGAAAATCATTTCTAAATCCGAGGATTATACTACTAATGTATACATTTATTGTGTCTTCAATACCTTCAACTAATCTTCCAGAACGTGGTGCATCGTCTACAGCAAATTGACGGATCAAATTTTTTTTCCCTTCAATAGCATTTTCAACTTTTCAATAGTTAAAACAGTTAAATATGCCGTAAATGCGGCTTTTTACGTTCCATATTTGAATGAAAACCAAACAAAAACTACTGCGTATAATCAAACGAAGTTTTCACAAGCAGACCTTGCTATGTCAGCTGTCAAAATATTTAATGAATACGCGGTTTAAGTGTAAGGCCCTGTTGAGAAAAATTAAATTTTTCCGAACAACTTAATATATAACAAAAAATAATTTAAATTAAAATAATTTATGTACCTCAACTTATTAAAATTATAATTAATTAAAGTAACAATGAGATTAAATAAAAATTTTGAAGTCATTTATAAAAAAATACAATTAATAATTGGAATTCAAATATAAAGAAAACTATTTAATTATCCTACCCAATAAACTATATTATCTTTATATTGCAGTCAGTTTGAAAATCTAGCCTACAATAACTTTCGAATTATTTATTAAAAAAACTATAAACTATACGTATACACATATGTAATGCAGGAATTTTTTGTATACCTAATTTTTTAATTAATATAGGAATTATTTTTAATTGCCAACACCCCAATATATATTTTATATATATAGATATTTTTTTGAAATAATATTTTACATGGAGTAACAGAAACAAGAAAATACACAAACAGTGGAGAAAATAGGATTGAAATCAATTGACAACGAACGAACGAATAAATGAGAGAAAATAGTAGTAGAACCGAAAACGACACTACACAGCACACCATACTACTTCACAGCATTTGCAATAGTTGAGAAAACAAAAGCGGCAACAAACTCTCATATTTGTCGTACCAAACATATATTTGTCTCGTTTTAATACATGTGATTTGGTCGGCAAAATATATTTATGTCCTTGTTGCACTAATGCACTTAAGTCAATACACTGATGTTTTATACAATGTACAAATACAATTTTAATGATTTTTCATAAAGCATATTTTTATTTAAAAATTTTAGTTTAAAAATTGTATTTTATTAAATCCAGATACACGATATAGTTTTATAAAGATTATATTTTATTAAAGAAATTTACAAACATGTTAATCTGTAACCACAATACTACTAAATCTATTGAAAACATAATGACTATTGCACGAAAAACTACGATTCGAATAATTTAAATATCTCACACAGTGCTTTGCAGTTGTATTTCATTTTTGGTACTACAAAGAAATAAACTGCTGCTTTGAACAAAATTTACAGTGTTGCATCTATCACATATCTAGAAATATATCTCCTCATATACATACAGATGTATATATATAAATACATAAGTTAAATTGGTAGGATTGATACGAAAACAAATCTCGAATTAATACTTTTCAAAGCTTATATTTATCGTTCTCACATAATAACAGCAATAGAATACATTTAATGAATTAAAACTGTTAAAATCCAGTAAATCGAAATATATAAAATAAGTTATATTATAATGACAAACATAGACGAAAATTTTGATTAGAAGTACATAGTATATCAAAAAGGATATTATAGATTGATTATATAAATTTCTTTGAAATATTAATTAATAATCACCATTTGTTAGTATCTCATCAATCTAATAAACAAACAATTATAAACCAATTAAATATTTTTTCTAAAATATCCATTAAGTTGGGCAAAAAATATTTGCCCAATCAAATTCAATCAATTCTTTTTTGTAACTCATTATATACACACTTGTGACTATAAATTGCTGTTTTATGTTATAAGTTATTGTAAAATAAGGATGAGTGATATCTGGGAAAAAAAATTGAAGTACATATTTCAATTTTATTACGAGATAGGGATTTGGTTATTTTCTGAAAAATATTCCTTACTTGGCTGTGCATACCATATAAATAAAGCATGAAGAAATCATATACAATTTTAAAGAATTTAAGCAACTGCAGACTAAGCACAATAATGCTTTAAAGCATATGTATAAAGCTGGTTACAATTAGAAACTCACAAGACACCCAAATGTCTTATGAACCGAGTGAAAATTTAATGGACCACATTCACCATACAGTCCTAAGTATTAGATAACAATTTCTTCCAATCTGACGTAAAATTTACTTTAAAAAACAATTTAAAAATAATTTGCAGAAGATAATATTCTAATCAAAATATTCTATAACATAGAAATAATGATGTTAATAATTTTAAAAGTGGAAGAGAAGGTTGGTGAAAAAACAAGCAATAATTAGATAATTATAATTAAAAGAAAATGATTGGAATTCACTTTTTAATAATAGTGATATTATATTTATGTTCAATATTTTTTGAACCGTACACATTAGTTAATAGGTGTGTTTTTCGAATTTTAAAAGATAATTTAATCTAGTACTAGAGACAGAGATCAATTCCTCAAAACTGATACTTTCATTATTAGTTATTTCCTATGATAGTAATTAATCTGCTCGACTGTCTGATATATAGAACATGCCAATAAATAATCTGATTAATACTTGCATAATGTTTTCTATAATTTCTACAATCAAAATACAATCGTTTATGGTTTTCAACTATTATAATATACCTGCAAGTTTTTAGTAATAAAAGTAATTTTGAAGAAGATGTAATCTGAATACTAGTCCACCAGAAATACAATTAGAGACGTTTGCCACAATAACTTTTCTACTATGAATATAATTTCGTTTAGTTATAACAAGAGTTTTTGAAATAATTAAGCTGATCTACTAAGTTGATGGATAGTCACTGTTTCATAGAGAAGGTAGAATTATATCAAATACCAAAAAGTGAATTCTCCTTCATTGTTTAGGAGATTTTATATATTTAAATCAATACAAATTTTTTGACATATCATATTAGACAAATACCTTATTAAATAAGGTTAATATATAGAAACTAAATTTTTATTGCGTACAGTTCTGATTCTACACGAATCTCAACCTAACTTTTGTAAATTTATATATATATAAATATCACACAAAAATAAAATTTACTTTTTTCTATTTTGTGAATTATTAAGCCTCAGTCCCTTTTCTTCGTATTTGGTGATTCATTGCTATTATATTAAAACCTAAACCGCTAGCTATTAGCTTAAAAATCTAAAGTGCTGCATGTTTGTCAGGTTAATATAAACATAGCATAATGAGAAGTGCATTGATATTTTGGAAAATAGTATATTTTGTAAATATTATTATTGCTTGATTATACTATAATTACAATAATTGCATTGTCTAAATAAATTTCTTAGACTCCCTCCTTTATGCATTTTTTTTTTTGCCTGATGTTACTATAATTAATTATCTAAATAAGCCTCATCAATAATTAGACCTCATAGTATTTATTACTAGGATATGTTAGGAGTTAAAATAATCTAAGGTATGAAACATTTATTATCTATGAAAAACACTTAAATAGTTTTTAAGAAATTTTTGTCTTCAATAGATCATTTTTGAGTGTAAAACTAATAGTTTTACTCTAAAAAAATGACAATTTATTACAAACATTAGATTAATTATATAAAGTTATATTTAAATCAAAGCGATCGTATTTATATTCTCTTTATAAAAAAAGTTAAACTATTATTTCCAGTAGGATAACTTTAAGTTTGTTTTTTTAGTTATATTTCATACCCATTTTCAATAAAGTGGGTTCTAATTTAAGAGAGAACCACAGTATAATATTAAATATAAAATAGTTATAGGTAATACGTGACTTATAACTGAAATTTGATTTCCAGCTGTTGCTATACTGAGAAACAACCAATTATTCCTAATATATACATAAATTTATAATTAACTTTAATTTTTTAATATAGTTCTAACGTTAAACAAAGCTGAAGCCAACCCAGAAGTTACTAATTCATGTGAACTATTTTGGTCTTAAGTTGAGCACTAGCTGCTTACGTAAACACAGTGAAGGGCTTTACTTAGTAATCGGCATGAATTTTGACATTTAAAAAGCCTTAATTGCTTTAATAAAATATGTTAAGTATTTTGTATTTTATTATATACAGTAGCCACCACTCAAATCTAATTCCGTAATAAGACTACATCACTAACTTTAACTGGCGTACAATTTATATCTGGGCTTTTACTATTGATGTTAAAAATTTTATTTAAACAATTTCTCAGATTTGAGGTTTATATATAATTTTAAAAGGGAATATAGCATTAATTTATGAATTCTGAGAATATTGAATGAATTTATATAATTTATCTGAATTAAAAGATAATTTTTATTGAAAAATATCTACGTTTTTTATATTATCATCAAATTAACTAAGAATAAAATGGGCATATAAATATATGAATTGTAATTATTATTGCATCTTTTTAATATATACTGGCTAAACTAGTGTATCTAATGCTTTCTCAAATATAAAAAAACAGAAAACAACAAAATTATAATAAAAATGTGAAAAATATTTTCGTTTGAAATTTATTACTTACACATTCAAATCATCACTGCAGCGACCGCACTCACACACACACATATATATGCATATGCGAAATACACCAACGAAATATATGTGTTTGTAATTTATACTAAAATAAAAAATAAGTTTTAAGTCAACAACGATCTGTATACGGCTTTCTTGCTCGTGAATAACACACACACGCTCTTTCAACAATTTTCATCAACATTACACAAACACAAACATTTCAAATAAGACAATTTCTGGATTTTTGTTTTGTTTTCCTTTTATTATTTTCATTAGTGAGTAGTAGAAGCACAATATATGTATCTCACTTTTATGCGGCTTTTTTTAAGTATTCTAGTGCATGGGTTAAAGGGAGATATATATGTTTTGTATATTTATTTGTTAAACGATAGCACATTACAAATCTATTACAAATTATTGCTGAATGTGTACTAAAAACAACAAAACTTGTTTCGCAGTCGCTCTTACTTTTGCACTGTGCACTATAAAAATTGTATGAGCGCAGAGCAGCATACAACACCACAATGATTGGCCTTTTTTTGTTGTTTTTTTATATTATACTTTTTCTATAAACTTCGAGTATATTTATTTTGAACATTAGTTTAATATATTAAATGTGTTGATTGATTGTTTGCTAAATACATTCTCTATAAGCAGCATATTGCACAACACGCACAGCATACCAGTAGCACTTCTTTTAGCTTTGTAATCGCCGGGTTATACGTTACATGTAGGTCTATTGATACCCACGTTTTATCTTAGCACTAGAATTACTTTTTTTTTTATTGAGGTAACCCGTTTGTCTTGTTATGTTAACACTGCAGTTAACTAATATTATAATATTTCAGTTCTTTAATAGGACACTGATGATACAATCCGTAATATCTTCAACGCTTACACAACATATAATATATTTGTTCTTGCCGTTTTAAGTCAATTTTCTTTGCGTTTTACAACAGAAGCAATAATGATTGCAAAACAAATTCTCAAATTCGCAATCACCACTTTTGCACAATCGACTAACGTAGTTGTTAAAGCAAATATCTTTAAGCGTGTTTTTTATAAGTTTCTGCATAAATTAGCATATTTACATTTATAGGGTGTATAACAATAAACTTAAATTATATATTTTTGTGTAATTTTCTATCATATTTCCATAGGGAAAGTAAACTTTTTCAATTTTTCTTAATTGCGCTGAACACACGAACGCTTTGCTTTCGGGACACGAATTAAATTTTTCTGTAGTCGTCTGAAAATTTTTTCATTAGCCGTCTTTTTTCAATCACAATTTCTTAACGGAATAACACCTTTTGCACACAAATTTTGTCATATTTTAATAGCCCCAATATTACTTAACAATAGAGTAACATTATTTAAAATTAATTTAATGTATTTTATTTAAATTTTTTAATTATTATCGCACATCGACATGACTCCATTTTTTGTCGTTGAACAGACGCGAACAATATGGCGGTCGGGAAATGACTTCAATTTTGTACTAAATATCGTACTGACTATGGTAATAGAGTGTTGGTGAAAAAATTTCGTGTGGTAATATTGTAATAGATTAAAAGAGAGAAAATGTCTAACACAGTGTTAAATAAAATTTGAAAAAATATAAATTTTAATAATACCACAAAAAATACTATGATAATATATTAAGAATTCTTTTAACATGATGTAAAATATTGTATTAAATATTATATTGCTTTATAATTTCTAATGTAGTATAATAAAATTATTTTAAAAATACTATTTCATATATCCATAAAAATTTCTCTATGAGTTCATAAATTCTTTAATCTCTGAATGACAAGTAAATTTCCATTAATAATAATATTTAAAATGTCCACTTAATTGCAAAAATATAATTTATAATAGTTGTGTTGGTCTATATAGATATCATAATTGCTGTAACAGCAATTCATAATTGCAATTCATAATCTAAGTAATACATAGATTTTTAATTTTGATGTGTGTTAACAAAGCTCCTTTTATATCTACCACCGATATTCTTTAAAGCAAGTTGTTGCCTTAACTTTTCGACGATTAAAATAACTGTAGTGATATTTTTTTTCATTTGCAAATTGTAATTATATTTTTCAAATGGAATACTTTAATAGTCCAAATAAGATACTTACAAAGTCCTATTGTCCTATAATTTTAATAGGACAAATACAAAAGTATAGTATATGCACACAATATTAAAGATTTGTATCAATTTATAATATTAATATAAATTTATAATATTAATAATTTTTATTTTAAAATATTAAAATAGTTAATGTAAGCCGAAATACTACATATTTTTGGTAACAATTTAATGGTATATTGTTCTTGTTTAATTTATGCTTAATATACCGTTTTTGTATCCAAACGAACACTATTGACGTTTTCGATTGGTAAATCTGGATTCAATCTAGATTTACATTAGATCTGTCAAATTTTGTTGCACAATCGAACATTTTTAGAGTAACCTAAAATTTTTGTAGTTTTTTAATAAATAAATCAATTGAAATAAAATGTTCACACTGGATTCTTTTTCTGTGTAATTGTGCACAACACTCAGCACAAAATCTTCAACTCTACTTTTTCCGTTTTTGCACATTGTAACAGCCAAATACATGAACAAACAAATTGGGCACATATGGAAACAAATCACACTTTTTCATTTGTCAAATCATATAAAATAGCCGTTAATTTCAGGGTAATATTGTTACTCTGGCAAAATATCCAGAGTGTTATAAATTAATCTCGATTGTTATACATGAATCTCGAGTGGTATACAGATTTGCCAATCGAAAATGAAAATTGCATTAGAGTGTTATAAATTAATCTCAATTGTTATAAATTTTGCCCCAGATTTACCAATTGAAAACCACATATATTAAAATTTAATTTTATAAAAATAAGTGTTGAACCTTACTGTGATATTTTGTTTTGTTTGTTAGTGATATTATTTTTTAGTTTATTAGAATTATTGACAATATTACTGCACAATTTTATTATTCTAAATTACAAATTTAAAATCAACTTGATTGGGTTAAATTACAATTCAATCGTAATTTTGATTAATTTTAATTTGATTTTATAACAAATAAGTCAACAAACCGTTCAAGCCAAATTCTGCTCAAAGTTACGTTTATTTTTGTTGTATGAATAGGGTATTCATTGTGATAGTGGAATACATTTATATTAAAATCAAAAAATTAACAATAAAAACCGTAATTTATAAAAGAATAAAAATATTTAAATAATTAATTGATCAATTAATTAATTATTTTTTATGTAAATATGTATATTAAAAGCAAGAAAGTGCATTATCGCTCCAGATTTAGTAAATGAGAAAAAATAAATACTACGCAAATTGAACAAACAAAACTTTAAATATATATATATATATAATATTTATACATATAATATAATATACATTGTTAAATTTATAATTTTCATCAATTAAAGTAAATATTAATTTAATTTATTTGTTCTTGTGCTTCTACTAATAATGATATTTTATATATACATACTACTTTTTACAAGCAATAACTACGATTTTTACGATACATTAGGCAACACTACCATCAACAATTAATCATCTTGTTTTGCTCATACATTTTTGGAGAAAAAAAAACAATTGATGCCTTTTAGATTTTAGTAATGTAATATATTGAAGCACAACGGACGGCGTAATTGCATATATTTCGGAAAGAAAGAAAATATATAAATTTAAAAAGCGATTACATCCGACATATGGTTTATTTAAATTAAAAAAGAAATATGTATCAAGAATATATGAATCAATTGCAGGCGACAATATCGCCACTTACATCAGATGAACTTAAGGATTTAATGAATGATGATGACAAATTAGATGAAAAAGTTGATGAAGTTCTTGAAATCTTGAAAGCACAAAAAGATAGTTTACTAACTGAAAACAGAGTGAAAGCTGAAGGAAATATTGAAAAAGAACCAAAAATTATCGAATTACGTGGTAAAGTAAGTGAATTATCAGAAGAAGCAAAAACCTTTTGTGAGTCAGTACAAGAAAAATTGTCACAAATCAAAGAAAAATCTGGAAATGTTAGTCAGGAAACAGCATTAGCATTACTACAAACAGCAGCAGCTGAAAGTGAAGAAGATTCAGAAGCTATAGTAAAAAAATTTACAGACAATGAAGTGAATGTTGATGCATTCCTTGAGAGTTTCTTGGGTGCACGCAAGCAAATGCATTTACGCAAGTTAAAAGCGGAAAAAATGCAAGAGTTGATGCGCAGACATGCACAGGGGGGTGCACAGCGAGGTTCTGCGAGTGGAATGCCAACATATAATAATATGCCAGGAAGTGGATTTTATCCAAGCAATAATTTACCATATCCAGTAGGACCAATGATGCCAATGCCACCGCGTCCATTTTAACATAAAGGGAGTCAAAAAAACAGTTACAAATTATAATACGCCGTTACGAGAAATCTTGAAGTTGTTTACTTTAATTTATAAAATTAGAAACAAAAATCTCTCCAATATATAATTTGGTAGCAAAAATCGTTGGAAATTATTTACTATTTATTTATATCGGAAATTAATAATATAAAAGAAAATCAAAAATATAGTTTGCAATAAAATGTTTTAAATGTTTAAAAAATTGTATGAATAATTGTTAATACTAATTGAATCTAGGGATAGGAATAAACGGGGTACCAGCTCCCATCGGAGCACTGCGATCATGGTTGATCTTTTGTGCTGCAACGGACGCTAAACTTACCATAACTGTAGGGATGAACCAGCTCTTTACCCTGACAGTTACCTGGAATGTCGCGCTAGTAGTGACTTCTCACGGTTGAAACCCATTTATCAATCAGAGACCTAGTGGTAGACCAATTTAATTCTCAATATGAATGGCAGATCCTGACCTCGCAAGATTGTCGGCAGACTCATTACCATTGATTCCTGTGTGACAAAGCATCGAGCAAAGCATCACTTTGTTTTTACTTGCCAGCTGTCGCTGCGTGTCATAGCAATCTAATAGAACTTTTTTGGGAAACGTTCATTAGTAATAGAATCTAACATTAAGTATAATTTTTAATTTAAGGGATGATTCTTTATTCATAGAATTGTACATATGGATTTCTATCACTGCAGTAATTGTAAAAGCATTTCAATGGATTAAATGCATCCATTTCGTTTACAAGTAATGCAGCACTGCATGGAAGGCAAAAATATTTATCTTCCTAACATACATTATCGTTAATTCACTATTGATAATATAGTAATTTATATTATTTAGTCTAATTTATAACTCAGGTTTATAGGATATATAAAAAAGTTCACGTTTAATATCAATATGTATAGTCTCAATATTTTATTTCACAATTTTTGTTTTCTGTTTTAAAATTCGTGGTTGGAGTTATTAAACGAAATTTTGGTCAAACGAAAACGTCTTTATATATCATAGCTACATTAAAAAAAGCACGTAATATTAATAAGACTGGATGTTGAACTATACTATTATTGAATAAAGTATTTTTATTTCGGGCATACAATAGTTCAATATGTTAGAATATACAATAGTTGTATTGTATATACAATTGTATTGCATACAATAGTTCTAAAGTATTATATATAGAACTATTATATCTTACATTATCTTAATAACTTAACATAAACACTAGGTCTTTTTTAATGATACTTGATGAACTCTCTTCTAACTTTCTCGAAAACCGCATATTGTTTATATCCGTGTGTAGTATGTTTCTCAATATAATCAATGGATACTTTTGTATAACTGTAACATTTTTACTATTTTTTAAAAAGTAAGAATTTAAACAGAAAAGATATGCCTTTCTACTGTTGGCAGATTTGTTATAGATTGTTATTATAGATTTCTTCTATAAGATGAAGTTAAAAATACAAAGATCTTGAGGTATTGTAAATCTACTGTTCACAAAATAATTAAATTATTTTAAAATATTATTGTGTTAGTAAATTAATTATATTATTTATTTATAAATTACTACAAGAACTACAATCACTTAGAGTTTGTTTACAAATGTCGATGAATGTGGAATGCGCAAGCCAAATATCAACTGTTGAAGTAATGTAGAACATAATACCTCTACAACTTGTAGGGAAAGAATTTTTCAATATTTTTGAAATTATATCCGTATAGACCTTGTTAAGGATCACTTTACATTTCTTATCGTTTCATTTTTTCTCTAAATAAACTTATAAATACCATGGATTATCGAGCTCATATTTAAATAATTATAATATTAAAAATATACTTATAATGACATATATATATTATACAAATACTACATATTTAAAAATGCCAAAAGTTATCAATGTTAAAAAAATTTATTCATAATTTGTTTAAAATTATATTTCTAATATATATAATAAAATTGTTAAAATAAATAAATCTAAGCCTTTCGCTATGGTTAACATAATGTCTTCAATAAATTGTAATTGTTTTTCGTAATTATTAAATATTAAAAAAAAATAGAGATGAATGCATAAATTAAATACAGATACACAATGAACATGTTGAACTTATAGTACGCGATTTTCATTGCATCAAAAATAATATTGTTAAGTGTTCGTGGGGGTTAGTCTTATTAATTGCAATTATATATTATTTCAATTTAAATTTTAAATCAAATCAATATTTAACATTTTTAGCTTTGCTAATTACTTTTAAAAATATTCACTCAGCTTTATGTAGTCTAAATAAAAGAAGGATCGCAGCGACAAAAATTTCTTAATAAAATTGCAAATGATAGCAAAATAAGGACATCATGATGATCCGAATTCATTCATCCATTTCTCATATTTTTCTAAGTCTGATTTTGAGACGCTCTTGTTACAGCGACTCATGGCTTCTGTAAAATCTTGATTTGATACAGGTAAGTCGACTTCTTCAGTTGCCAGTTGACGTATTTGTTCCGGCGTAAGGCCAGCAATTTTGCGACGCATAGACATCATGCTAGCATCCCTAAAAAAAAAATTATTTTAACTTAGTATATATCTTTGACATTTTTCTCAACATATATGGTAATAGAGAATTGTAAATACTCTGCAAAGAGATAACTGGGTATAAACACTAAATAGTGAACTAATTCAATTAAAAAAGGAAAAAAAGCAGATTCAATTATACTTAATTCATATATTTTTAATGTGTGAGCTAAAATTTTAGCACTGTCTTAACTTTATGACGTCAATTTTACCATACCACACAGGAACCAAGTTGTCCTTTGGTTTCTCCTGCTGGTTCCATTCAGGACTTACGACAGTTTATAACAGTTTACAAGATTAACATTAACAAGATATAATATTCTCGGTTTTGTTAATCTAATATAATAAAAATTAAATAAAAATATGCATATATTTGTAAGATATATCCAGATATTAACCCAAAAATGTAATAAGTTTAGGCCAGGTTTTGGAATATTGCATTTTGATAACTATAATGAAATGTGCCTCAGCTGTTTGTCAGGTCATCTTGTGTTACAATTTCAACAATATGGGTGTGTGTGTAAGGTGACAGAATGTCTCCTAAGGTTAGATATGAGAATTCTATTCATTCAAATTTATTGTGACAATTCGGCTCTGACGTGGCCCCAGATAATAATATTAGAGCGAAACTCTTTATCTTTAACGAGAGATTGGGTGTTTTCTATTCAACTGTTAACACACAAAAAAGACTTCTGTTATTATTATCAAGATCCGTATAAGAAAGAGCAAACGAAACTTGGTCGTGTTCAGGACGTAGGACTGGTCGCTCTTAAAACCGTCTACTATACTCACTGCATTTTGTACCATAAGTCAGAAAGGTCAGAAACACAGAAAGCTATCTATTCTACAAGAAATATCAACTCGACTACTATAAATAAACTGCCAAAAATAAATCTTATTGCACTTTGCCTATACTTGTCTACTACTGCCTTAAGTTGAGAGTTAATTAAAGTTATTCGTATCTTACCTGCATACGTTAGTTATGTCGGCACCGGAATAACCATCCAATTTTTTGGCAATCTCTGATAAATCTACACTTTCATCAACTTTCACTTCACGCAAATTTATTTTTAACAAAGCTTCTCGACCCTCATCTGTTGGCAGTGGTATATAAATACGTTTTTCTAAACGTCGACGTAGTGCTTCATCTATATCCCACGGAAAGTTTGTTGCTGCTAAGACCATTACAACTTTAGTGGCCTCTTCACTGCCCACACCATCCATTTGCACCAACAATTCTGATTTAACTCGACGTGATGCTTCATGTTCAGATTCTGACCCACGTCGCGAACATAATGAATCAATTTCATCTATAAATATGGTGCTCGGTGCATAAAAGCGTGCCATCTCGAAAAGAAGTCGTACCATTTTTTCTGATTCGCCACGATATTTCGAAGTTAGAGTTGATGAAGAAACATTGAAGAAAGTTGTACCACATTCAGTAGCAACCGCTTTAGCCAACATTGTTTTACCAGTACCAGGAGGACCAACCATTAATACACCTTTCCAAGGTCGGCGTATGCCCTACAAATACATTTACATAATATTATTTTTAATAAAAGAAACAATTACAGATCGTTTAATAAATTGAGATAAAAAACCAGGTATTAGAAAAATTTTTATCAGATATATAGTTAATATATTAGGGAGCTTAATAGTTCTAATAAATAAAGGACTATATTGGTAAAACCTATAAGGGATAAGGTTTAATATTATTTCGGCAAAAGTTTTTTAAAAGATTAATGATTGTAATTAATACATTTTAAAAACTTAAATAATAAAATTTGACACTGATTTACATATAAACATTATAAAAAATTTAGAATTGAAAACAACTGGTTTTTATTGTTGTATCGCAAATTGAAGTGTTGACTCATACATCATTTGAAAGTATAAAAAAGCAAAACACCCGGAATAAAAAATTAATTATGTCAGATAACAAAAATAAAACAAAATACCGAAACGCAAATTAAATAGAAGTTATTGATTGATAATGAGTACATACGAAAGTAGCATAACAATGTCGTCTTTATCTATGTATAAGAAAAAGACTTGTGCAAATTATGGTTAATAATTTCCTGGTTGCGTTAATAATGATATCATGTTATTTTATAATATTTGTTGAGAATATTTTTATAACAAATACTATAAATAATGTAAACGTTTAACGAGATTATACATGCGGGATCTATTCAATACGATTTCGTAATAAAAGGTTTACAAGATTTATGTACTTTTCTATAAAATTGTTTTTTGTTATTTATTATCAATGGTAATTAATATAATTCCAATAAATAATAATTCCATTCTTAAAGTATTATATGTCATTGCTAATAATCCGAAACTTTTTTATTTATGCACCGTAGCAACTATTAAGAAAATATGTGTAAAATCTTCGTTTTTATATTTTGGAGTTGTTTAAAATAATCCAAGTCGTTTGATAATACTGCACTTATAGACTATTAGTCTATAAGACTATTAGTCTATTAGACTATAGCAATGATCTCTTCACCTTGCTAATTAATAAAACTCTAAAAATTTTCAATGTTAATAAACTTTTATTCAACTTTTTACAGAGAGAAAAATCGAAACGTTCTCATCAATCAAAACAAAAAACTTAAAAATATTTGAAATTGAATTTTACTTTTTAAATTCAATAAATGCACAGCCAACTGGGTCGCCACAGTAAAATAGATTCCATGTGTTACTTCAAGCGATTTTTATTTTACATTAAAATCACTTTAAACTTCTGTTTCACAGAAGACAAGACTGATGCGTCTTTATGACGAAAAAAAGCTATTTAAAAGTTAGACGGATTCGAATAGCAAAAAAAAAACAAGAACAAAAATTTAGTTAATTTATTGAAATCTGACTGATCTTACAACGCTGTTTCGAGTATTGTCATGTACTCATCATTAGTGTTGTTAGGAAATATTCGACTTTCTTTTTAATAAGTCTATAGTCCGTTTATAAATTGTTTGAACTGCAAGTGTTAGACTTAGTGCTCATGCTTGTCAAATTAGCCAAAGCTGCACAAATTTTCAATGCTCAAGTTGTTACTTTTTTACTTTTCACTAACTATGACACTAACTATTACTTTCGTTAATTGAATTTATGGCTGACCATACAGCTGTTTCGAATATGGACAAATACCCATCATCAGTGGTCTGGGAAATATTTTCTGTGCTTAATTATTCGTAAATAATTTTTTAGACTGCAAGTACCAGGAATTGAACTCATGCCATGCCAAATATGAAGCTCAGAGTCAGCGTTCATTAGCCAACTGAACCAAAGCCGTACTTGACTTGTATGTTTGCACATTCTGAAATGTATTCCAAAAATCAATCCGTAATTATAACAGATAGGTTCTTCTATTATAGCATAGCATTAGTAGGTTAGATTAGGTTATAACGAGATCCTAAGGATCCACTTACATCTGTTAGTCTGTTCTGCAATGTAAAAGATGATTTTTTCGATAGTTTAGAAACAATTACGAAATTTATATAAAGCCTAATATGAATTTTAACGTAATGTGTCTTCTCGCAGCTGACTAACATATTCTAAAAAGTATCAAAACAAGTAACAAAACAAATGTAACAATTTTCCCTCGATGAGATATGTAGTAGATATTTCAAATTTTTTACTATTTTTATATTTATTTATTTGGTCTCGGCTCAATAAAGGACTTGCCAAATCCATTTTCACATTTTCTTCTTACATGTCTTCTTACTTGTGGATTTTACGTAAATAAGACTTACATTTATAAGCCACAGCATGCTAAACCAAAATAACAATTAATATATTGAATTTATTTAACTTATTCTAGGTTCATTGTCTCGGCTTAATGTTTTTCCAAACATTGTTTGAACTTCAAAGCCAGATCACAACTTTCATCTATAATTTTCGTTCTTAACAGTATCTACTAATCCTCATCTTCTATATCGTACTCTTTTTATTTATTCTGTTCTAAATTGAAAGCAAATTGTTATTGTGTTTGTTAACTTTTATGACACCTGTTAAGATAATATGTGGACAATACTAGCAAAAGTGACTATCGTTAAGTTTTTCACGTCATATTTTATTTTAGATGATATACTAGGCCTAAATTTGCCTCATTCTATTTAATAAACACCAACCTTAAAGTAATCGGGCATCAACATAGGTAACACTACAGCTTCTTCTAGCAGACGTTTCGCATCATGTAAATCAGCAATGTCATTCCAGCGAACTTTCGGATTTCGTTGTAAAATATCACGTTCTAAAAAATGAATATGATAAAATCAATTAAATTTGATTAAATTACAAAAAGTGTTTACAAAACACTGAGTCAGTATTGTTAAATTTAAGATTTCTCTATAATAATAATTCGAATTTTGATAAGCTGTAATTTGTAATTTTATCTATTATTCTCTACTGTGTTATCACTTGCGACAATCATTCACTATCTACATATCAACAGCTTACCTAAGATATCTACTAATTCCGCTTCAATATGATTATTTGGTTGGAATTTTTTTTCTTCTTTTTCGTCATTATCTGCTGATTCATCTTCACGAGTTTCTTCAGGCTTTGTATTTCCATCATTAGCGATTGTACTTGTTGGACTTCCCACAGAATTAGTACTTGTATTTACTTTTCGATTTGATGCTGCAACTGCACGTCCATTACTTTGCGCTGTTGCATTGCCACGTGTTGATGTCCCACTGGTAGTTTTGTTGGCTTTGTTTGGACCATTATTACCTGAGTTGCCATTTGTACGTTGTGGTATTGTGCTCTTAATAGCAGGTTTTTTAAAAACAAAATTACGATTACGATTATTTATGCCAGGCCTACAAAATATGTTGTGCAGAAAATTTTTTTTATTGTATAGTTTGCTCTCTTAATACTTAAATCATACTTTTCTGGTTTTGGTGGACCCCACACATCTGGATCTTTAGGTGGCGGTGTCCATATGTCAGGATCAGGACGGAACCATGAGGCTGGATCTTTTGTTTCATCTTCGCGTATTTGCGCTTTTAACTTATGCGCGAATTGTGTATTCTGTAGATCTAATGTCATTTCTGATAGTGTGTTCTGTATGGCTTTTAATTGTGAATATTCTTTGTTAATTTGTTGTTTTATCTACAACAATAAATATTAGAATAAATTAATGAGAGAAATTATACACATTATACCATATTCCATTTGCCCTTACGCATCGGATCTGTTATGGAATTAACCATACGGGATAGCATCCCCTGTAATCCCTCATAATATATTGATGCGGAGTCATAATTACCAGTCAGCGCCATATCTCTAGCCATTTTTGCATTCTCGCATATTTCCGCAATTGTAGTTTTGGCCATTACGGTCATTCCTACACAAGATTTCGTCTTTTGCTTCCCACCTCGCAATAGCTAATACGACACAATAAATTCATTTTATAAATAATAGCATAAGAAAGCAAACAGCAAGACGCACAAGCAGCAGTATAACAATACGTTATTGCTTAATAATTTCTTCACAAACATTGTCAATATGAAAATATGAAAACAATACCATTAAAAATAAAAAGAACCATTGAAAAAGTATGAAAAAAAACTCAAAATGGAAAGTGACACTCCGTTAATGATGCTCCATGATAATATTTAATTTCTTTTTTTAATTACTTAATTAAACTGGTTTACATTGTAATTCAACTTATTGTATTCACTTGTTAAACTCTACAATGGCTTAAAGGTAAGTTATTATATTATTGTATATTAATTAAATTTTATTTTGATGACTACTCTTATGTGCCATTTATGGGCAAACAAATGACCTTGCTTAGCCGTGCTACAGTCTTCAACCTTAACTCAAATGTGGCTAAAATTAATATTTCCTATTATCGTTGTCTTTTTAAACTGCTGCTTCTGCTACTTGTTAGAAATTTGCCGTCATTTAGGGAAAAAATGTGAGAAATATACGCAATCTTTTTTTTTCTTGACGCCCATTCATATATACGTACGGTTATTGACATTAGTATGCTATTTCCTTAACTTAATTGCAATACAAAATATATTCAAATAATATTTTCTACACTTTAATATATAAACAACACTTTTTATTTAATGTTAGTCAAGTTTTTAATTTATTTTAAAAAGAAAATAACTGCATTTGTAATGCTTTTTCTACTTCTTTATATTTTAATCATTTGTTCTGCTTTGATACAAAGAATTACGATGAAAATAAAATAAATTGACAACTGCTCAGTGTTGGGAAATGTCACAACTTGTTGTGAGACTTTCATATATCTACGTTTTGAATGGAATAATTTGTGATACCGTTTTTCATACTGCGCTAATACTTACAATTGTCGAAGCTTATTAACACGCTTTTGTACGGATTTTGTCGACAAATGATTATTGCTGTACATTTCTCTAGTTACGTTTATGAAATTAAGATTTGGTCGTTTCTATTGGTATAAGCTGATTTATGCATGTAATATAGCTTATAGCTTGTTTGTTTACATTTTACATATGTTTTATATGATAAATTATATTTCAAATTATTACTTTTTTGCCTTGTATTAGTTGATTTCTTTATAATGATTTCGTTTTTATAAAAGAGTTTTTTTAGATAAATTATCGTTATTAGCGGTCTTAATGAGCAAAACTGTCTAAATGAGACAAGTGATAACATCGTATTAGTGTAAACACACTGTTATTTTTATTTTAACTTGTATTATGTTTAAACTATCATCGTTAAATCATGTTTGGGCTTAACTTGATGAACATGTATAGTTTGCAATAAAAAATTTAGATAAGCACGTTCTTATTTTTAAGTTTGTTGAATTAAAATTTAATATGAAATTTACAAGTGTAAATTTTGAAAAAACATACATATTAAATAGAGCTGCGAATCAAACTGCAAAAATCAAACGATTGAAAAAAAAATTAACCAGTGATTAGGTATTTTCATCCTAAAGGTAGCTTGGTATTTCAAACTGTTTTCTGATAAAAGGAATAAAGAAAAAAGTATGATTATACATTTGTAATTTTGCATAAAGACACGTATTAACATTTATTTGGCACGAAAAATGGACACAGGTAAGATTAGGTTATACCGGCGATCCGGTTCAGGTATAGTCGGTTTTGGCTTTAAACGATAAGAATTAGTTTTTATTTACCTATTTATTTACAGAAACCGGCGACATCGATTTTATATTTGAAAATAATAACTCGAATTAATATATTTAAAAAAATTGTTTGAACAATACAATTCTCTTCAGAGCTTGAGTTTGAATAACTGTTTTCACAAATATTTAAATTATATATGATTATTTTGTTTAACTTTTTATGCTTGGGGATTTTCAGTTTTACCGGACTGTGTAACTGCCCGGCTCTCTCTAGAACTCCACAAAAATACTTAGGGCCTGTCAGTTTTACCGGACTGGATCACATACCTGAGATTTCTGTTGAAATCCTAATAAAATTCGCTTATAAAACGCGCATCCTAAGTGATGCACACAATCGCTTAAAATAAGACTGATCTGGTATCACAATGGACCTTAATGGTCTAGGCGTGACCTAGGTCTGCCACCATAACCTAATACCTTTAGTTAACTTTTTACAAATTTATTCATCGATTTAGAAATTTTTGTTTATATATATGTATTTATTATAAGACACAATAACCTAAAATTAAAAGTAAGAGGGCGAACGTTCAATTAATTTTAAAAATGATTCTCTTGAATTTTCGAATGGTTCTATATTTAATATATATGTATTAACGGTACTTATGCTGCATGAAATATCATATAGTTACTTTTAAATCAAACCTGACTTTAAAAAACATTCTGTACTATAAAAGCAAAAAAGTGTTCACGGTCTTAAAATTGTAATATGCTAAACTCTGAAGTTTATCTGGAAAATTTGATATATATAATACTTTAATACTTTAAAAAATGATTATGAAGAACATTGATGATTTTTGCAGGAAAGCTGTATAACAATTTCCATTAATAAAAGAAAATATAACACTAATTCCGAACACTTTATAAGCATGCTAAAGGAATTTGACAGGTCGGTTACATTAAATTTGTAAATAGGTTTTTCTTAGCAAATTTCTTTGTCTCTTATTTAAAAAGATATATTTAGAAAGTAATTAAATACATGTTATTTTATAGAAATTAGTTAATATATATTTATATTTTAAGTAATAAATAAAATGAGTAATAATTTACATACTACGTTAAAAAACGCATTTATAAATAAAGAAGATGTTACAAATATAGCAAAAGGTAAATAATTATTAATTAACACTAAAATCTTGTACTTGAATATATATTTTTTTGTAGATATAAGCAATGGAAAATATGACATATCAGTTATTGTAGAGAATTTAGGCGCCGAATTAACGTCAACAAATGTCGACGAACGAGTTAAAGGCACACAACTCTTATCTGATATACTAGCCGAACTACCTCGAGATTATCTCACCGAAGCGCAACTAGAATTTCTTATTACATTCTTTGTCGACCGAATTAAAGATCATCACAATGTACAGCCAGCCGTAATAGCTGGTTTCGATGTCTTAGCTAGAATGAAAAATATACCACCAGAAAAAGTGCCTGTAATCCTGCGAAGCCTTTTTCAAGATGTAGTTTGCCAGTCTCAAATGCGAAATGAACGTACAAAAATCTTTAGGATCTTAGAATATCTATCAAAAAGACATCTCGCCAGTAGGTCGTAAATTTTATAAATTTATTATTGTTTACCTAGCATATTGTTTACATTTATTAATAGTATTAAAATCAATGTCTGGCGATTTTATATATGGATTAATCAATTGCATAGAAGGCGAGAGAGATCCTCGAAATTTAAATTATATATTTTCTTTTATGGCTGAGATTTTACAAGCATACAATTTATTGCATTTAGCTGAAGAAATGTTTGAAGTTTTCGCCTGTTATTTTCCTGTCGATTTTAATCCATCTAAAAACGATGAAGAAGAGACTATCACACGTGATACACTTGCAGAAAAGTTATCAGATTGTCTTGTTGCCAATCCTGAATTTGTTGAATGGACAATTGCGCTGATTTTAGAAAAGCTGGACACCGATTTAATTGTAGCAAAAACGGACTCACTGGACTTATTAGTACGATATAGAAATTTTAAACTTGAATATAAATTATGTGCCGAATTCGACAATTCATATATAAATAGAATATTATGCACATAATTTATATAGTCGTTATTATCATATTTAATTTTAAATTAACTTATACTGTTTTTCTAGTTTAAGGCAGCACATACCTTTGAACCAAATTTAATTGAAACTCACTTTGAAGATATATGGAATGGATTGAAAACGGTTATTTTTCCTGATACCGATAACAGAGATATTTTACAACGTGCTTTTAAAGCGTTGCGTGAATTATTAAGTCGAGCTAAAAGTCTACCTGATGTCAGTAAGCACTATCAAACATTTATTTTGGGTATTATATTACCACATTTGAATGATATAAATCAACGACTATTTGAACCTGCAAAGAATATTGGCCTTATATGCATTTCAACAGAACCTAAATTGGCAGCTACAAAAATCTTAAATTGTTTATTAATAAAATTAAATGAAATTGGCGCTTGTAAAACGGCTCTGAAGTCTAATTATCATGAAGAGCGAATTAAAATTTATAATATTGTTTCTGAAATTTTCGCCACAGCTGAATGTGTTTCATTAAACGATATTGATGGCGATGTGTGCAAGCAAATACATTCGAATGTTATTGCAATACTATGTAAAAAAGAAGTAATAACGACTCCGCAAAAAGAAGAATTGAAATATGCTGCTTTAGATATTCTAAAGAAATCCGTGCCAATTATAACTGAAGAAAATCGTGTGTTGGTATACAAAGCTCTATTTGAGTTTATAATGGATGAAGAAATCAATTTGGAATTTACATGCTTGATCGAACAAATGGGTGCTTTATATCCTATAGAATTACAGTCGAATGTGATTGAAATTTGCATACGAAAATTCACAACATTTTCCGCTTTTGTTAAGAATAAAGTCTACACTAATCTAGTACCTTTAGTAAAGCAAATAGCCTTCACACAATCTATTTTAGAACTAATAATGGAGAATGTGTTCAAAAAAGAATTAAATACTACTGAACGTTTATTGGCATTGAAGGCTTTAAGTATATTATTAACAACCGATGATCCGCGGTTTGTAGAGGAATTACAACAAAATAATGACTTAATTGCAAAATTAGTAGAACTACGGCTTGACGTTAAAATAAATTTGGAAGTTTTGCAACAAATATCACTGGCAATTAGCTTAATAATAAAATGCTTGAATGTGGCAGAACAATATATGATTGTTACGATGCACCTATCCAAATTGGATTTGCAGCTGGCAACCGATTTGTACGTTGCTAATGGTTTACTTAGTTTTTTGCATAAAGATATCAGTTTAGACGATCATTTTGAAAAATTAATAGAAGATTTGACTAAATTATCGCTGGAAAGTAATAATTCCAAATTACGAGAAGTCTCTCATTTTCTGCTTTGTGGTTTGTCTAATAAAACTGACTATGAGCGTTCGAACCATAACCGTAACGTTATACGAAAAATGATTGCTAAATTAAAGGGCTACATTAAACATGACAATAAAAAAGCTGTAGAAGCATTAGCTTGGCTAGCCAAGGGACTTGCAGTACGCGGTGATGATGATATTGCGGATATTATTGAAGCTGTTAGTATATAAATTTATTAATATTTATTTCAAATAAATATAATTTTTCTTTTAGCTTGCGGAATTATTAGATAATCCATCTCTGGTTACTGCAGCAGCATTAGCATTCGAAATTATATCTGCTGAATGTGCGCACTTGCATTTACCAACTGTTTTATTTTTATTTAAACAAAAATTATTTCACATCGCATTTCGCGCATTAAAACCAAAACTGACTAGTTTTTGTGAACATCATATTAATGCGTTCATATATGTGTTGAAGGGTACGCCACATTCTGTACTGAAAATGAATGTCAATGAGGTAAATAATGTATATTTTTTATATTAATGTAAATAATAATATATTATATTCTGATGAAATCATTTTAATTATGTATTCGAATTATAAAAATTTGATTGTAGTAAATCAAATTTGATTAGTCAATCAAATTTAAAAAAGAGTAGATGATAGATATCAAAAGCAATATATCCAAGGGATACTAGGTTTATTAGGTGTGCAAATATGAATCCTTTGCGTAACTACAAAATTGATGATGCATAACTACATGTTATGTAGTCTGTTCAGGTCACATGAAATGATAAATTATTTTTGCTGTCAAAACATTGTTGCTCATTAATAAATGTCAGAGTTTGTTGATTTTGAAAGCAAAATATCATAAAATGAGTATTTCTATGTAAAAGTAAATAACTAAATTAATAAATTTACTTAACACCACTTATGTTGTATTAGTAAACCAATGATATTAGGAACCATGTTTATACTGGATGCAAAGAGGTTTTGGATCTAGTCTGACCGGAGCTTAAATTGATATAAAGGTGGTATTTACACAGATCAAAGACATTATATAGAGTAAAGCGATGGTGAGCACATATAATGAGAATAGTCGAGTATATAAATAATTGAAATAGTTGCAGGAATAATATAATCAGGATTAATACTGTAAAAAGAATGTTTGTTGAAGTCATTAAACCACGTAACTAGCACTGTAAAGTACGATGTTAAAAATATTTCTTATCTTTAAGAAATATTGACGAGTCTCTGGTGTAGTTCACGGACTTATAACAATGCATGCCACATATTTCATTAGATATTTAATTTCTCTCTCCTTACCTCTAAAACATGCATAGTTACATTTAGCCACACCCTAAGATGTTAAGTTAGGTTAGGTTGAAGTGGTGACATTCTGCTGAAGCCCACTTGACGCAGATCAGAAAAATTTCTAAAAGGATCACCGTGGTCAGTGTAAGAACAATTCTGAAAGGCACCACTCTCCCCCATTCAAATGAAATTAAACTTATCTGACAAGCCTATGAATTTGGCCATGTCCCTAATTTTGCAGTTTGACAGCTCTTCTAGGTTGGTAAGAAAAGTGGTCCCAAAGATTTTGAATATTCTAGTAAATGATGGACACTGATACATAAAGTGAAGTACAGTTTCCTCTTCATCTGTAGAGCCACTACCCCGATACACCTAATAGATAAATCAGAGAAAAAATAAAAAACCAAATAATTTTTTAAGAACGTAATGGATTCTTTGATTCTATTACTATTATGTTGTTTGGATCAATTATACTAGTATAATTTCAAATATTTCAACTTCAACGCGCTTTAGAAAATAATTATTGTTATTATTATTATTATTATTATTATTATTATTATTATTATTATTATTATTATTAAAAAATGGATTGTACTGTACACTGCGACCTAAAAGATATATTGTGCTCCTTTCTCGGGTTAGAGTGTTTCTCCAAGTCCGATTTCTTTAATGAAAGACAGTATAGAGCCTACCTTTTCTAGTCTAAAATCTTTATGATCCATGAAATACCCTCCTAGGTGTTTCTTCCGCTTGTGCATCAGTACAGGGCACTCCCCAAGCATATGGTATACAGTTTCTCTCTCTGCTCTACAGTATCTGCAGTCTAAGTTGGATTGAATTCCTAACTTCGATAGGTGATTATTCAATCTACAGTGACTAGTCAATAATTTATGTTATTTATAATAAAAATATATTACATCCAACAATGACTAGACAATAATAGATTAGATTAATATTAAAACTTTACTGCAAAATTTGACTTTTAATTAAAACAAATTTTTTTTTATTTTGAAAATATATTAAAAAATATTAAATGCTTTAAAAAATTATTAAAATAACTTATTATTTAAAAAACAGATCGGACCCATACTTATCAAAAGTTTGGAATCAAAAAATGTTCACACCGTAAATATAGGTTTAGATATGTGTGATAATTTTATAAAGCATCAGGACACCTATTTTCAAGCTCATTTAAGTCACCTTATGAAAACTTGTCTTAGATTAGCTACTCATCGAAGTTCAATGGTAAATCTTATGCGAATAATTTTTTTTTATTTATACATGTTGGGTATTAATAAAAATTTTTAATTATAGGAGGTTCGTATTAAGGCACTGAACATTATTTACGACATAACAAAATACCCCACATATGTGCTACTACCACTTAAATTGGATGCAGTCCTGGAATTGTATGAAACCTTGGATGATCCCAAGCGTTTAGTGCGAAATGCTGCTGTGAGAGCGAGGAATGCCTGGTTTCTTGTTGGTGCTCCAGATACTTCAGAACAATAAATGCAAACAATTCTTAAAGAGGTTTATTCAATCTTTGGATTCATTTCCATAATTTTAATATGAAACAAATATTTTGTAAATTATAACTTATGTTACGCTGTTAAATGTTTCAAAATTGTAAATAAGTGACAAGGATAAAATGCATATTTTGTATATTTTAAGCATGTTTTAAAATGACGATAAATACAATTATTTTATTTTATTAAATTCATTGTTAAATTTACTAACACATTATTTTTATAATTATTTTATCATAATTCACACGGAACTATTTAGAATTTAATAACACAATTACTTCCGCTAAATGAAATAAGCAAATAATTTGACTAAAATTATGCACAAAACTTAAACAAAAAAAATATGCTTAAATAAATTTAAAGCATTTCTTTGAAATAAACCTTTTTATTAATTTTAGATATTTAAATGAACAATTATTATTTGTATATATAAGATTAATATGTATGATCTGATTGAGATCTGGCCATTAGTGCACATTTTTGTGCTTTTTGCACAATTTCAGGGCAACGTCGTTTCCTTATTAAACGGCAATCCTGAAAATAGCCTTCATTACGCGGAAAACCATGGCTGAAATCTTGAAAAGTAACTAAGCCATGTCCCCAAATTTTACCGCCACGAAATTCACCCTCAAATTTCAGGCCATCGGAACGCCAAAATATGCCATTTCCATGAAACCATCCTTGAAAGAATTCACCTTCATATCTGCAAAGAAATGCATGATAAAATAATGATATTTAAAGTATATTTGAGTACATAATATGCACACAGAAACTGAATTTATGTAATTCTATTAATATTTACCATTATTTGAAAAAAAAACAAGATTAAGTTACATTTGATGGAACTATCTCACAAATTACGTTTAAGAAGAAAAAAAAAACCCACAACAATACTCATTTAAAAATTGGGGATATGGGGAATTAGAATGTTAGAAAACTCTAGAGATACTAAAAAGTAGCAGAGGTAAACAACATCTGCTGAAAAGAATTCTATTACAGAGTTTAAGAGTTTTTTATTTATTTATTTATTTCAAAAATCACTCCATAAAAATCAAAGACTTTTTATGAAGTTTAATGTATTTATAATGTATTCATATGAAATAATATTAAATTAATATTTAATATTTTCTGAATTAATATTTTCGATATTAAAAGTTAGAATCTACGGGTCATTTTAATTAATTTTTATTAGGCCATGTTATACAGAGAATCTCATGACGACTGGTCACGGAAGTTTAATGCTTTTTTTATAGATGTTCCTACATATCCTACAATTTAACGTGGCCATGACCGCTGCGTAATATTTCTCTTAGCATTTCCTTATTGCCTTTAGTTGAATATTATTTCCCGAGAGAAATTGTCGAATGGCTTATATACATATAGATTATTTTTGTATCTCGTAACATTTCATGATATATTTAATCCTTTAATAATTAATTTTTGCAAATTATTTACGAATAAAATAAATAAAAATTTCAGATTATTTTTTATACTATACTGTGTATACTGTGTATAAAATCAGATTCTTAGGTACTTGAAGAAATACTAAAAAACTATTAAAACCCATAATCTGGACTTACGAACTCCTTGTACTACTCTGTAGTAAACTGGTTATAAGTCAGTTTACTTATATTTAAATTGTTATTAACCTACTTATAACTCTACTTATCTTATACAGGGGTCTCTCTGTATCTTATTGTGGTGTTAAATCGTCGACAGTACTCAGCTCACAGTACAATTTGCGGTCTAGCATTGGATGCGATATAATAACAAATGGAAACTAACTTCCGAGTTGAATATTACCGACTACGATATAATAACAAAGCAGAAAGCTTTCTTCACGGCAGAAATGTTGTTAATTTGTGAATTAACAACATATTCTTCTATATTCTATTCGTATTCTATAGCTAGGTCATGTCTGTGAGATGTCAAGGGAACGAACACAGTATAAGATCTTAAGAGTGCACATGATTTAATAGCAGAATAGTGGATTACCATGGATACGGTGAATTGATAATTTGTAAAGCGACCTGAAAACTATGGGTGTGAATAATCATTGGTGATTGGTTACTGACCGATCAGCAAAGTTTGTAATAACAAATATTTTAATTGGTTTTATGAATCCATATTTAAATTTTTTTGGTACGACAAAAATTAATAGCAATTTTGGGTTATTTTCAATATTATCAAATTTATTAACTACCAGTGACCATTATTTGCAAGCTCTATGTATTCATATCTTTTTTTGTTTTACTAAAATCCTTAAAAATACTTTTAGTTTAACTAAAAGTTAAAATTGCAGTAAGAAAGTTCATTATCATCATTCAACTTAATTATTATTCTTCTTAATTATTTCCAATCTGGGTCGAAGTTTTTTCACAGGTTTTTATAAATATTCATTGTTCATGACGTTTATTTCATAAGAACATATAAGGAATATATGTTTTCAATATAATATATCAACAATATTCATATATTTATATATAAGTATTATGCCAATAATTATACATTACTTGGAGCCATCGGAAAACCATAAACATCCCAAACCATGGCTATAGCCCTCATGAAATTGACCATCATAACGTGTACCATCGCCAAATTGTAGATGACCTAAGCCATGTTTTTGTCCTAATTGATTCCATTCTCCTATGTAACGTGTAGAATCTTCGTAACGCCAACCACCCACTTTAACAGCACCCGCAGTATTAGTATTTTCCATACGACTAATGGCAGTGGCACCTGCATATATAGGTATACATATTTTAATTTTAATAAAAATTTATAATATTTATAAATTTGAGAACCTTGGTCCTCGTAATCGCTCATATTGTGAATTTATACTTTATTTACTTTAAGTTTAATAAAAACTAAAATTTCACTATTACTACGTTGACTGCTACAATTCTAATAGATTATTTTCTAGTCTTGGTAAAAAATGTTTTGCTTGTTTGGCTTCATTTTTCACATTGAATTTGGCATTTTTCCTAATTTTCCAATTTCTTTATGCTCAAATCTAATTAGCATTTTCCATTTCTCTTAACTTGTTGCTTTGTTTACCTACTGAGTATTATGGAGAACGCTTATACGAGAACACTTGGTTTAAAGTAGCTACTGAAAAGGGCTGCTTATATGGTAGAGAAAACAAAATTAAAAAAATCGAAAAAATGGATTTTTAATGGAAAATCTCGGTAAAGGAAAATTATTTAAAAATTACTTAACATACATATCTAAAAGTCGATTCTCATCAATGGGTTGTATTAATTGTTGCATGATTATATTCCAAGCAATTGGTAAGAATATTCTGAAAGTAACCTCTTTAAGCTATTTACTATCTATCAATTTTACAAACAATCTAGGTTTCGCGCTACTTAGTGTTGTAAGAATTAGCTACCGTGTAAGCAATTCATTATTAAAACACCTCAAATGCGGGATGATAAATATCTTTATTGGAGTCTTGATACAGCATGCGATATCGTTCTATAACACTGTCTTTTTTTCCATTAACATCCTTATTTATAATTACCTGATCGACAATCTGGAAAACAATCCCATAATATATTCGTTTATATAAAGGTTTATATAAAACAATTAAGTAATAGAGTCACATAATAGTTGAGATGATTCTCTGAACGAATCATAACCGAAACATATAAACTATACATTATAAATATTCTTGTGCAGCATGGTGATATAGAATGAATCGAGCCTACTTATCTCTCTGCACATCCCTAATTCACTGCAACTTTCATCATTTAGTAATAAAGCTTATTTAATGATATGTTCTATAAAGACTTCTAATATGGCCATGTTACTTAAGTTCATGGAAACCGCACAAGCTGTGATAATACACGCTTGACCATTTTTGGAAAGTATCGTATAAAGATTTAGGCGCCGTTGACTTATCTTGGACTAAAAACTCAAAAATTAATAGTATCAACATTATATTACTTATATTATTTACAACATTATATACTTATATTACAGAGTTTAAGCAAACATTATCCATCACTACATATTGGACATTAAAAAGAAGAAAAGAAAGGTTACGGTGTCACCGGGGCTACTATTATTTCGTTGGGAATATTGTTTTTCTTTCGACTATCATGGAAAGGATAGCGGTAGCATATATCTAAATAAGTTAGACATCATAATTATTCCAAAGCCAATAATATTGTCTTATTATTCGATGGTTCTTACAGCTAAAATTCAGGAATTGCGTTTTAAATTGGTTGAACACCCCACAATAGTCCAGATCTGATTAACATTGAAATTGTTTTGTTTTTAAACGATGAAAATGTGGCGAGAACATGAAAAGTTGTAAAATTAATTACCTTGATACAATATTCTAGACTGAAAGGATTTTAAAAGAAAATAAATTTAAATGGTATATTTAAATGGTGGATTTCTAATTCTTCTATGGGAAATATATTCAATATTCAACGAAGTAAAATATAGCTTTAGATTTGTTTATAAATTATTCTATTTATATATGTAATAAATATCACACTACTGACTTTTTTGGGCCTAAATATGAATGGGTAAAATGTATAAATATAAACTATAAATTTATATAATTATCTAAAAGTGAGCCAAAAATTCAATTATTTAAAATCGAAAACCTCTTAATAATTATAAATATAAACTATAATAAACTATAAACTATAATAATTTTATTTTGTCTTATAACACCATATATAATTTAGGATTTCCTACTAATATTAATAATAAAATTGAGTTTATCCCAACTCAAAACTTAAACAACAATGAACTATACATTTTATATATCTCGAAATTTATAATAAATGAACAAAAAAATATTGTTAGCCTGCTTAATATATACTAAGCAAAAAAAATCTAAACAGCAACTTTTTTCAAAAAACTATTCAATCAATATTATTTGAAGGATTTCAAAAGTAGAAACGTTCAAATCTGTTCACTTTGCGTTCAACAGAAACTCAAGCGTCTAATAGTAGCAACTTTCAAAACTAGTCACTCTACATTATACAATAATAATACAATATTTTTTGACAAAAATTGCAAATATTTATTGATATATTGAATTTTATTATTTTTATTCATTTATTTTTCAAAGAATTATTGTATACAAATAAATAAACTTAAATAATTTTTAAATGGTTCAAAATAGTTAACTATTGTTACAATAAGAAAAAAATTTGACAGGAATAATACAATATTCAAATAATATAAAATATAATAATACAATCAATGTTTATTGACATATATATGTATATATAATATAATATAAATACATTTATTTAACATATATAAACAAACATGCACAGTTTTATATATATCAAATAAGTGTATTTATTATAAACTATTCGTATTATAGGCATAGTGAATATACAATCAAATAAATAATATGGTACTAATATAGAAAATAATTGCTTATTTGCTTATTGCAGAACATAAGAATCATTCAATAACTTTTACTTAAAAACTAATTTACACTATTTTTTATTAAAAATATTGAGCTGTTAATGTTTTTCAGCCCACATGTGTGAAATGTGTTTTCATTTGCCAATCTAAAAAAGAAACACGGTAAGTTAATAATTATATGTTAGTTAGGTTATAACATATAAGTGCTTACAATTTGTTTAGAATTTTTTATTATTTAAATTTTTTTCCATTATGAAAACAAGTTAATTGAATTTTCCTCCTACAACTTTTTCAGATATGCAGCGCACTTCACCGCACTGCTCACTTGTCCAGTGTTCAAAAGTGTCAATTTCTTATTCTTAGCGCGGAACTTTTTCACGTAAGCATCGATCAGATTTTTAATTTTATGAGGATTGATTTCGCCGGAGCGGCTGTGACAGATCTAAACAAATAAAAAATTATTGTTAGTCAATGAAATTCAAATTTAATTACATTTATATTTAAAAAAATATAACATATGTCTGTTTACCTTTGGCACAGCACGGCGCATAATTTCCTTGTAATCCTCTTTGCTGATCTGCTTTTTGTTGAAACGTGGTTTCAACACCAATTTCACCTCTTCAACAACTCTTTCTTGTCGATTTAGCTTACGTAAAAACTTGAAAATAAATTTTGTTGTTGTACATAATTTGTTTACAATTTGTTAATAATGTAGGGAGGAGAAGCAACTAATTGTGATTACTGGAGACGAAATAAATGTATTGCTTTCAAAGAAGTGATGGATATTTAATAAGAAAATATATTTTCTTAATTAAGTGTTCCACTGTAACTTAATATAGGCGACCGAGTTTTAATGTACTCGTTAGCTATAAGCGGAGCGAATTAAGACAAACATTTCTTTATCTCTCTCGCATATGAGTGCAGCGCTAAGATTAAAAACATCATCTGCTTCATAAGATTATATATTATAAAAGTGTACTTCATGCTTTTTTAAAAAGGGTTCCCTAAATAGAACAGGTAAGCAGCAGCACGTGTTAAGCATAATAGATCCGTAGAATAGTGAGTTTGTCAACTAGACCGACAGCCTTAATGTTATCTAATCTAACATTGAATGTCTTGAAATAAAATATTAAAATTTTTATTGAAATCACGATTATATACAATTAGTATTGATGTTTAAATAATTTTATTGCACTATTTTGATTTTCAGGAATCAATGTAAATAACTATAAATATAGTTATAAATCTGTATATATCCGCATATAGCGAAGTGAAAAAAGTTGGTTAAATTAACTGAGTCTATTCATGCATTGTAAAATTAGCGTGACCAATTATTTTATTTCAAAAAGAAACGAGATTGAAGAACTGGTGTTAGCTTAATAAAATGAAAATAAAGTATAATAGGGTTAATAACTGTCTCTAGTGCAATAGAAGCATTCCATATGAACCCTTGAATATTTACTGTTGAAGAGCTATTTTCAACGGAGACAGGAGTTCTAGAATGATTATATTGGAATCAATAATATATTTAAAAATATTTTTTTTTGCTGTTTTCTATCTTTTTCGTGATTTCAAAATTTTTGGTGAACTATTTCTGTTTATTTATTTGAATCTGTAAGTTAAGGTTTATCCATATATATACATTATATATATTTATCCATACAGTACAGCAAGTATAGATAAATAAAACTTATAGTTGCCAAATGTTGTCATAGAGCATAGGCAGTAGCAACAGCCACATGAGTTTTACAAAAACAAATCTGAACAACTTCAGTATATGGGCTGTATATCATTATTTTAAATACGAATATATGAGGTGATCTTCAGAAAAAGCGGTAACTGCATATAGTAAAAAGTAAAGATGTGTGTTTAATAATGTACATTAATTCTGATTTAAAATATTTATCATTCAATTAATTATGTTAATCTTTATTATTTGAAACATTTATTTTATATACATAAAAATCTTTGTCTGAATTAAGTGCTATCACATTTAAATTTAAGAATTTAAAAAAAATTGAGTTAATCGAACGGATCATATATGCAACACATGTTATGTATTTGAGTAGTAAAGAACCCAGTTATACTATTTATATGTTTTATAAATTGTTTGGTTAGTGAAAAATAATTATTTCTTTATTCTTTGGAAACAAAATTAGCTGCCAGAAAACTACATCACTTGAGTTGCTTATCCCGCAAAAACTATATAAAATATTCAACTTACCCTATCTTTAACTTGTAAATCGACAGCAGAATTGGGCATTTCATCATACATTTTAAGGTGTTCATCATTAGATTTACCTAAAGTAAGTTACACAATTATTAAAAACTTGTTTTTAATATATTTAAAATATAATAATAAATAAATATTTGAAAATGGTGAAATATTTCATTTAAATATGAAATCAGTTCAACATACTGATTACTGATTTATATTAATTTTATTCAACATTCATACACACAAACGTACTCTCAAAAATATTAAAAAAAAAATAATTAAATTTAAAAAATAAATAATTAATTAAATATATTTAAAAAATTAAAAATATATTAAAAAATTTAGATAAAATTAAATTAGCAATTAAAGAGAAAATATTTTAAAAATTATATTTAGTTATAAATTTTATAAAATCTATTATCTTCATAGCAGATACTTCATTAGGATTGCCATTTTTTAAAGACCATCTTTTTGGATGAAAAAAAAAATGTAATGAAGACTTTTCAAGTACCTCAGGGACCTTAAGCTTGATCCGATCAAAAAATACATAAAGATAGAACCATGAAATTATTTACAAAAACTGACAGGCTTATCAACACCGCGTTATCGATTCTCAGAATAGCTACAGGCTCCTCGGGGAGGTATGCAGATCTGAGGTCAATTATTGCTTAGTCTGATGAAATGATAACCTCGCAGCTAATGGAGAGTAAAACTGCTCAAGTGCACTGACTCAACTAGCCTCAACATAAGAATTAATGAATGAAAGCATCGGGTAACATAAAATCATGTCTATATTGAGGAAAAAAAATAGTTTTAAAAAAAATTTTTTATACCCCAATTTGAAATTTTATGTCTTTGAGAAGTCTGCTTGGCTCGCTTTCCTTGAACATGTTAAAACTACGACCAGTGTAATACAAGCACTTGTCTTTCTGTTAATGAAAAGTTCGATGTGATATCGAACTTTATGTGATATCACTCTATATGTTATTACTGAATAATTGCTAAACTTTAAGGTAACAAAGATCATAAATTTGTATTAACGTATAAATATCAGGAATGGCAGGACCAAATAAGCAAAATTACAACTCCTCAAAAAGAAAATTTATACAAATTTTAATAAAATAGCAGCTACTACATAACTTACCATGGAAGTCTATAGATAGTTAACCAATATTGATATTTGTAAAGCGACAATTCCTAAGCAAAATCAAAAATAAAAACAAAGCGGGAATGCTCTAAATATAGCTTACAATTGTGAGATTTAAAATAAAAAAAAGGTGACATATAGCTTACAATTGTGAGATTTAAAATAAAAAAAGGTGACATTTCATGATATTAAATTCTTCATTCAAAATAATAATCAATAATACTAGATATGCGCAATTAGGTTATATTAGTTGTACAACTAAATAAAGATAGATGAAAAAAATCCGAAGACGAAAATATGAATCGTTGTTGGGAAATGCAAAGTGTGGATTTTTTAATGGGATGAATTTAAAAACTAAGTTCTAAATCTGGTTTTTAATGACTTTCGATCATTTAAGCTAGAGGCAATCCAATAAACACGAAAATTATTTAGTGAATAAAAAAAGTCAACGTAATTTTACTTTGCTATTTGACTCATCGATCTATCTCCAATATGGTCCAACTTTTTGGAAAATTGACGAAATGATAATGATAAATAATCAACAAAAATATAAAAATCATTACAGTGAAAAAGGTATACACAGCAGATATATCATTGCTCAAGCATTCAACAAAAGATAGACTTAATTGACAAACTTCGATCCTGTTTCGAACACAGTGTTCTCATAAAGTCATATTACTGCAACCCTCAATTTTGCACCAAGTAAAAAAATAAGTATAGAAGAAATATGAATTGGTCTACCACAAGAAAACACAAAAGATATATCCTATATACTGCTGCCCCAAAATAGCATAACTGCTAAACTTTTGCTGATGACAACGATATTCTTGTAAAAAAAAAAAGGATTGAAAAAACAACAGTTAAACTTTGATTTGCCAAAAAAAAAAAAGGTTGTAATAGTAAAACTGGATGTAAATTTGAAGAATAAGACTAAAGAACTCCAAATTAACTTATATGGATTTCAACAATAAAAAATCAAACTACTACCCAATAATGCTAACATGTTACTAAGGGCTTCAATTCCATACACAAATACTGGAAAATATTATGGAATAACTTTTAAGGAGTTGAAGAATCACTTCAACTTAGTCAGATCAATCTATAATCCATTAAAATTTTCTGCATATATATGTAGAAATTTAAATAGATTAATTATTACTCTAAAATTTGAAAGAATTTCGTTATAAAAGTACAAACCCTCGTTAATTACTTCAAATTTAATTTAACTTTACTGGAAAATTTTGGCAAAGATTGTTAAAAGTTGTAAGATCTTTGAAAGATAGAACGAAAGATCGCCGCTTGAAACATTTTTGCTATTATGGTACAAAAGTCTTTCAAAAAACATTTTATATCATTTGTAATTCGTGATAGAAAGCTGTTTTGATTTATTTCTTTCAAAATTTCTTGCAATTGCTTGTAATCTTGCTACACCTAAACCCAAGTATATATGCTAGCAAAAAAAAGGAGAAAAAACAGCTGTTTCGAGATCTGCTGTTTCTCATGTGGATGTGGTATGCTGCGAAGAGAGCTGTTTCATCATGAGTTGCAATTCTGCAACAGTGGTAGTCTTACACATTTCCCATTTTAGTATAGCGTTCTTGCATTTCGTGCACCTTGCAATGACTTTGCAAGACAGAGTGATTACCCCTATTCAATTATTATTATTATCCATTCATAAATAATTATTAACTGAATTTAATTCATGTCTTGAAAGAAATGGTAGCAGCTATTGTTGCATTAGCACAGCAGTGATAAAAAAAAAAAATTTAATTAGTTTTAAAATTATAACTTAAAGTTATGATTTATATAAATAAATAAATTAATGTTTCATAAATATTACCATTTAAATATATAAAAAATATATATTATATATAAATATGTAAAATATATATGTTAAGATTTTTATGAAGACAATGAATAATTGTTCCATTTTTACAAAATGTAATTAATTAATTAATTATTATTTTTTATTTAAATTTGTATGTATTTTATTTTATACAAAAAGAAATTTTATACATGAAAGCACAAACAAAATCTTAGCAGATATTTCAATTGGTTTTTAGAAAGACCAATAAAAGCATTCAGTCTTTGAAAAGATGGCTGCCAGAATACGAAAGATTATTTTAAACATCTTTTGAGTGCGGTAAGCTCAAAGACAGTTGTTAGAATTGCCCTGTTCGACTATCCGTCTAAAGACGTATTATCGTCTAGATATATTTGTAAGTCAGATAAATGATTAAAATTAGTTAAAAATATTTTTTTTCAGTTAGTGTGTTAGTGTAAGTCTACACTTTGTAAGTGAAAATTAAAGAATATTTTTTTATTATTGATTCAAAAAACATTCATACAGTGTTTGCAAAAAATTATAGAATTTTACTAAAAATCTAAATTGACAATAACATATTTGTTGTGTGTCTTTTGTAGCACACAAATTGGCATACAAAAAGTGCACCCCTTTTAACATTATTATTCATATAAGTTCTTTAATAATTAATTTTCTGTAACTTCTTTTTCGAACAGAAGTGGTTTATGACATATATTTCTTATTTAACAAAGAGCCATCACGTTCAGATATAAAAATTAAAGAATATATGTAAATAAAAACAATAAAGATGATTAAAAATATGCAGCTCTACTGAAATGGTAAAGGTGATGTCTTTTTAATTTAAATATATTACTTCGAGTTTGGACCTAGGCAAAATTTACAAAATATCGAATATCGTTTGTGAATTTCTTCAAAAAAGATTTCAAGAATGGAGTCATAAACATAATGCAGAAAAAAAAATTCTATTTATATTTCAGTAAGGTAATTTTGGATTAAAAAAAATTTGGATTTTAAACTCATTTATTATTAAAATTTTGAATAAAAAAAAAAAATCAAATTTAATTTGACAATAATCACTATATGTTATCAAAATTAAACGTATTTGTTAATTGTGTTTCCAATATAAATGTGAGTCTGAAATCTATTCTGTTTGAAATTATCGTAAGCTATATAGACGGCGTTTCTTTTGAGAAACGAGCAGAAGTTTGGTTATACTTGTTGAAGAACTAAGCCACGAGAAGACTTCTCATAACGTATAGTCCATAAAATAAAGTAAGAACAAACGGTAACGTCAATCAAAAAAGAAAGACCTCTTCTGGCTCGAGGTGCCAAAATTCTTCTAAAAATGATCGAATGTGAAATTTGTAATAAACATTTATGTGAAGAATACAACACTCACAAATGTTATTATAAACATTGCTTTAAATAAATAAACAATAAATATTATTTACTTTATACAGTAAACTTTATTTTAATAAAAATGTAGTACTTATTATTATTACTTTGTGTTATGAAAAATAATGGATTTTATATTACCCAAAAAGATATTAAGCGTGATTTTTTTTAAATCGGAACTAAAACCACATAAGAACTAATGCAATGTAATCTATAAACATATTTCAAAATGGTTTTTCCGTGATACTTTAGTATAATTCGATTAATCCACCTCAAGTAGTTGCAGGCGGTACAACGAAGTTTGAGATGTTAAACCCATATAAATTCAACAATTCAGAAGAAAGAATATCACGTTATGAAATCTACATATTGGCAATATAACTGGTAATGTAGTTAAATCGGACAATGTCAAGTTAATTATGTCGATAACTTCTTTATCTAGAACAGCAAAGTTATCTTATCAAGAAAACTTAGTTGAAGGACGTAGTTTCGTTAAATAAACAGAATTATTTGAATAATGTAAATGCAGACTTTCCTACTACAATTAAGATCATTACGGTCATAAAATAACTAAGAGATCGTAGTGCAACATGTTTCGATGACATCAATTCTGAACTTCTGCAGTATAATGTAGAACTTTCCACTACATTATAGTATCCTGTTATACAACAAATAAGATTAGAAGACTTTATATAAATAAATTTTTCTAAAAAAAAAGTGCTGAATTAGACTGCAAAAATTCGATTCGATACAATTCGATCTAATAAACACAGTTCGTATTGTCGTGGAAGAGTGTAATTAGTTTCGATAATCCCTGTATGCGGCAGTTATTAGTTTTAAAAAAACATTCCATATTTTGAACAGGAACTTCATTTAGAATACACAACGACTTAGATAGTTGCCTTAGAATATTGTGAATATAATAATCATGGCAACGTATCAACAGTTTCAATTTGGAGTAATGCACAACGTGTTACTACTGGCAACGTCTAATGCAAAAACAGAAATACAATAAAGTAAACTTCTGAACCTATATAATGTTCTGAGAAAATCGTTTAATGCCTGTCAAGTATTCAGCAGTCACCTTTCTCTCACCTAGATAACCTAACGGACGCAGACAACTTTAGTCTATTAAGCCACAAATATAAGGCACACATTTCTGATTTAGAAACCTACGTCAGAAAAAAAAACCTTATGATTATGTCTAGCAGAAGAAGCGTTTTGACAAATAGCTCTACGTAGACTATTTTTTATATGTAGGTACCGTCAAACTCGTTTTACCAGGTTTTCTAAGCGACAAATTATGGAGTTTTATGGCCAAAATGTAAATTCTACATTTTACGAGCCGATTTATTTTATCTTTCTTCCTGGATTGAAAGCAATAAAAAAGTAGACAGTTTATGGATGCTTTTCTAGGGGTACCGGTATGTTTTTTTTTAGAAACTGTTAAGACATTTCTCGACATTTTGTAGCCAGCTAAGAGTAAGTGTAAAACCTGCCTTTGTCGACCAAGGAACGAGACGCATTAACTTAGACAAACTACGAAACAACCACACATTGCCTCTGTGACTACACAGCTTTGGCTAACACAAAGTAACAGAATTTTGGGGTAGTTTTTTCAGTCTGTAAGAACACAAGATTTTTTAAACTATATAAATTTAGCTGGATGAATCTAGTTTATTTACAGCGATTTTATGCGAGGAGTGTGGTATTAAGACGAAAGTGTGTCTGCCGATCAGCTACTGCAATGAGTGGATATACAATGGTTACGTTAGATATATTTTCTCAGCAGAAGTATTTATCAATTTAATTGTTTTTAAGAGTTTTAAAATACATTGTGTAACATTTTTTTAACATTTAATACGTGAAAATAAATTTCACAAATACAAAAAAAAAATTAATTGTCAAATTATTTTTTAAATACTGTACGAACCCTGTATTGTACAGTAAGACCCCGCTTAACACTGTTTTGGTTTAGTGCTCTTGAATTTCAATCCGCACATTATTCAATCCGATGTTTGAAAAAACAGACGGAAAAGAGAAGCAATCAATAAGAGAAATTTGGAAAAACTACAATATCATAAATGCTGTAGAAAACACAAATCTTTCTTGGAATGAGATAACAGAAAGATCTTTAAAAGAGTATGGAAGAACATTTGGCCAGATTTAAGTAAGAGCGAAGACATTGGACGCTCTGTCGATATGGAGGCAATAGTGGAAAAAATAAGTGGAATTAGCGAAACAAACCTATTTTGATGAGGTAAATGTGGAAGACGTCGAAGAAATAGTTCATGAAACAGAAGCTAGTCTTTCTAATGTTGAGCTCAAGGAATTAACTAAGCTGGAAGAAAATGAAAATGTTGATAATAGTGACTTCGAAGAAGAGCAAAAAGACCTTTTGATGGCGTTTGTAAAAAGAAGTTTGACTACTACAACTGAAATTATGGACCAATTTGCTGAAAATGATCCAAATTTTGACAGGAGTTCCAAAGCAAGACAGGGTGTTGTAGGTGCTTTATCCACTTATCAATAACTTCTAACAGTACGCAAAAAAGAAAACGCAAACTACCATAGTTACCTTCTTGGCAAAATAGTAGAAAATTGGAAACACAGAATGATCTGACTGGCTTAGAATTTTATTTGTTTACATTGTCTTTGTTTTTGTAAGAAACAAATATTTGGTTTTATTGTTATTAGAAAAAACTTAATTATTAAATTTAATACATAAAGAATTTTCTATCAATCTGCCCCTAAATAATGGGGATTTACATATTTAGACAGTCTCGTTTAGCACTGTTTCGCATTACGCATTACTCTATTTTGATGAAACGTATCTTACGCGTTAAACGTGGTCTTACTGTATTTTATTTTATTCTATTTTATTCTATTTTATTATATTTACCTAAGTATTAAATCTTATTTTTAGTTTTCAGTAAGTAGCACTTTAAGTCTATAAATATTTACATTTCATATAATTTAAATGATTATTTCTAATTAATATTAAACCTCTACATATGTTAAATAATATAATAAAATATACATTACTATTTCGTCTATTGTACCAATTAAAAATGTTTAAAGGAAAATAGTATTATTCAATATTTTACTATGTATTATTCAAATAATATAAAAAAAAAAGTTCATAAAATTCAAGTTTTCAAATTTTTAATAAAATAAATTAATTTTATATAACAAGAAATTAAGATGCACAACAAGAAAGATTCAGTTGATGCTTAAGTCTATCTTAGAGACTCAGAATTAAGAGTAGTGTATGAAAGGTTTGGTGCCTAAACATGAAGCACGACAAAATTACTAGCTATTTTAACTGTCTACATTATTTTTAACAATTTTGTTTTTAACGGTCAACTAGTCAACTAACAAACAGTTAATTGATTATAACAATCAAATATTGAATGATCATCGTAGAAAAATCGGAAACTTTCTGGAAACTTTAAATTGTTAAAAATTGCAAAAATTACGCTCATCATTTTTGATATGCATATAAACCTTATGGGTGAGCTTCATACCACCGGGAGAAGAGAGTAAATATGAGTTTACCCCACTGTTTGATATTATGCTTGAGGTTGAAGTATTTTCACGTACGGCAATGTGTTCCGACAACAAGTTAAGCTTTAAAAGACAATGCTGCTTCTCTCAGCAAATCATATAATATTTATTTAACTTAACTGGGTTTAGTTAATTTAGTCATAACCTATGTATTTGAAATGAAATTTATTGGTTCCTAACAGCTATTCAACAGCTATGATATACCTTCTGATCAAAAAAGAACGATGTTTTGGGTTTGAAACGCGTCGCTTCTCGGCTGGTGGCAAAAAAGCTGAATTTCATTCAAAAAAAGTCGCAGTTTTTCGCCAAAAACTCCACCAATATCATCAACCAATCACCGTACTCTCCAGATATGGCCCCGTGTGACTTTTTCCTCTTCCCCCGACTCAAATTGCCATTGCGAGGAACGCGTTTTGAGACCATAGAGAAAATTTTCGACATCTTTGTATAGACGCCAAATAAATAAATCTCGTACGATATGCGTTAAACTTTGACAGAATGTGTTGCCAGCGTGCAAATAAAAACAATTTACCGATGAAAGTAAAAACAATTTAGCGCGGGAATTCAAAAATTAAAGTTCTTTTTTGATCACAAGGTATATGGCATCACAAATATGCATATAAGTTGACTTTATTACTTTACGACTTTAGTTGATTAAGACTGATCTGAAATTTTTTTGGATTAACCTACAATATTTTAATCAGTTATAATTCGTTTGTAGCATGTACTAACTATTTTAACAGCATTGTATGTAAGACTGTTCTGAAATTTTCACATAAAGTTTAACTATTAAAGTTCTCTTAAAGGGTTAGTTTTAAAACCTTGTTCAATTGGGAGTGCGATCTTTGCTGGTTGGGCGATAGTTCATCTGAAAATAATATTGAGATGATGTGATTTTTTGGAAAGGTGATCTTTGTAAGTGTGGCACCTATACAAAAACTTTAGTTTGCTAACTTGTGCGCGGAAAACCTGAATGAAACATTTGTGTCTACTGTATACTTAAATCCAAATATGATAAAAAACTAAAATTCATATTTCTTTTTTAGTTTTTATATTTTATTTAATAGTCTATAAAATTATAAAGTTATATTTAAAAATGAGCCAAGAAAACTTTTAAATGTTTTTAAACTCGACATTTTTTTAACGGTTATTGGGATGTTTATCTCAAAAATAGATTAGGAGATATTTTTTCAATAAAAAAGTTGTTATATTTAATTTTGTAGAGTATAAATCTTATTAAACACGGTCAGAAAGTGTGTTCACTCTTATTTCACCGTCAGCAAAATTTTTGATAAAATGTGTTTAAAAAAGCGTTTTAGAGGTGGATGAGTGGTACTTATTTATTAAAGTTTATAGTCGTATGCTAAGACACAAATAATTTTTGAAGAGAACTGATTATATGTGTGTAAAAGCAGACTGTTTTTAGGAAAATTTAAAAAAACATTAGCATACTCTGAAAAATGGAGCAAGATGTATTAGCACAGATCTCTATTTTGAAATACTAAAAAAACTGGTTAAAGATATTAAAAAAATAGTTGTTGGAACAATACTATTATGCTATTAGATTGATCCGGAACCGAAAATAAGTTATTTAAAAAATTTTTAAGAAAAAAAGCAGGAACAAAAGGCTGTCTAAACTCATATTTAAGTATACAGTTATCATTCTAACAGTTTTCATCCTTAATATTATGTATGCTTTGTATATATGAGCATTATAAAATAAAACTCCAAAAATAAATAAATTTGCTTTATATTATATTTATCAAAAATAATTCTTACATTCTACTTTTTAATTTAAAACGCACAAATAACTGTTATTTTTGTCTTATAAATATAAAAATCAAGAATAAACCCTTATTTTTGAAAATAATATATAACTAACACTAGCTTGTCTGATATTTTTAAAAATAGAAGGTAATTGTTTTTGTAATTTCATATAAAATGTATTAAAGAGTTGGTGCAAGTAATGTTTTAGTTTTGTTTTTGTACACAAAACAATACAAACAAAAAAACCAGAAGTGACTTTTTAATAGCACCAACCTTTAAATACATTTTGTAAGAAATTACAGAAACAACCACCTTGATTCTTAATTTTCTTCTATAACTTGAATTTTCTATAACTCGAACCAAAAAAACTGCACCTAGGTTTTAGAGAGCAAATTACATACAATTCTGCTTCCATAACTCGAACTTCTATAACTCGAAGAAAAATTTTGTTTTGTGCCGATAGGTATATGGGAAAGTCGAATTTTGATGTTAGGAGAAGTCGCTTTTTCCAATCGTTGGCAGCGATTAATGCTACTCTTAACGATTATATTGATCTTGATAATAAAATTTGTACATCAAGCTTTCCTTCCTAAAATTCCAAACACTAATTTCTAATTACTTTACTTCACTATAACTTCTGTACTGTATTTGATCGCAAATAAATAAATATCTTAAAATGTAATTCTAGTTTCTTTCAAAAATAAAAAAAAATGAAATTAAAAGAAATAAAATTAAAAAAAAAAAATAAAATTAAAAAAAAATAATATTAAAAAAAAAATAATATTAAAAAAAAAAATGAAATTAAAATAAATGAAATTAAAAAAAAAAATTAAATTAAAAAAAAAAATTAAAAAAAATTAAAAAAAAAAAAAAAAAAAATTAAAAAAAAAAATTTAAAAAAAAATTAAAAAAAAAATTAAAAAAAAAATTAAAAAAAAATATAAAAAAAAATTAAAAAAAAAAATAAAAAAAAATTAAAAAAAAAATTAACTTCCAGTTATGGAAGTTTGACTGTATTTATAAGACAAAAATAACAGTTATTTGGGTGTTTTAAAATAAAAAAGAGTATAATAGTATAAGAGTATATAATAGTATAAAAAGTATAATAGTATAATGAGTATAAAATTAAAAAAAAAAAAAATTAACTTCGAGTTATGGAAGTTTTTACTGTATTTATAAGACAAAAATAACAGTTATTTCTGTGTTTTAAAATAAAAAGATGAGTATAATAGTTATATCTGTGTGAAAAAAATAAAAGGCACACGATAACAATTATTTTTGATGAATGTAATATAAATCTAATTTAATTATTATTTTTTGAGTTTTATTTAAAAATTGCGAATGATAACAGTTGTAAGGTGATTTTTATTTTTTTAAACATAACTGTTACGGTCCTTGATTTCAATTGATGTGTTTGTTTATTTCAAGATTACTGTGAAATATTTAATAGGAATTATTTTTTTTTGGTTTTATTTGATATACAGTTTGTATTTATATATTTTATTTAAATACACAGTTTTTTTGTATATAAAAAATTGCCAACGTTTCGAAGTTTTTCGAGTTCATAATCAGGGCGGAATGTTATAACTAATGTTACAATCATTTAATCACGACAAGTTATAGTGGATCAATACTTAAAAATATCACTTGAAAATAAAAATTAAGGTTGTATTGTCTTCAATATTTAAAAAAGGGGCCAATGATCATCTATGCTCTTTCGTTTGTGATGAAACATAGAATTCATAGAGTAATAATAGTGTCAATAAATTTGTAATTTTAAATATATCAACAATAAATGTCAAACATATGATATTAATAAAGAGAATGAGATATGTGTTTTAATATTAAATTATATTATAACCTTATACTTATATATTTTTTTAAATTATACATAGTAATTAACGATAAAAGAATTTTATATTATATTAAATATTTTGTTTTTAAAATTTAGAGTAGAATATTTATTAATTGAAACAAGACACCAAGATCTAGCCCAACCATTAAGAAATTTTTTTTTTATTTTTAATATAAATATCTGTTGTTTTTTTTATCTAACGAATATACTTTTTAAATTAATTGTATTCATTAAAAGAAATGTATTGCTTTCAAAGCACTTACCCAATGTTTTGGTAACTGGACATTATTACTAAAAAAAATTTATAAAAAGACACTTCCCAACACAAAAATAACATAACAAAAATAAAAAAAACTACTGAAAAACATACATACAAACACACCACTTCACATCACACCCATTTTACCATATTTTTATTCGAAAAATCAAATAAATTCTTCCGTTGACTTCTTCAAACCCACCTTTTGATTTATTTTTATTTGCAACGCCATATGCATTTTGCTTTTGTTTTCGCGATGGTGTGTAAGTGGGTAGACGTAAAGCATTCACTGGAGAAGAGCTACCAAATAGATTATCAAATACATCGCCTTTACCGGCGCGTTTTGTTCGTCGTTTGCTGTTTGTGTCTGGTGGCGGTTCAAATAGATCTTCATAATCAGCAGATCCGGGTGAATATGGACTTTCAGTGTCATTTATATTAAATATGTCATCAGCTGTGCCGTTGCGCACATTGTTATTTATTGCAGGCAGTCCTACTCCACTGCTACTGCCTACACTGCCACCTACTTTTGGTAAAGGTAATTTTAAAACTTGTGAAGTTTTATTGACTGGAGGTGTTGGACTAGATATACTAGGTATGTGCTGTGATTGTTGGGATACACAAGTTGAAATTAATACATTCGATATTACTGTAATGTTATCATCAGATTTTTCACGCATTCCACCCATGTTATCATCATGAGTACTTCCATGTACGCCACTACTTAGCATATGTGTTGAAGTGGTATATTGCGATTCATTCGACTTATTTGCTAAATCTTGACTATTATTGACTTTTGTGTTCATTAAAGCCATTACTAATTCAACAGGATTCATGGTCGTACTCTGTGTAGTTATACCGCTACTGGTACCTCCAGAAATTTGTTGCGCATTTCGTTCGCCGGAATGTCTTTGCTCTTCAACATGTTTTTGTGAGATACCATCTGCACCGCACTCACTAATAGAGTTTTGTGAAGTATCGATTGGTGCTGGTGACGGAGAACGTGGCGACATCGATGGTGATTTAGTCGGTTCAAATGGATCATAGGCATCCGGCGAACAAGGACCAGAATCAGGCGGAGTATTTGGTCCAATTTTTTGATTATTGTGTGTATGTATAGTTTCCACGTCCTGTCGATGCTCATCTTGTTCAGGTCTTTCTTGTGATTCTGTTTCCGATTGCATTTCCTGTTCATCGTGTAAAGGATTAATCCGTATTTTATTTTGTTTTTTGCTATTTATATTGAATTTTACTATTGGAGGTTCAGGTGGTGTTTTAGGTCCAGTTTGTTGTAATTCGTATGATTCTTCCATAATAGTTTCCAAACGTTCTAGTGGTGGTGTCTGTTCATGCTGAACACTAACACGTGCACTAGTGGTCAGTTGTTGACGATGCTCTATGTTGTCATTTACAGATTGTATACTTTGACGACGTTCGCGACGTTGTTCTCGTTCATTTTCACGTCCATCTTCGCTGTCAGTTAATATTATAACATCTGTGGGCTCTTGATGTATTTGGAATGGTGAACGATCCAAATCAATTATAGCAATTGGCTTAGCATCAATTTTTTTACGTTTATGAGGTTTTTCTTTTCTTTTCTTTGCAGCATTTGCATTAGCTGCATGATCTATGGATATACGTCGCGATGTTAATAGGTCCTCACGAGTAGGAGGCAATGTAACAACAGTGGTTTGTTGTGGTTGTTGGTTTGTAGTTTCTTTATTAAAGCTCACGCTGACAAGTATATTATTTCCAGAAGCAAAAACTTCTTTTGAGGGTGCAGGCTCTGGAGTTTTTGTACGTCGTTGACGTCGTTTGTCTTTTCTCGTCGTGTCTTTACGTTTCTCTGTTTTTTTCTTTTTTTTAGTGCGCTTTCGTTTCTCCTTTTTGCTGAGTATAGAACTACTTCTACGAAGAACAGGTGCATAATCGTCACGTGAAATTTGTGAAATTCGATTTGTTGTAATAGGCGGCGTCCAGGATATATTATTTTCACGTTCACGTTCATAATTTAATAAAGGTGGCGGTGGACTGGGTGACGGAGACCATGTTTGTTCATCAACTGGTGATTTATTTTTCGATACAACATGACGTTTCTTTTTTGGAGGTGCATTTTCAATAAATGGATCTTGTTGCCGTGAGATCCGTCGATTGGTTTCTGGACTCAAGCTTAAAGCTCTTTTTTTATTTTTTTTCTTTTTACGATCTTTTGTTTTTTTCTTTTTGCTTTTAACTGCATTAAATGGACTTTTTGAACGGCTTCGACTTAAACGCGGCGTATATCTTGGAGATGGTGAAAAAGAACGTGCACGGGATCTTGATCGTATATTGGGCGAAACATTTCGCATGTGTCTAATAACTTTGCGATTGTTCATACGTGGTAATGGTGAAATAGAACGAGATCGTAAACGTGATGTACTGCGCGCGCGCTGACGTGGTGGCGTAAATCTTCTTGGTGAATGATAGTGACGTGGGGGAGAAGCGAAACGACGGGGCGATATGGATATACGATGAACACCTGGTGGTGTAGGAGACATGCTAAAACTGCTACGTCTGTTTCTTCGTGGCGATAATGAAGAAGTACGTGATCGTGAAAATGAATGCAATCTGCGCTCGCGACTTGCTGATCTACTATTACGTAATTGTCTAGAAGTATCACGACCATAACGGTCCTTTACTGTTCTTTGTGTACCAATTATATTACGCACATCATACCGCGGCATTTCACGGCGCTTTGGTCGCTGTCTATGCAATTTCCCCATATTATTTCTACCTGAATCATCCCAATCTCTATTATTGTGACGATAATTATGATTTTCTTTATTTGATCTATTATAAAAAGGTGAACGTGTTCTTTTACGCCCACGACCGCGGGGTGATTTTGACCGTGAGAATGATTTTGACCTGGATCTAGACCTCGATTTAGATGTGGACCGAGAATACCGTCGTTTATCATTACGTTTATTAAATTGTTTTTCACTGCGATAATTCCTTATCTTTTGTTTGTTACTAACTTTTTTAAATGTTTCTTTATTGGTGTCATGTTTATCACTACGACGTTTATTTTTGCTACGAACATTTTCCTCCTCCTCGGAAATTAATTCTGTTTCTATTTCAACTAAATTGTTTGCAGTTGGTGTATTATCACCATTAATTTCTTTCTCTTCAGGTTTTGGAGTAGCTTCTTTAGTAGTAATCTCTTTTAAAGGACTTGTATTTGCGTTTTCCTCTGGTTCGTTATTTTCATCTAAACATGGAGTATAAGAACGATCCGGTGCAATTGTAGTATCGTCTGCTTCATCAGCTTTTTCATTTTCAGCCTGTTGCTCTTCTGTTGCTTTCTTAGGTTCCTTACTGTCAGTTTGTTTCATATATTCTTTAGGTTTATCTATATCAAGCTCTTCCCAATCACTGTCATCGTATAAATCTAAAACACCTTTACGATTCGAAACAACCATATCATTACCTGGTAATTTTATTTCTGATTCTGTGGAACTAGGTGACATCTGATTTTTTTTACTTTCCTCTCCATTAATCTCATTGTCATTATCCATATCTTTTGGGATTTCTTCAGCATTTTTATCAACATTACTTATTTCGTTCAGATTGTGTATAGATTCTAAATTACTGTTAGGAGACTCAGTTTCCTCTTCTGGATTATATTTTTCATTCTCAACATCAGCGATATTTGCAGTATTCCTATTGACCGTGTCATTTGTTGACATAGAACTTCCCTTATCATCATTATCCTTAACATTATCTACTCTATTTTTATATACTATTACAGTTGCAGAATTATCGCACACTGTATTACTATTACTATCATCATCGTCTTTATTAACTTCAGCATTATTTTCTTTGTTATTATTTTCATTTTCATCGTCGTCATCATCTTCATTCTCTTCTGTTGGATTTTCTGGTTCATACAATTCAGAATTCTCAACAGGTTTATTATCAGGTGGCATTGGTATATCATCGTCGTCATCTAATTGTACTAAATCTTCATTTTCATCGTCTTCCTGAGAATTGATAATTTGTGAAATAGGAAAGAGAAAATGATATTTCATGGTTAGTATACCATTGTATGTTTACTGCAATAATGATTTTTAAGGCCTATTATGAAACTAACACAATCTAAAAATTGACATTTTCTCTAGCTGTTGTAAAAATATATATGCGGTTAATCTATATATCTCATCAAATGTAAGAAAGCTTTGATTCTAACACTAACAATAAAGTGCACTTACGTGAGCATATAACATTTGTTATATTTATAGTCAGTATAGTGTCAACTAAAAAACGGGCAATTGGGATAACAGTTAAATAAGCTCACTAATTAATGGAAATATCAATGAATCTCATATTTGGGTACACTTTGTTTTAATTTATATATGTGAGTTAACTAATAGAGCAATAGATATGCTGAGACCTTTTATATTTGTTTATTTACTTTTTAGGTTTTTTTTCTATGTAACGCCACGATTTATGTAGTTTATTTTATTAATGATATAATTTAATATTTGATATATGCATTAAGTCCATAGATTTCGGTTCAAAGTATGACTTGAGAATATACAAATACTCACAAGGAAAAGCTGGACCATATTTGTTCAATTAATGGATTGTAATAGCAATTGTTTCCTATATTTTAACTATCTAAAAATTGGACGTAAGAAAACTATATATAACCTATTTATTAATAGGTGAATGAGAAATTAAATTTTTTTAGAGTAAAATGATATTTTTAAATAAATTGCAATTTATTTAAATTTAAATGTAAATATTATTATAAAAAATAATACTTTTTAGATTAATAATATCGATTAGAAATACTCATGGTTTCTAATACGGTAACTGCAATTTAACTGTTCAATAAATTTCTTTTAGAGATTTTATGAACATGAGAAATACTTAAAGGATTGTTTAGATCGTATCACTATCATTATATCACTCTATATAAAGAGAGACGTTTTATTTAGAAATACAGAAATATTTGATTACAGTCAGCATTACACTATATATAGAAAGAGTGTAGCCATTACACTCTTTACAGATTGGCACTTCATTAGGAGTTTTAGAATTATATGGCTAAAGCTATCAATACTCCTTAAAGAGTGACTTCATTATTTGTAAGAAGTTCAATATATTTCGCACAGAAAAAATAATGTGTATTTAATAATACACATTATTAAATAGATTACTATACATTATTAAATAGATTATTAGTTATTAAAACATAACTATACTATGCCATTAGTCTTTAATTTGCATAGTTTCGACTTTTCTTACATAACTTTCAAACTCTAGATAGTAGTTCTTTATAAATAGGTTTAAATTAATTTAAGTATCACATCAAAAATTCTAAATTTGTATTCAAAGAGATTTTAGGTTAAGAGACAAGTAGCGCTATTGTTTAAAAGTTGCAATTTTATCAGATGTTTAATATATTTATATAGATATTTCGAAAAAAAAAAATATTTCACCATTTTCAATAAACAAAAAAAAAAAATCAGAAAGAAAAATCAAACATGAATATATAAAATAAAATAAAGCATACCTTCGATGATTCATTTTCTTGTTGCTGTCTTGGTAAATCTGCAGACTTCACAAGTTCTTGAGATTCAGCTGAATAAACTGAGAAATTTGGGCAATTTGAATCATCTTCATTGCCATAATCATTACTCAACTGAAATAAAGAATTTGTCCAGGGTAATTGTACGGCAGATGGTGGAGTAGGTGGTGGAGGTACTGTTAATAATGGTGGTCCAACAGTTAAAGGTGGATTGGAGGCAAGTTGTTGCACCGGTGGTGGTTGCATCCTGATAGCTGGTGGTAAACCACTAAATAATTGGTTTTCCATCTGTGCTGCGATTGGTGGTGGTGGTAATCCACTGAAAGCGTTTTCAATAGTCGAATTTCTACTTGGTGGCATTTGATTTACTTGCGGTTGTTGTTGCATTTGATTGTTATTATTATTGCGTTGATTATTTTGCTGATTACGTTGATTGAAACGCATACTGAATGGTGAAAAATTAGCATTTTGATTATGATTATTGTAGTTAGTGTTGTTGTAGTTAAAATTTCCTGGACCACCCATATTATTATAATTACTACCACCATTTCCTGTATTGCTCCCATTATTCATCATACCACCTGTAGAGTGTCTATATTGGTTTCCATTTCCACGGTAATTATTTGTATTATTGAAACGGTTATTGTAACCGCCACCACTGTTGTTAAAATTGCTATTTGTGCCTCCGCTTTGCGGATACATTGGTGCTTGCATTATAGCATTTGTTACTGAATTTTGCTGATTTTGCGTACTTTTTTCTTGAGTATTTGTTGCTTTGTTGTTATCTAGTTTTAGTGTTGGTTCCGTAGTTGAACTTGTAGTGTTTTTTCTTTGTTCCAACCGGCGTTCGCTCTCTTCTAGATTTAAAGAACCATCAGAATTTATATGCACATTAGCTAAACTGCGGCTGGCGTTTAGCCAACGATTTTGTATATTCATTATACTCGTGAGTAAATCGGTATTATTACTATTATTATTATTATTATTTATAGCAGGTGTTGCTATAGCTCCACTACCTCTTTTTAATCTTCCTAACAATATGTTCTTCCGAGATCTTTGTGGTCCATAACTCGATATGCGTACAGAAGTTTGTACAGCAGCACCGTGTCCGCCAGTATCAATTTCAATTTGACTTTCCATACCACCATTATCGCTATCAGAAAAATATTCTAAATCATTTGCATTACCCATTAGAGACAACCCTGCTCCTGTACCAGATGTAAGCGAATTATATGTAGGCTCCTGTTTTACACCCATTTGTTCTGCTAAACGTTTACTAGCTGTTTGACGTACTCTTGGTTCAATTTTTGATTTTGATCGCTGTTTGCGTCTTCTTCGTTTTATAACTTTCTTAGATGTTTTTATAGCAAATTTTTCATCATAATTATTTAAGTCATACTCTACAACATAAGTGCGTTGTCGGGCACGTCTACGACGTCTTCTTCTCCTTTTAGGTACTTTGGCTACATTTCTAGATCTAGTTGTACGTGTTGTAGTTGTTGTAGTGATAGTTGAATTGTGTTGTTGCCCTGTTCTATGTGCCGCGGTAACGGTAGTTTCAGTATGTGAACGTGTGGACCTTGTATGCCTCAACACTGCAGCACGAATGCGTTCATTTTGACGCGTTCTTAATATACGTGGCTGCTGTACTTCTGTAACACGTAAATGGGCATCAGGAATACCCATATCTCGTAAATCTTCAAAGAGAAAATTAATATCTTCATCTACATCGTCATCCTCTTCGGAACCAACACAATTATCACAATACCAAGTACCTTCAGGAATAGAGCTAAGTGGTGGCGATAAACAATCCATATGGTAACCTTGATTGCAACTATCACACAGTAGCATAACATCCTCACGATCTGGTCTAGAACATATCTCACAGTTAGTAAATTCTTCATCAACATTGATTTCACTTTCGGACATGTATTCTTTATGGCTTTTTTCTAAATCGACATCAATTTCACGTACAATTTTTCGATTTTCATATGTGTCGCGCACAATTATCCTATTAAACGCTATCCGATCAATTGGACAGGTTTGTACATTCTTTGACCATGCTTCAATGCATTTTGCACAAAATACGTGTTCGCAAGTCGAAGGAGATCCAATTTCTTGTTGACGAAACGTCACTAGACAAATTGGGCATTTTTCTAAAAGCTCATTACTGCTACTATCAGAAGTAAAACCACCATCTTCTTTTGGTTGCTGATTTGCTGTGGTTGAAGAATCAATCAAATCTTGTTCTTCATCTGATTCTATATATTTTTTAACAGTTTTAGATTTAACGCGAGATTTAGTTAACCGAATGACCTGAAAATTAAAATAAAAAATATATTATATAAATGTGTTAACGTAATTAAAAAAAATATTTTTATTCACTATATATAAAAATGCACAAATTTATATATTTATTAATGTTTTATATTCCTTATGCCTATACTTTTGCTATATTTCAGATACTTCTGAGATATGATGTATACGTCGAACTGTAATGACATAACATTTTGCAACTTTCTTATTTACTAAAATAACCAAATAACTGGTAAGAATTATTATATCTGAATATATGAACTGAACTATATGTTAAATAATATATATATATATTATATTTATATTTATATATTATAATACATATTTTATTATTACTAGACATAATGATAGATCGCAAATTATGAGTACAGTAATCCCCCCCTATAACGCGTTTTTATATTACGCGATTTGAATCCCCCGTATAACACAGACATTCACCCATATAACACGGGGATTTGTACAGTTCATAATTACTTTCGCGTACCTTTGCACGTTTGTATACGGGGTATATGGGAATACATCTATAACACGTTTTCTTATAAAGCGGAACCAATCTACCGCGTTATAGGGGGGGATTACGGTATCTATTTCTGTTCCTCAACAAAGATTTTGTTAAGTAAAACTCCGACAAAGGTACTGGATGGATTTACTAACAATTTTTGTATAAGAACACCCTTCTTATGAGGGGAAGGAAACATTAAAATATGTTCCATGTAACTGCCCAGCGGCGGCAAGACGTAGAGTTAACTACCTTTGAAGCTGGATCTTGACCACAAATGAAATACGTGAAATAAGCACACTGCAATTACGAGATTTATAAATAGTCTAGAATTGTTTTAGGTGGGCGTTTAGGCGCACAATTTTTTTGATTGTGGTGCATTCATAGCCTATTATTTAATAATTATAAATACGAGCACCCTGGGCTACTACAATAATAACAACATGGCTAAATGGTTTCTTCTAAATTCCACATAATCATAATGATTTTTAAATTCATTATGAGGTCCATTGATTTTTGCCTCAATAATAGATTCTACCCGAAGGAAATAGTATAGTTTACCGTAAAATCGTATAAATATCGTTATTAAATAATAACATTTAGAAAATATTCTAATATTCTGCTATTATAAAATATTACTTTATAGTTTCACATAAATATTTTTTAAATTTATTTTACTGAATGGTAAATTAAAGCAAGTGATAGTATATATACATAGGGACAACATGAATTTCAATCAAGGATGTATTAAGGAAATATTGTGCTTTTAATATTTATCAAAGTAGCTGAAGATGAAGTACTGATACATATATATAATTGCTTAAGAAGATATTAACCCGAAAATTTCAAAGGCGTCACATATAGAATTAGGTTTACATAGATAGATCACTAATAATAACACCAGAGTAGAAATTTTACATAATAAAAAATAGTTATGTTCCGAAATCATCGAACAACATTGATCAAAACTCCCACACTTCTCTCGGTGTTTCAATGGTTAATCAAATAAGTTTCAATAACAGATGCAATTTTAAACCACACTAGTGTAACAAAAATAATTTACATAATTTTATGCAAATCTGTCAATATACACAAATAATAAGAATGATATAAATTGAGGCAGATCAAAAAAGAACTTATTCGTTCTTTTTTTGAATTCCCGTGCTTATCCAATCGGTAAATTTTTTTATTTTCACGCTGGCAACACTACTATACACATTCTGTCAAAGTTTAACGCATATCGTACGATTCGTTTTTGTTTGGCGTCTATACAAAGACGTCGAAAAATTTTCGTGTGGCGTTTAGCTGAATTTCATTCAAAAAAAGCGTCGTTGTGATGTGGCCAAAGAGATGATTTCCAACGCAGATAGTGACCCCACTTTCATCGAACGCATCATAACTGGTGATGATACATGGGTCTATGAATTTGACATGCCCACTAAACAACAATCGACCGAATGGTGCTTCGAAGGTGAGGCGAAACCGAAAAGAGAACGCCAAAATCGGTCCAAAATCAAGGTTATGCTGACTGTCTTCTTCGATATTCGTGGTGTGGTGCACTATGAACTCCTTCCGGACGGTCAAATGGTCAAACGGTCAATAAGGAGTATTATTTGGCCGTTATGCGTAGTTTGCGTGAGGCCATTCGCATAAAGAGGCCAGTTTTATGGAAGGAAAACTCATGGATTTCACACCACGATAACGCACCAGCTCACACAGCGTTGGTTGTGTCGCAGTTGTTGGCCAAAAACTCCACCAATATCATCAACCAAGCACCATACTCTCCAGATATGTCCCCGTGTGACTTCTTCCTCTTCTACCGACTCAAAATCCTATTGCAATGAACGCGTTTTGAGACCATAGAGGCCATTAAAGAGAACACGCTGCGTGAACTAAAGGACATACCTTCGTCGGCCTATAAAACTTGCATGGAAAATATGATCAAGCGTGGACATGCTTGTATTGCCGCAGGAGGAGAGTACTTTGAAGGCGATAATAAAGAAAATTATTAAAAATTAAAATTTTGCGTTTTTTTTAACTTCTCGTTCTTTTTTAATCAAATGGTATGTGTCATTTATTATATAAAATATATGAATATATATTATTCGTAAAATAAAAAGAAATTTAACTAATAAAATTTACGATTTAGTGCGAAAAAGTTTTCGTTAGAACTATTATAAGATTTATATGGTATATTTAAATATGTACGACTTAATTTTTATTTGACCTATTTTGGGTCAGTGTATATTGCGATTGAATAGAATCTCATTTCCGTTACTCCATTTTGTATAAATAAGATTCAGAAATCTCACTATTCCGAACAAGCTGAGCTAAAGATCAATTATTTTAATTACGTTGTTTTTAGTATTTAATTACCGTGCACCGAATGGTGAACATTAATGAATGGAGCATTAAGAAACTTAATGTTAATTTTATTTTTAGAATTCAGTCCTATTTAAATCCAAGTAATTGTACTAGGTGGACTGATTAATACCCTGCCCAAGTAATAAGAACGCATTTTTTTTGGAAAATTATAATTTATGCTTCAATATGGACCCCTTTTATCACGACACACAGAACTCAACGGTCTTTCAACATTTGGATACCTTTTAAATAATACTATTTATCAAGTCCTGGAAAATATACCTTAGTTTCCCATTCCACTTTATCATTTAATGTACATCTCTTTCCCTAGAGCTATCTTTTCAAGTTTGGAAACAGGTAATAGTCACTGGGATCCAAATCTGGAGAATACGGTGACTGAGAAAGCAATTCATACCGTAAGCGTTATCCTACAAAAACGAAATTTTTTTTTTCGCTAAATGTTGTCGGTTTTTCTTAATTTCCTCATTCAATCCAATAATAGATCCAATAATATACTATAGAAGTCTGATGTTATTGTTTTTCTTTTTTCCAAATAGTCTATGAAAATTATTCCACTTGAATCAAAAAATACGGAAGCCAAAACTTTTCCAGCCGATTGTTGAGTTCGTGGCACTAACCCCAGACTGTACCCATTCTCTGGCTTATTGTTTTCGCTCAGGTGTGAAGTAATCGATCCATGCTTCATCAATTGTCATCACTTTACGCTCACAGTGAACTAGATTTGAGTATGCCTCGCTCCCCACCAAGGAGGAAACTATATCCAAACGTATAATTAGTACCGGCGGAATTGCTCGAAATTTCAATGTCGCAATATTTTGATACATGTGTTTGTAGAGCACTATGGTCTTAAGCCTTCATGGTAGGTACCCACTGTTACTGTCAACTAGATTGTGCATAAACGTTTCTAAGCAATGTTTTAAATGACAAAGTTTTTGTGGTTTTTGGTCAATTATTAGTAAACGCCAAATCCATCTTGCCAAAAGTTTTTTATATCCAAATATTTATATTTGAAATTTTTTGCCGGGCTTTAGATCGTGGTTTTTAATTTTAAATTTTTATATAAAATACAAGTTATTATATAAAAATTTAAAATTAAAAACCACGACCTAAAGCCCGGCAAAAAATTTCAAATATAAATATTTGGATATAAAAAAACTAATATACCATCTCTGCTATATTACGAAATTTAATTTTTGGACGGAATTTCTGACCTCTTTTGGGCAACCCGGACGCTTTTCATCAAAAAACACTCGTACAATCACGTTTAAATATAGCTTTCCAATATTTTATTGTTGTTAACGATGGTGCAAGGTTGTCCTAAACAGAATCCATTTCCAATTTGATTGCAGCATTGTTTGTGCCTTTCTAATGGAGGAATTTTGTTAATGAACTATATTAAATTTTTTCTATTTTATGAAAATCTTTTAGGTGCACTATTTCAATTATTTGCAGAAAGCTAACCAAATATCTGATGAAGTAGAAACTTTTACAGCTGTCGTATAAAACTTAGCTGATATACAAAATATAAATGATTTTCTTTTGGCGTTGCCACCTGTTGTGAAGTCAGGTAATTATCAATCCATCTATTAAGTACTCGATTTTTATGGATAAAGATTTGATGCCTACTAATTTTAATGAAAGATGCATATAAATATATTAATTCTATAAATATATTAATTATATCAATATAAAACTATAATTTAGTTTGTCATTTTGTAATGAAACCAATTATTTGATATATCAACTAAAAATGCATATTCTTAGTCTGTATTAGGTATATATTATTACATTATTACATTACATTATTATTATTATATATTGTGTAAATAATAAGATCCAACATACATATATGATACGTATATTTATATTTTGCTCAACAGAATGACTCACACTTTGTATTTTAATTTTTGTACTTATAGATTATTACGTTTATGCAGATACAAAAAAATGTTTTTACCTCATTTATAACTTTATTTTTCTTTTCATTTAAAATAATTTGGTGATCTTGCAAAATATATCGCAATTTTAATAGTTGTTTAACCTTTCGGTATTTACACATTTTTGAAATGAAATAGAATACGACTTGATCTAAACGAAGTAGTGGATAAAATTAAGCTAATAAACAAAAAATTGTAAAGATAATAAACACAAACAAAGAAATTTCAGATATATGTAAGTCTAGATAATCAATCCAACTCGGAGTAATTTAAAAATTTTTGGAAAACGCGTGAAGAAATACTTTATCGATTATAATTAATTAATTACAATTATGTAACAATATCCCTTACATAAATGTGTAATTAAAAATTTACAAAATTAATAAAACTTTAAGTATAAAGATAGCTAAGATATACATCAATTTGAAAGTGTGTCGTTATCATAAAAATAAAATACAATATATAGTTAATTTGGTTTATGCTCAGAATATGTAGTCTATTTTGTAGTTATATATATATTTTTATTTATTTTTAAAAAAATTTTCATTCAATCTCAAAATTTCATAAGATTTTTAAGTGTTCCAGAACTCAAAGTAATAAAGGATAGATAATTGAAACAGTGGCATCTAAAAAAGGGTTGGCTTTGTGTTCAAAAGGCTAACAATCTTATCTTGCCAAATATTTCATACTAGATATGAAATTTATTTTTGTTCACTTAAGTGTTTTCATATGAGAAATGCATTAGTTTTCAAAAACCTGTCTAAGGAGTTTCTGCATACATTCTTAAATTCAAGTGATCAGAGATTACTGCACCCTGTATAAGTCTGTTCTCAAACTTTCACTTAAGTTTTTATGAATATCATTGCAGTTTGATTGTCACATATAATTTTGCTATATGAAACTATACATAATATAGTCAATAAAATTGACTTAGGTGTCAATTTTATTTATATATATATATTATATAATAAATTTTTATATACTTTTTATATTTTATTTATAACACTGAATGAACTAGCTTAAAAACAAAGAGATTAGTTAGAGATTTAAAACAGAGAATTGGACTTGGCACATTAGTTTGATTTTTTTGTTAGAAAAAAAAGACTATGATAAGTTTTAGTATAAATAATTGTTGTTCTTCGAAAATTTATATAAATACAGTAGATTCTTAATATAATGAATATTCGATATAACAAATCCTTTAAAAAATGAAAGTTCAAATACGATTATATATTATATTATAGTTGATTTGTTAATTTTTTGAGAAAAAAAATATCTATATAAGAAAAATGTTATATATTTATCAGATATAGATATACGTTTTATATGTTTATAAATTTAAAAAATTACAATAATAATTAATTACAATAAACTGAAATATATGTACGTATGAATATTTAAGAAATAATTTTATAATAATAACCAATTAATATAACAAATGTTTTTAGCAAATTATGTACAAACAGAATTTCAAAATTATGTAACCAGAGAATTTCAGAAGCTTACTAGTAAACTAATTCCGAAATGCCAGAGTCTACTGTGGTATTCATAAACGATTAAATTTTGAAGGGTATACCATCTATTCTAACCACTTTTGCTACGGAAATGTATTTTTATATCTTTTACTATGAATAACAATGAATAATTTATAAACTCATTTAGGAGTTCGTGTCGTAAGCATCAATATGAATATATGAAATCTTTGCAAATTAAAGATTATGGCTGAGAAGAATTTGTAACTAAAGTTATATTTCAGTTTCTATTAGTGGTTGTGCCACCGCCTACACACTTGTATTATCTTTCATTAATATACGAATTTTGATCAAAAATTAACGCGCATTTTTAATTTTATACAAGTATTTAATCTCCAATGTTTATTCCATCTATAATGTACTTATGTTAACACTTTTAGTTTGAAAAACACTGTTGTTTTCATAAGGTATGGTCTTAAGCGTAAAACACGATTTTGCTTCTATTTTCATCTATATTAAAGAGCGCCAAATCTTCATCTATATAAAATAATCAACATAGCGCCATCTTCAGATAATAGGATAGTTTGGCGGCTCTACAGTATTCTTTTCTCAAAATATTTGTTCGTCTCTAATGGTAATCCTTCGATTAACAATCACAATGCGTTTCATTTGTTCCACATTTTTATCATTAACAGATAGATTGTGTTCTCAATCTTTCAGAAAGTTTTATTCCAGCCTTAAATTTGCACTTAATTTTGTTTAAAGCATCACAGCTTACTTTTTGATCACAGAATCAATTATCACTCAATAATACGCCCAATTATACAAACACTATATATAGGTGTTTGTAGTTATTGTTATTTTTTAACCAAATAAAATTAAACATCAAATTTAGATAACGTATAACACATCAACAAAAATTTTAGAACTTTAAATATAAATTCTGTCGGTAAAAATGAATTCAATTTTAAACCGATCTGTATGTAATTTGTATGAATCTAGTCTAAAATAAATGGTAATGCAGTAAATTTTTTTTTGACTATGCCAGAGTAAGGCCCATATTATGTAGAGTGTCACGGCACGTCAAAATAAAAATTGTTGTTGCTTTTAATGCAAATTAAAAAAACAGAGTGAAAGAAAAAATCAAATGTTAGTTTAAAGATGATCATGAGAGTCGAGCCTATCTGTGCCTCGTCACTCAGTCAAAGTCCTTTTGTATGTATGTATGTTTATATTTTCTTTAAAAATAAGGCACAACCAAAGAGTACCAAAGTAATAGTAGAAATACGCAATTGACAAACTGCTACTGATGTGACACTCTGCATAACATGCATTTACGACATAGCCCCACAGAGCCATTTATGTCCATGATACTCTACATAACATGGGCCTAAGTTATAGTCATTGTCAAAGTATCGGTATCGGTTTTTTTATATTTATTTTGCGAATATCTGCTAGTAGTGATAAAGGTATGCTTTGGCAAAGCAGTACTAATGTTTTCATGAGAGTCAATCATGCAAAAAAATTTTAGTGCTTTGTCGTGTGGGCCGAGTCCACTGAGAAAACGACATAATTTTTTCATTTATTATTTTGCGAATGTCCAAGCATCTAGTAATGGTTAAGGTTGAGTTCAACAAAGATATAGTAGTCTTTGAATGCAACTTGATGGTGTTAAAAAGTTTCATTGTCTTTTCGCGAATGCATATATACATTATATATGTATATTCATTATTATATATAAAATAATATATTAGATTCTCTTATTTCTGTTATTCAAAAATAGTGATATTAATTCGCATAATAGGTAAAAAGTTAAAATGAAAAGTATGTCCTTAAGTTACTGTTTTTTTTCTAATACGTTGTGAATATTGTGATTATATACGAGTATTGCATTACAACTTACATCGTTTATATTTTCAAATTAAAACTGGACATAATTTCAAATTTATTTATTGTTAATAGATCTATAAAAGTTATTATGATTACATTAATTAATTTGTTTAAAAAATACTTTCAACAAAACTTTGCATATGTTTTCAGTATTCAAAGCCAAGTGGTACATTGACTTATTATTTTTAGGTCTAATCTTTATTCGTTAATTTCTTACGTTATATTTTTTATTATTTGAAAAATTATTAAATTTATTATAGGAAGACCTATATAGCCAATTATCTTAATGGTAAATTTCTATTATTGAGATTCAAATGCATGAACTTATATCTTAAGCAATTCATTTATAAAAGATTAAGAAAAATTATTAGGGATTTTTCTGTAGACTTTACTTATAAGGTGCCGTTTGGTTAAGATTTTTTTTTTTAATATATTTTTTTTATTATTGAAACAGAGTTTCTTATCACAACCCCTAGTCATAGCTGACCAACGAGCGGTTTTAAAATATAACATTAGCTAAATATTATACTATTATTATAAAGTTCATATTTATCTTGAAAGTGATTGGTAATTGTAGAAAGCTACGGTCAAAAACAACGACAAAGACAAAAATGATAAGACTATGTGCTCAGTGGTATTGCAACATTATGAGTGATTACTATCTAGTCAAAAAAGGGGTTTAAAGTGAGAGGAAGAGAAAATAAGTTACCTCACAATAACTGAGAGAATTCGGTTGAGAAATCTTGATGAGTCCACATTATAATACTCACATTACACCGTCATATATTGTTTGTTCGGCAATCAGTGATAATTCTTTACATGCGGTCAAGTCGCATGTAAATGTTCCACAAAATAAAACTTTGAAAAGCCCCTACGTGAGTCTTTCAAAAACAAAAGTAAGGAGGTCTACATTTAAGAAGCAATGCATTTAACGAAATAAATATGCAATTAGTTTGGAAAAAATATTTTTAAAAAAAAAATTAATATTTTACAACATAAAATACTGGTCTTTTTGATAACGTCAGTATCTGTTAGCTCTGATCAAATCTACCGCTATGATATTTTTATTTATGTTTAAGGAAAATGTTATGAGTAAAGATATCTTTAGTAGATATGTTTTAGCTCTGTTGCCATTGTTAAGCTACCCATTTTAATTTCTCAAATTGTTAACATAAGACTTTTCTTACTTTTAAAATCTACTGTTTCTTTGGAAACAATAAGGTAAGAGAAGTTACTGAGATTGTGCTACATTAGCCTATATTTGTTTGCACATCTTTTTATGCATATATATACATTAAGACTGAAAAGTTTTCGGAAATTCTCATTTAAAATTCGCGCGCTGTATATTTTTCGATATTTTAAGTTTATGTAGTTTGGCAGCACTGTCCTTAATTACTATGCCAAAAATGAGCGCGATCTGTCAGACAGTTCGTTTACGGCAGCTGTTGAAACCAGTTCCCCTCAGTAGTGCGTTGCGAAATGTCTTCGACGGTCGTACGACCGTCCTGAAAGGCTTTGTACCACTCATAAACTTGAGTTTTCGATAAAACTGATTCCCCATAAGCCTTTTGTAGCATTCGCAACGATTCTGCACACGAAATTTCGTTCGAAACACAAAATTTGATGCAAACTCTTTGTTCAATTTTTTTTTCCATTGTTTTTTTCGCAACGCCCTACTGAGGTGAACTGGTTTCAACAGCTGCCGTAAACGAACTGTCTGACAGATCGCGCTCATTTTTGGCATAGTAATTGTCCTTAATTGCTGCCAAACTACATAAACTTAAAATATCGAAAAATATACAGCGCGCGAATTTTAAATGAGAATTTCCGAAAACTTTTCGGTCTTAATGTATGTATGTCAGGAGTTACTTGCGCAGACGAGAACTTTTGGATTTTTGCGTATATATTTTTACATATTTTATGTTTTGTTGTGACTACTTTAACTATACTATACTGCATAAAATGGAACACACAAAACGTACTAGGTAAATAGATTTCAAATATGCTAACTTATATTTTGTTCTATACTACCATATCTTAAAATAGATACGAGCTAAAATAATATTTAAGTTAAATGATAAGCGAAAATTTCGTGCATTTTTGTATATGCGGCAAAAATGGTCAATCAATTTAAATAATAGATTTTTATTTTTTCTTGCATCAGTATAGATTCCACAGCTCTATGATACACAATGAAATGAAATTCAAATTTGACAAAACTTCTTAATACAACACACTTCAACTGGTAGAAATCGCATGCCCACCATTTTGGCGAATAATTCAAATATTTTCTACAAAGAACATAAATCAGCATTTATCCACTTTACGTGCCATAAAAATAAACATATAAATGGCTTTACAATCAGTAGAGTCCTCTCTACCTCAACGTCTACCATAACAGAAAATCAAAATCAATGGATCCAGTAACAGCAGAGCTACCTGGTCTTCATACCGAGATATTGTTACTTTGAAACATTTCTGCAGTGCAACAACTTTCTCAACATGCCCCTACCTGAAGTGACTTAAGATGGAACACAATATTCATGAGTTGCCAGCCATGTGCTTAACACATTCCATGCATAAAGATATATATTTTTAATGTATACTTTGACTGTTGCTCTAATTCTCATCTCCTCTTATCTGTTAACCCATCCTACTGTACATATAAATTGGAGCTTTATTTATTTATCGCTAAGCCCCATTGAGTTTGCAAGCTTTTTTACCTCGACATGCAGCTAGCATCAATACTTCTTTGGCTACACTCCACTCAGTTCTCTTCTATTATATTCCATATATTTGACTTCCAACATCAGTTTCACATTACACCCCATGTATTTACAATCCTGTTACATACCTAATTTATAGGTTTTCGGAATTCTGCTACACCAAATTTTAAATTTTCACTTGAAGGCATTTTCCTTCTTTAAAGTCAACCATAGTAATTTGTTCGCGTTTATAAATAGGCGTGAAGTACTTATAATCTAGAGGCCCTATACTCCATAAGGAGAAGACGATTACATATATATTTGATTAGTGTATTGCAAATCATATATATGTATATATATATATATATACTTATAATATTACATATATTATAATCTTATATACTATTAATCTACACGCCCTATGCTCCACAAGGAGAAGACGACTATATATATATTTGATTAGTGTATTGCAAATCATATATATATATGTATATAATTATATATAGTCATCCATATATTATATAGTCATATATAATTATATATAGTCAACCATATATTATTTAGTCAAATATAATAACAATAGTCGACCATATATTATATAGTCATATATAATTATATATATAGATATTATATATCATTATATATGTATACTTATACTCTGATTATTTGATTTATAAGGGATAAATGAACTTATAAGAAAAATCTGTATACGTTACTATGATTTTATAAACATATAATTTTAATTATATGTATTTTTCAAAACACAGAATTAACAATATAAAAATCTACTAAAATACCTTAAAAATTAACATATTAGCATCTTAAATTATATTATATTATTAATAATTATTATATTTTTAGGTTCAACAACAAAACGGTGCTTTAGACATATATTTTACCATAAAAGATCCTTAGTTTTTGATATCCAGCCCACCGAATTCCGTTTGAATATCATCCCTGAAGAGGTGCATTGTAACTCCTCGCCACGAGATTTCATATAAAATAAAGTTATATCCCCTGCTTATGATAATAACTTATAACAGTAGTTATCTAATATTTGGCGATATAAACGTTTTACATATAATTGTGTAATCACCTATACTAAACTATATCTTAAAGCTATAGAAATATTTTAAAATACAAAATATTGTTTTCATTTACTTATTCATTCATTTCATTTGGTTACAAAATGTTTTAACAATTTGTTTTTCTTAAATTTAATTACATCACATTTATACATTATACATATTAAATAATTAAATAATAAGCATTTTATAAATTAAATATTTTATATACTTTTATTATCTATTAACTTAAATTTATGATATATTACCTCACTTCCACTTGATGAATAATCCTCACTGTCGTCTTTTATATTTAAAATATTTGAACGTCGATTCCGTAAAGATCTTCTTATATTTTCTTGAGACTCATCGAAGTTGTCATTATTGTTATCACCTTTAGTAGTTATTTTGTTTCTAGTACGTAAGTTTCTTGAACAAGTTGGCTTTTCATCAATGTCATCGTCTGCACCACTTGCGCTGCTTGATGATGTCTCATCAGAATCGTCGAATTCTATACGCATTACAATTCTACTTTTCCTTTTCGGATGCTTATTACTGCCCGATGGACGAGGCTGATAATCATTATCACTGCTATCTGACATTCTAAATTATTTTAATATACAATACATATGTTTAAAAATTAACTATTATTTACTATACATGTAATTGTAAAGACTTTTTGCTAATATTTTATATGTAAGTTTTTCGTACATATATTTTTAGTTCATAACATTTCACTAAATGTATTCTGATTTTATACAATTATAACTTTTGCAACGTTTATTATTTAATGTACAATCAGAGAAAAATAATTTTCTGCCTCCCTAATTTATTTCAAATACTTATGTATGTATATAGATTTTATCTTTCATATTACGATGCACTTTTAATCAATTTTATTTGCTTATTTTCGTAAGAATTTTATCACATTTATAATTCACTTCATTGCAAATTGTATTGATAATAAATATATACTGTTTTTTAATATTATATCAAAATACATATTATTTAAAAACTATTATTAAAAAATTGTGCACTCGGTCTTTTCCGCAAAAACTCAGCCATTTTCAATTTTTTCTTCGTGGCTTCGTGATTTTGTAGAAATTCATATTTTCTTGGCGGTATGTTTAATATTGAGCGTATCCACATAGTTGCATTTTTATAAAAATTTTAATTTTGCTTTCGATTAGTTAATCTTGAACAATTTGTCGCATTTCGCATTAGTAAAGTTAATTAAAAAATACGTATTTTTATGTCCAATGAACAATTAAACCGCAGTAAGTGACTTTAATAGCTACAAAAATAAAGTTGGGTAAATATGTATAGCATGTGTGTAGTAGTTTAGTAGTTTAGCGTTTGATTAGTAGTCCGTTAAGCTAGCAATATTTTGTTGCAATAAAAAGATGTGTGGCAATTAACTAAAAAATCCAAACTTTGTTCACATTCTGCAAACTCAAAATAAATTTGATAGCTTTGATATTACCCACTAATTCCAATAAATAGCATTAATTAAAATTCGTATGACAATAAATGCTATGTAATAATTGCTTATTAATATATAGAGTTTTATTTAAATTTTGTAAGAATTAAATACTGAATTTACTTAATGAAAGTATTAAACAGAGTTTAAGGCTTGTCTTATACAAACAGCCATACGATACGTGATCATAGCATTTTTTTTTTATTTTTGGTCATGACCTAAGGGCTAGTTTAATAAAAAGTTATATCACAATAGTCAATTTCCTGCTTTTACTAAAATTTGAGTACGTTTTTTTTTCGTACATATAATATAAAAAATGTTTATTATTGTATAAGCATGCCTACATATGCCCATATGCCTAAAAACCAAAATAATTTTAAATTTGACGTGAATCTCTTTGATTGTTTGTTTCTGAATAAATGTTTAAATAATGTTATTTAAATGATTAAATTATTATTTAAAGACAAATATATAAATTTATATGTGTATATAATTTTATTAAGAAGTCTGCAGTATTCATAAAGTATGTTCACTGATTTCCATTATGTATGACATTTTTTCTCAACTTTAGTTGTCAGTACTGTTTGTGATGTTGGAGTGAAATCTCTCCACTTCCGTTTCATTCTTTTTGGTGTAGAAAATAAATCTGACAAGATGGGTCGTATGCACGCTCCTGGGTAAAATTAAATAATTTATAGTTGAAAGTGTAGATTGAACATAATTAATGCACCACAACATGGGCAGACCGATATAGTATTTAATTTCAATGAAAAGTGTTTAGTTACAACTAAATTGTTGTCAAAAATGAACCGGAAATTTTGTGCGTACTCCCATGTGGTGTTGCTTTAATTTAAGTACAATATTTGACATTTAAGTGTTAATGTATATCTTTGTTTCTATTACATGTATTTCTGCTGCTGCATTATAGTAAGGGTATATCCCAATCAGCTCTACCTTATAGAAGAACCGTGCCATCTTGGTTGAAACTTAACGCCGAAGATGTTAAGGAACAAATTAAGAAATTGGGCAAGAAAGGCTTGACACCATCCAAAATTGGTATGTAATTAATCATATTAAAAATCATACATATTAATTCTAGATGATTATACATTTCAATTTTTAATATACTTTGTTTTTGTGACTGCAGGTATAATTTTGCGTGATTCTCACGGTGTTGCTCAGGTGCGTTTTGTGAATGGCAATAAAATATTGCGTATCATGAAGTCTGTTGGTTTAAAACCTGACATCCCAGAGGATTTATACCACATGATCAAGAAGGCTGTTGCTATCCGTAAGCATTTAGAACGTAACCGTAAGGATAAGGATGGTAAATTCCGTCTTATCTTAGTTGAATCCAGAATTCACCGTTTGGCCCGCTACTACAAAACAAAGAGTGTTTTGCCACCAAACTGGAAATACGAATCAAGCACAGCATCTGCTTTGGTAGCCTAAGTTGTAGCTTTTCCAGTTAAAATGATAAATAGATTTTTATATTTTAAAAATATAAAGTGAAATAAAAGAAATGTTTAATATAAAAAGCTAACTAAAAATGTTTGTATTTATATACGACACAGTTGCGTTAGCTATTAATACGGGTACAGATTAAAATTAATAATTTAACTCTGGTACAAAACTTGTAACGAAAGATCTTTGGACATCAACTTGAACGAAGAATTTATATTAATAATGGAAATGTGGTGCACTTCAATGTGTATATGTTTGGAATCCAAATTAAGAAATTAGTTCTTGTATTGTTAAGAAAAAAAAGTCATTAAGTAGTTATTATGTCGCTACAACTACTATGCGTAAGAGGTACAGTGTATAATTTGCAGAAACACCGGTTCACATAGGCCCCAAAGAATTTGACCCATTGTTATTCTATTATGTCTACCACTAATAATAGATTTTCAATATAACTCAACAACGTTGGTAATTTTTGCTTGTAATGTAACAAGCACCGAATCATAACACGATACATAAAAGCCCAAAGATTGAGTTGGTATGGAATTTTCGAGACAAAGCCAGAGGGGAGTAGAAAAAGAGGACGACCGCCGCGAAAGATGGTTACAAGATATAGAAGACCACATACGAACGATGTGAATAACACAACATAGAAAGAAAGCGAAATGCAGAGAAGAATGGAGGCGTATTGTAGAGGAGGCAATGGTCATGGCCATCCTGGACTGTGATGCCAAAATGATGATGAATGTAACATACTTCAACTTTTGTATAATTCTGGCAATTATACAAAAATAAATGTAATAGGGAAAAATCAAAATTTACTACTCTTTGAGAGACTTAAAAATGTCGATTATTACAATTCCTAGTTTTTATAGATCTCGCCGCAAGTTTTAGTCTATTTGCGAAAAGAATTCATTAAATTTCATACTTCCGAATGGATTTCGTTTGTATCATCTTTATTGTAACTATAAAAAATAATTAATGGATTAATAGATAATAACCGTAATCTGTAGTCTCAGCAAGCGTTTTGCTTATTCATCCATGTATGTAGTATACATATATTAAGACTGACTTGTTTACAGAAAGAGGTTTAAGATACCAGTTAATTAAATTTGTTTGGTTCTATCTTCTTAAATATAATTTCATAAATCTACTTCAAAGACCTCAATGCGCCTTTAAGATTATCGATTTATATTTGGATAATTTGTGCATGATTCGTTATAAGTTTATATAGAATTTATAGATCTCTGCATTAAATAAAGTTAAATTCTAATGTATTATTAAGGATCTCTTAGTTAAAAATAGAAAGTTTCAAGTCAAAGGTTCATTCTGTGCAAAAAACTTCAGAGTAACACATAATGCCGTCTTAATACAAAATTTCTTCGGTAAGAGATTAATTTAGTATTTTATTTATTTAATTGTAAATGCTATTTATTGTTAAATATATACAATATAACTAGATTATAATAAATTTAAAAAAAATTATTTTTATAATAATTTAAAATTCATGGCACGTATAAAACAAAATATATATTAAAAACGTATATTATAATATTTATCATTCAGTTACAATTTCTATTTTTTTAGCAATAATATAATAAGTATTGAAAATATATCAAATAAGTGGTGTTATTAGTTTATCCCTGATGATAAGAATATAGCTTTCGATATTCTTTGGCATCTATTATCAATTACTTTCTATAAGTTTGAAGTTTTGTGTTGTGGCTTTTGAAAAATTTATGAAGGTTTAAAATTATTCGACATAATAAGATGTTATTTCTGTGAATATAGATTGGTTATATAGTTAATTAATATATTATAATAAAAGAAAAGAGAATGCTACATAATTCTATTTAAGTTTTTTATTGGGCTCTTGTTAAAACTCCAATCATTTAGAGAAAAATTATTTTTTGGACTATTTTAGATTTTCGATTCATTGTGAGTGACAATAAAAAATGTTCAGAATATATGCATTAGATGGGTCAACTATCCTTTAGGATCAATAATCGAATATCGTTTAGAATCGTTTCTGTTTCATGTATTAGTAGTTTTTAATATCGGTAATTACAGATCTACTTGGTATTGAATTATGTAGCCCAAGCTTATCGAATTAAGTGCACCTCTCACTCTCAACAAAACTATTAGACAGTGCATTTTATTAAATCTTAACCATTTTGCAGCTGTAATAGTAAAAATAAATGTCATTATACACTTCAGTCGTAATACATGTCCTTTAATCTTACTCATATTCATACACATATACTGTTGCTTGTCAATGCCAAGTTTATACGAGGACTCGATTTATTTTGTTAGGAATCATTATTTTAGTTCTTTATTAGTCATTTTGAAGTAAGTTTATAGCTGCTAGAATTTATATTGTTTTGGTAAAATTTTAAGATATATATACAGCATGAAACATTTAATTTATTGAAACTATTAATCCTATTGATACATGTGTTACAATGTGATTGGCTGAAGATAGGGTGAGAAGAAGAATGAATGTTTGGTATGGGCGCGTGGACGGATCTTAATTGTAATTACTCTAGGTCGAGGTCAAGGAAAGAGAGGAAGGAATAAATATACAAGGTAAAAAGTCTGATTACATTTAAGTAATGGAAAGGAATCTGACACTTCAATTGTTCGAAGTCCTAGATTAATTGGGCTTAAATAAGATTGTGCATCAGGCCAAGAGAACCAATGGCGTCACGGGAAGTAGAGCTACAGTTTTAGCTACACATTGTGAACTAACGTCGCTTGAACTCATTTCTCTTTTTGGCTCACTGATATTTTCTTCTGAATACTTAAAAGACCGTGTTTGCAATGATTATTTTGTCATATATTATTCCCATTCGATTTGCGTTCCATGGCGTTATCATAAGCTTTCGTAGGATTGTTCAGTTCATTTAAAACTGTTTAGTATGGTTGGTTGCAGTGGCAGACCATTAGCCAACTTCCATGTACCCCAATTAGCGATTTTTCGCCGTTTTGCTACCACATTGCTCGTAAAAACCATAGTATAGAAGAGTAGAGACTAAATTCATCCCGTCAAATTCAGATAATTTAATAGGTCTCTCGTCTTCACAGATGAACAGTCAAAGAAGTATTTTCCTAAAAAACTATTTCTTCTGGATGTCAGGTCCGGGCATTGTTCACACGGTGTCTTTTGATGAGTTCCAAGAATCTAATTTTATTATAGGTGGGCCATGTTAACCTGGAAGTTCCACATGTTCAGTATAGTATATACCATAGTACAATATCGAAACTTTGATTTTATATATCTATATTATGTGAATTCTAATTTTAATAGTTTTATGTTTATTTTATTAATCTTATGGTGAATATTAAAAAATTATTTTGGTTATTAATATTATTGTATTAAAATTTTTAGATACAACAAGAAAAAGTTACTTCCTTTATATTTTAAAGAAATTTCGTTATAATCTTGAATTTTTTTTTTATTTTATTTATGTGTAGTGTTATTTAAAAAATTTTTTTGATTTTAAACATTTTCTCTTTTATCTTTATTTTATATATTTTGTAGTAAATTTTAAAAACAAGCTTTCTATTATAAACATTTTTTTTATTCTTATTTTATATATGTTTTAGTGAATATTAAAAAAAATTTCAATTATAAACATAATTATATTAAAGTTTTTATATATAAGAAAAAATAATCGATTTTATATTTATAATATTGTTACGTAATCGCCTGCGTGATTATTCGAAACTCAGGATTTTGTAAAAAAATGAAACGAATTATTAGGATTGAAGAAACTATACTTATATATTTTGTGTATTACAAAGAACTAGTATTAATTAGGAGTCAATTTAACTTCACTCAAAACAAATTTCCAAACTAACTTTTAATAAAAATATCAATTGACGTAATGTTTAAATATTATTTAAACATTTCATTGCTACTCTGATGAAATTCGTAACAATATGTTTTTATAATATTCTTACATTTTTTCTATTTGTTAAAATAGTAGTTCAAGAAATTATATTAAGTTTTAATTTCGAAGTTGTATTATAAACTTTCCTTAAGCTATGGTATGGAATTAATAAATATTTGAATATGGGAATTTTTTTCTTGAACAATTTAGTCTTTAAAAAAGTGTTTTATTTAACAATTGATCAATAAGCGCGTTTCAAAAACAAATTTATTTATAAATAGTTTGGTCATTAAAACAAAAAAATAATAAACAGCTTGGTTTATTTACACTTTAATTGAAATATCGTAAGATTTTGTTTTGATACAAAGCAATTCGTTAACATTTAAAAAGATATATTATAAATATAAATATTTTAAATAAATTTAAATTGGGATTTCAAATCTGCTACTATTTTATTTGCTACTATTTTGTATGATTTGTGTTCTGTTGCTATTGTTGCTATCAAACCACGAAATCAAACTCGCTATAACACATCAGACTGTTTGTTGCAAAAGCAGCCGCAGTCAATGCTCCGTTTGCTCGTTTGAAGTGAAATTTGCAACACTCGTTCAGTACTTTTGTTCGTTGCGAGCGAAACGGTTGTGTTTTGATGTGATTAATGTGATAGCGAATAAGGAAATAAAAGAATGATGTCCTTTGTATGTTTTAAATTTTTTATATATTTTTAATAATTTTACCGAAAGGATTTATGTGTAATACAATCATTTAATTGCAAAGGCACAAATGTTCTCTTTATAATATATAATTAAAAATTGAGTGCCATAATTTTATTGTGTTTTTACAAAAAGAAAAGAATTAGCTACCGTGCCACAAAAGTATCGGAAATGATGACGAAATTAGTTTTTTGTTTGTTTTTGGTAAGGTGAAGTGCGAAGTGCGCGGAACTTGTGTGCTATTCCATTGAGCAAAATTACTATTTGAAATTCGGCCAAAATTAGAAAGAAAAGGTATATAAATAATAAAATTACATTAAAACAATTTATTCGCAAAAATTTTGTCAAAATTTGATTAGGTAATGCACAAATTTTATTTACTTATAGATGTTTGTATGTCAGATAAGCGCATAATTTAAGGAAGACCCAACATTTTTGTGTGATGAAAAAGCCGGCTTTTTAGAGTTTCTCGGAATTAAATTTAAAAATATTAATAATGAAAAATACATGCATATTTTAAATAATAATTATTATAGTGCAAAAAACGTGCTCCTGCATATATGTGTGTAATTACTGTAACTAATTTACCGTAATTGTTTACAGTTTTTTACTCTCTAAGCTTTTTACTGAAAAAAAAGTAAAGGAAAAAAATAAAAAATAATTCTGTTTAGTACCTCCACATTAGGAAAATTGGCGGGCCAATGTGACGAATTCAAAATAAAAAGAGAACATTAAATAAAATTAAATAAAACATAAAATAAAAGTGCAACAACTTTTTTATTGCATCAAAGGGTGCGAACGAGAGGGGAATTGCAAAAGAATTATAGTAGAATTAAGAGGTAAAATCTATATACTATTGCTAAATGTGTGTTAAATAGATTCTATGTAATAAACTTGATAAAGCTATAACTAATTAGTATTTGTGTATAGTAATTATTTAAATAAAATAACATTAATTATTTAAATAAAATAATATTAACTATTTAAATAAAATAATATTAATTATTTAAATAAAATAATATTAACTATTTAAATAAAATAATATTAATTATTTATTTTTTTAATTGTCATTATTTTATGTTTTTAAAATTTTTATGACAATTATTAAATTCATAGTAGGATGTAAAAGACGATTAAGCTTATTCACTAATGTTGTTTTTCACATTACAATCATTTATAATTAATTAATTAAAAAAAAATTTATGTTAACATAAATCATTATTCACAAAATATTGGTCTCGCCCGTGCGACTCGTGGAGTAACATTAGCATTCTCAGTATTATGTACCTAATAGTATTTCTGGAATACTACTAGGTTCTAATAGTATTGAAATTTAACAATTAAAAATAAAAATATAATTTATTAATTCAATTATTCTACAGCTGGTTTATGGCAAGTGAATTTGTTAAAAAAATTTTCGCAGCCAAGTCACAGGCTTTGGGTCAGTTGGTTAGGGTGCACTGACTCTGAGTTTTAAATTTGGCAGGACACGAGTCCGATTCCTGGTACTAGCAGTCCCAAAAAAATTATTCAGGCTTTGGGTCAGTAGGTTAAGGTGCACTGACTCTGAGTTTTAAATTTGGCAGGACATGAGTTCGATTCCTGGTACTTGCAGTCCCAAAAAAATTATTTACGAATAATTAAGTACAACAAATATTTCCAATACCACTGATGATGGGTAATTGGCAATACTGTATGGTCAGCCAAAATTTAATTAATTAAAATAATATAAAATGAATTCTTGTAGTTCACTACTGTTCGTAAAATCTCTTTATAAATTATTAAATAAATAAAAATTATCTTGCTTAATTTTGCTGGTTTAATATATAGAGGTTTCTTCATGCCATTATTTTTTAATATTAATAAAAGTCATACAATAGTTTCCAAACAGATTCTAGATCCTTTTCTTAGATTTGAAATTGATTAACATCATTAATATGACATCTAATGAGTCTTAAGAATATTTTATGTTTTAAATTGTTTCCCATACGTTTAAATTATCTTGGCTAAAATTTTACATCTCAATAATTTCCTTTTTATACTTAGTCATGAGTAATTCAGTCAGTGATATTACAAGCATTAGGATTAGTACTCAAATTTATCAATGCGTTCGGCTAATCAAAACGGTTTACTAAACTAATTAAGAAGGACTCGATATTCTTTCCAGTGCATATACATATCTAGTTATGAGTTTCATTTAAGATGCCAATAGAACTCCCTACATTTTAGAGTTTATGCCAATCTTCAAGCAAACATATTTTTTTTTTTATTTTTAATGATTGGTATCACATCAATAATATAAATATATATATTATCTGATATTTTTATATTCCATAAAAATACCAAAAAAAAATTTTTTGAATTAAGCAGATGTTCATTCATTTCATTTTTTGGTGTTCACCCTGGAGTTCTTATGGCTGTTGGTTCTAGCAATCTTAGCTAAGTCGTAATTTTCAAATCTGTACATACTGATTCTATTCTTCCCTTTTTCTCTACAAGTTTTGTCATTATCTTTTCTATTTAGATATTTGTTGTATCACTCTTATGCCCCCTTTTATACGTGCTTTTTAGGACACTTCAAAGTAGTGCAGTTCCAAAATATTTAAAAGCCATAATTTGTTCTGTACATTTGCTATATATTAACACGTTATTGGAACATTGATGGTTGGCTATGTTTTATTGCAATAGATAAGTTTTGACGCCTTGAGCCAGTTTAGCTTTAATTAGAATCTCATTCATTCACAATCCGCTCTTGTTACCAAAAAACTCCTTTCCCTTTCACAAATTCAACCATATCCAATCATATCCTAACCCATATATTTGTATTTGTGATTCCTTTTATGTTATTTGTCATGTAGATCTCTACGGACTATTACAATAACAACAAGCAATTTTTGAGATCGTGAAAATTTTTTTTTTCGGAAGAGATTTAAATGTCATATTTTTTACTGTTCACTAAACAGGGCATCGAAGGTTTGTGGGCTATTTTGTGTGACAGAAGTATTGTATAGTCTCTATAACAAATTATTTTTGTTTATTTAAATAATTGCAATATTGTTAAGAGAGGTTGGAAGAAGAGTGTCCTTTTTTGCTGGCATTTAATGTATATATTTACACTAGGTTGAAAATGCTTGCATGCATGTGTGAAATGAAGGAGTTTACTTCGTGATTAAATGAATTTAATTTATTATAACAATTTATAGATACTTTGCATAATCAATGTTAGATTTAATTACTTTAGGGAATCCTGTTTGCTATTGTTTTATTAAATGAATAGAAAATATTTAATATTTTTTCCAAATTAAATTCATGTTGGTTCAGACGTTACGTCTGCAATACACACTAATTGTTTAGATACAAGCTTTTATAAAAAGAAACAACTATTTCATTTGTCAATATATTTTTACTCAATACGGTTTTTAATATTGAAGGTTATATTACATATTTTTAATAAAAATTTTATTGATCGATCGAAATTTATACAATGCTGTAATTAACTTCAAACTTGGTGCATAAAAAGATTTTTATTTTTCAATGAATTTACATATACATCTATCAAATTATATATCGGTCATTTTAGTATAAATTATTGCTAAAAATATATCTAATATGATCGCTGAGGAATGAAATTTATTTTATTTATATATACCCCAAAAACTATAACGATCAATAGGTTGCTAAGCCAATTCATGATTTATATATATGTTCTCAAAGAGAAATTATTATTTTTTGTTAATATATTTACTACAATTTTGTTTATTAAGTAATTCCACATATATGTATAAACATCATTACTATATAATTTTATTCTTGAATTTATGTTTTGACATAGTTTTGAATATAATAATACATAATAACAGTTTATTATAAACAAATCTCAAATTCTTAGGTAATTTTAGTAAATATAAGAGTTACTACGATTTAAATAAAGAATTTTATGTGAAACCTATAGTGGTCAGCTTAGATAAATCCAAAGCTGTTTGTTTATCTGATTTTCTGATTTTATTGTATTTACTTGTTTATTTGTTTTAACTGCAAAGGTTTAATGAGTTATACAATGCATTATAAAAAACAATAATAAAAATCACGTAACCCATATCTTCTTGTTCAGACTAAATGTGTTTATAATTTTTAATAGTTATTGGTGTAACCGGAGTGTAACAAAAACAATAAAAGAAAATCAAAGATTAAATGTATTTATATTTTTTAGTAGGCATAATGTAACTTTACACCAAATTATAACAGATTTCTAATCGGTTTCTATTTACTTCTGATTAATCTTTGATCTTTTAATCTATAATCTTTACCCGAACATTTTGAATCCGACAAATATAATTTTAGGATAGACTCAGCTTCATAGCAATGCTTTTTTATAAGCAGTGACCTGACAGCATCAATACTGTAGTACTAAACAGGTTATGCTATAGTTGAAGCAGCTAACTGGTAAGTTTTTTCTTCAGTTTGGACCAGGTCTTGAGATTGGACAGACGTTTTTATCTCCCTAAGTTTTTTTTGCTATACTCAGATATTTTTGTTTCATCACTATATATATCATATTATAATTTGAATGATGAAGTTTTCATATTCAATTCTATGCCTTAAACCTGGAATCTTGTATTCATCTATCTGTTACTGGTAACATTCTCATTATCAACATTTTTACTCAATTTTATCTTAAGCATTTTCTTAGAATACAAACAAATTGTGGTTTTCACAAAATTAGGATGTATATCGTAATGTAGAATTGACAGGTACGGAGTTGGTTTTTTTTATACAGTGATGATGGCACATTATAACGAATTATATAATGTTTGGGTCATACGTTATTTCTAGTTTTTATCCAAAAATTTATTACATTAAAAACATTTTATAGTCATTAGAGTTATTTCTCTAAAAAAAAGTGCTTTATGTCATTCATTTCTGTTATCAGTATTTATTACATTGACCCAGCACTGTATTTAAAACACATATATACAAAGAATTATATAGTGCATTTTAGTAGAGAAGGACAATGATATAACAACAAGTAGTAAAACCGATTTTATTTTTTTCCTTAGTATGTAATTTGTTGTTGCTCAGTGGCCTTTATTAATGGCCTACTATGTAATACTTCATATTATACGATTTGAGTTGGTGGTTATTCATCCTGGACACACTGAATTGTTATTGTTTAGTATGTAATTTGTTGTTGTTCAGTGGTCTTTGTTAATGAATGCACTATACCAACTAGGTAATACTTTATATTATACGATTTGAGAATATTATTTATCCTGGACACACTGAATTGTTTTTGAGAATTAAACTCAGTAAACTCTACGAATTCTAGAAAAGTAGGCACTTAGGGACAGAAATACCGGGAAAATACTGGATAATATTAAGAATATGAAAATTAGGCAGGTGTAGATAATATCGTAGCAGAATGTTTAAAATCGTCTTAAAAACTTATTTAATTTTTAAGTTTCATCAAAATTAATTAATTTTCTATAAAAGTTTATGGTTTTATACTTTTAATTGTATTCATTTTTTGCGTTAAACTACTTTTTCAAGGATATTTTGATAATTTCACAATATATTCGTAAATTTTGCAATTCATTCTATATCTTACATAAATATGATTAAGACTACAAAAATTAATATAATCATTATGTGTTCATACATTTATGTATAGTACATTTTATCTCTCTGGTTTTTGAGACTTGAGCATGAGACTTTTTTGATTGATAGTTTAAGTGTATTTTAATCTCAGCATAGAGTAAATTATTATGCATATATAATTGATAAGTTTTTTGTTTAAAGCGATTTTTTTATACTTTTTATTTGTTATTATTGCTTTTAATATTATACTTTAACATTATTTTATTTTTAATATATTAGACATTACTTTCAATATATTAAAAAAGCAATTAACAATCCGAAAATGTGAACATTACACTACTGTAGTATTTTTGGTGTAATAAGAAACAGACTACATTTAATTACATAAGATAATGTATAGTATATAAGGTTACCATTAGAATTAATAGATTTTTTGTCGTGTGATAATTACAAATGTATCCATTGTTAGAGTAATGATCACTAGCTTTGTTATCACTTATTAAAGTAATTAATACATAGTTCTTCAGAAACCAATCATTTTTCTCACTATTTAGGTAATATTAGAATTCCATATCGAAAAATTTCCTTTTGTGTAGAACCCATGCAGTGCAGTATATAACTTCCGACTTCTTTAAAATTGCCTAACCATTACTTATTTAACGCATGGCTTATTTACTGTACCAGTCCGATAGAGAAATATTTAGTTTTGACTTTTGAGCATTTTCCGAGTTAGTGCATCTGGGCTCTTTTGCTCTTTGATAAAATTGCCTAACCATTACTTATTTAACGCATGGCTCATTTACTGTACCAGTCCGATAGAGAAATATTTAGTTTCGACTTTTGAGCCTTTTCCGAGTTATTGCATCTGGGCACTCTTACTCTTTGATAGCTGGGGAGTTTCCCATCCTTTTCACTGACTAATTTATGTATTACGGAAAAGCTTTGTGATTATTCGATGACTGATGTAGGATCAGCGTACCGTCCCGTGCGGCCAAAGATTATTCTCAGATTAGATAGTGCTAAGTAGGGCCTGTCGGTAAAACAATATAAGGTGGAGATCGAAGAGAAACAGAATTTTTTTGAAAGTAGGAACATAGTTTTAGTGATGCCTTCTATTAGTAATTTTATGCGTCGTTCCTTAATGTTCTGTAAAAATTATATGCAAGTTATTGCGCTTGAAGTTTAAGTATGCTTATGTTATGGTTACAAAAAAGACCATCGAAGAAAGAACTATTAAATTTTGTTATAAAATTGTTAAAAGTTTTACTAAATATTTTCAATTTATGCATTAAGCTCATGAGCAGTTAAAGCTGTTTAAAAAGGGTTGTAATGATAATATGTCTGCCAATCGAAGTCGATGATCTCCGCATCTATACTTGAACAAAAATTTACGAAAATGGAATACCCTATAATATGAACTTACTATATTTTGATAAAAAATTTGGTCTATGATTTAAGCGCATAACCATTTTAACGGATGACCAAATATTATACCCTTCGATCGACAGATTTATTCTTCTACATATTACATTTAAGGTTTCAACTAATCAAGGTTTGATTTTGCAAACGTTATTTTGAGTACAACTGAATACTTAGCTAAGCACTGCATCTGACTTAGCACTTTTACCTTTTCGATAATGAATTTTGCGATAAAGCTAAGGCATATTGTGGACGTAAAAGGCATCCATAAGGCTAGTACCAACATCTTAAAGCATTGTTAGTTTAACTGCACTATATCTGTTTGTGTTCTTCCAAATTGCATAAAATGTTGATGTAATTGCAAAAAGGTAGTCTCGAAAGTTCACTTGAGCGCAAAAATAATTCGTTGTGATACCACGTATGAGACACTAGTCAAAAGCCAGTACTGAAGCATCACATAATAGTAGACACGGCTGCTCCTTTTCAAGTAGAGGAGCACCTGACTTAATAAGTCTATTAACTTGGTTTTGTCACCAATTTTAAAGGATGACAGTTAGTAAGAAAAGAGGCCTCTAAGATTTTGATGTGCATTGAGATGGCTTCGTTACAAATATTTATTATATTATATATTATATTTTGTTGAAGAATTATTTTTTCATGTGAATAATCCCATTCTGACTCTTGGGAGCTCTATTAGAAAAAATTATATTGTACCATAATTATAATTATAATAATAAAAAAGAAAATAATTATATATCATTTAAATCTAAATTCTTTTTAATAAACTTCGGAAAATATCAATTACATTAGTCAATCGATTAAGCTTAATTCGCATTCATTACAAATAAGATAGTTTTGCTCGCCGATTTTTTAAGATATTTAATCTGTCTTCACTACTAAATTTAAAACAATAAAAACTGTGCACCGATACGTAATTATGAATTTAATTGATTTTTTCTTATTGTGCTAAACGTTCTTCTTAGAAATTCAATGTCTGTATTATCTATCGGTTTTTTGTTTATTATTGATTCATGCTGACTTGTTTATAGCAAAAACACATTGAATTCTATTTTTGCAATACTTTATTCGAAATTTTCTTGCGTTACCAACCGTTCTCTTCATCTTTTTATAATTTAAATAAAAACATTGAAGATTAACAAAAAAAATTACAAGTATTAAATTTTTACATACTTGTCTTAATATTTATATAAATAAAAATAAATATGTATATACATGTTTTCATTGTTAAGTTTATGAAGTTTATTTTAATTACAAAAAAAATTGATTTTTAATGTTGCAACTAAATTGTTTTTAATTGAATTGTGCAACTTCAATAAATTGCAATAGACACAATAGTAATGCAAGCGATGCGTTTCGGCGTTTGTCTTAAAAGAGGGTTCTCCATTTTTATAAATAGTGGCAAGAATATTATCTGATATCACATAAAAAATATGTGCTTTAATAAACTTCACAAAACGAATTGACCCTAGTTATGCTCGTATATATACAGTAAGTATTTAGTATTCTAAAGGTTATGTTAAAGCTCATTAAGATTAGTTACAGTTGATATATAAGATTCATGTATTTGTTTGAGAAAAACTTCTACATATTTCATTCTTATTACACTAATAACAGAGGTATAAATATATTTATTTATTAATGTATATATTTGGATAGTAATATAATTATTATTCTACAACTGAAAGAACACTAGCTGCCAGGACTGTCGGTTATTTTGTTACAGTAGGGCTGTCCAGACCAAATCACTGTAGATGTTGAAAGGTCGCAGAAACAAATACATACATTTATAGTTGTTTTTGACAAAAATAAAAATACGGTTATAATATTAAATTTAGTTTTATTAATTTATCAATTTAAATTCATTTATTTGGTATACCATAAAAAAAAAATTTAGTTCTACCAGTATAACAAAAGAAAATTTGCGTAATTGTAGTACCTTCTGCTCAAAAAGTACTCGGATTTTGTAAATAAAACACATAAATATTATTTCAAATTTATTTTATCTCCTTCAAAATATGCTCCTTCTGAAGCGATACACATATGCCAACGCTTAACCCAATCTTTCATACACTTTTTGTAGGCCCGCGAAGCTATGGCTTTTAGTTCCTTCAGCGAATTCTCTTTTACCGATTCAATCGACTCAAAACGCTTAACACGAAAGGGCAATTTGGGTTTCGGGAACAGGAAAAAGTTGCACGGATCCAGATCTGGCGAATATGGTGTTTGGTCAAAAAATCGAGTAAAACAAGAATTTTCCATAGTAAAAATCGCTAAATGCACTTGAGGTAGTCTCACATTAACAGCTGCTGTAAACAAACTAATTGACAGATGGCACTCAAATGTGTACCATATATCAAGAAAGGTTGTACCAACTTATGTTGGTACATAAGTTTTTTGAAAAAGGTCTATTACTTAAGGAGTAGTTAACAAACAACAAAATCCGAATATTTTTTGAGCAGGTGTATTAAAAACATGCCGCGAGCCCTGTGTTACTTTAACAAGTGTCAATGTAAATGCGATTAAAAAATGATCTATCATTATATTTGATAATGATAGTAATTAATGTAGTTTTATGATGGACATTTTATTAGTGCGTTTTAAAAGCACTTGGATTAGTTACTTGCATTACATATCGAGCCCATTTAGTACTTCGACATTCTAAAAATAAATGGGTGGTCGATGTATTGCTGTTTCCATTGAAGGTATAAACTGGTACCAATAGACGAATACTCTTAAGACATTGAAAGTATAGTTAATTAGTTATAAAAGTGTAACACTGTCAGGATCACGCAGTTTATATTTGTTGAGATGAAGTACATTCTTCTTTAATATTTACCTGTGCTAAAACTAAGTATTGAGTGTTTGACTTTAATTTCAGAATCTCTCAGTAACACGATTTGATTCTTACAGTACTTTTTACAGTAATTTTTACCGTTCGAATTATTTTTTCTAATATCTTTCTCTTAAGTCTTTGCCTCAACCAAGTTTAAGTAGAGATTTATGGCATTGAGTCACTATAATATTTCTGTAGTATATCTATGTTACTTCTGTATATATTATATATATATATTATATACATGTATATATTAATGTATGTTTTATTTTTATATTGTAACCTTATGTCCTACGAAAAATAGAAACCATGAAGAATATAACATATATTTGAATTTTAAAACGTCCAATAAATTGAAGCTTCTTCAGTGTTACTCGCAAAACTGTTTTTAACTTTTATAATGGGTATCTTGAGCAAACTTAAGTCCACATGATCTATTAAACATAATAATAGTTCTAAAGAACTACGTTTAGTATTTGTTATAAATTCAGAGTTAATTGACAGAAAAAGTTAAAGTTGAAGTTAATAATCGCAATAATTTTACTATGTAATGTTATGCGAATTAAAGAATTCAATCGACAAGCAGAATGTTATACGATGGCTAGGACACGTTCAGCATATGAACCGAGTACGTTCAGTAAAATAAGCACTTATAAGAAAACTAATTGGATCCTGAAGAACAGGCAGACTGAGAATTAGGTGAGCGATTGGAAAAATTTGGCATCGGATAGAGTTAAATGACTGGTCCCTCCAGGACTGTTATGCTAAGAAAGAAGAAGAAGATATTTCTATGATGTTTTCATAGTTAAATCATCATATACGCTTAGATAATATGTCACATAATTATTATACTTCCTGCTAATACATAAATTGTCCCCTATTAAAGCATTATATTTTTAGAGATTCCCTACACTATCTGTATCTATATATATAGTTATTCAATGATTAAGGCATTACCCTTTTAGATATTCTCACCGTCACACTCACTGCGATCCATTAGATTTCTATATATATATTTAGATATAAAAAAAACTTGTTGATAACATTGAAATCTATTAAAAGATAAATTAGGTATGTGCTTTGAAAATAACTATTTTAAAATCTATAAATTTTGTGTTCATTAAATTTCACTTAAAATATATTTATTTTTAAATAGTTATAGTTTAATTACTTTGATATTATGTACGTCTAAAATATTTATTAGTAATGAATCATTCTTGATTTAACGATTCACAAATATCTTTATTATAAATGAACACTTTAAGTAAAGTATTATATAAGTACTATATAATGATGTTTATTATTTTAATAGGCGTAATGAATACATAAATAAATTTTATAATATTTGAAGTTAAGTTGACTCATGTTGAAATCATTTATATGTTAACTATATACAATATTAGTAAGTAATATATGTAATACATTACCTGTTTTAAGTTATTAATTTATTTAATATGCCGTATATTACTTAAAAAACCACAGAAATGGTTTAGGAAATACATGTAGTTTATGAGTTTCTTAAAAACTTTCAAGTCTATTAATAAGGATATGGATCATGAGCTCACTCCGTATTATCTTTGTGAAATAATCATTTTTATCTTTCTTTAATGGAAAATTTGTTCGTTATAAAATTTTATTTTTAAAGAACTACTTTTTTTTTTTTAATATTAAGAAAGTTTTGCAGAGACTGAAATAAATACTAGTTAGATGGTACAAGGTCCAGCCTATATGGTGAATACATCAAACTTCTTAATCAAGTTCCGTCAATTTATTCCAAAACATAAAAAATGTGTGTGACTAAACATTGTCATAATGGATCAAATTAATCATTGTAGCAGGCTACATCAATTCGTAACAGACAATTTCCTTCCAATCCGTCCAAATTCGAAACTTAATCTTGTTTGCGGACAATCGAGCCTTTGTGGTCGTTTGTGGAGGATCACCAGGTTTTGAGAATGATCGCTTGCGTTGAATATTATAGTATTTAATCAATTTTTTATTGCCCGCAATGATTGGCTTTAAAAATGGTTTGATTTCGTTGTAGTTGAGCAGACTTTCACTGATTGTAGTTCGGTCAATCAAATTTATTTGGATAATACATACATACAATTTAGGATATTTCTTCAGATATTTCAATAATTTCTAAATCAATTAATCTGTTTACACGAGCGACGAACTACACAACAAACTTTACAAAAAATGTAGCTTGAAATATCGTCTTCAAAACCTTTTCGTTAGATATAATTGGATAAGTGTTGTCAGATACCATCTAGAGACAAAAAACGGTGGACATATTTTATGTTACATAATATTTGCAATCGTTAGTATGAAGGCCTCAAAATTTGCATCCATTACAAAGATTGGTCCGGGTATATGTTTTTTATATATACAGATTTGTATTTCTAGACAATTAATTGTAGGAAAAATAATATTTTTTTTAATGATATAGTATGGTCAAGTTATTATGTGACTCTGAGATAGATATCGCACCCAAAAAGTAATAGATATTCTCGTTTCACAGTAAAGCCAGTGTGCACTTTTTTTACTCTACTTAACCTCTACTTAAAAATATCTTAGGTTTGCGTAATCGATTACATATTTAGTGTCAGGAAGTGTGGCTACGTCCAAAGTTGTTTTGTGCCGAAATTGCAATAGGATGTAATATTTTTTAAAACTGATCAGACGACTCGTCTAAAGTTTCAGAAAATTCTCTGATCTTTATATGAAAATAATCCAATACCATTTTCCACATATTCGTCAGTAGTGTAAAGTCTTGGCAGAATGGTCTTCGTCAAATAAATTGGTAGAACATGTCGGAAATCAGCTACTTACTTTTATGTCAATATTGCTCATATTGCGCATATATGACACAAAACCCCGTAAACAGCGTTCAACAAATTATCAAAACGTTTAAAGTCGAGCGATGAAAAAAATTATTAAAAATAGTTATTTCATACAACTTATCAAAATATTTATTAATAATAATTTTTATTATAAAAAATTGTTTATAAAATCACAAAAATTATTTTGCTGTGAGGCATCTGCTTCCATATTGTGTGATCTAAAGTAAATTAATTACTATAGGTTAAATTAGGTTATACTGGCGATCGCTGGTGGATCCAATTAGGCCTATTGGCACATTGTATTACCGTATATGTAAGAAAAACTCAGGGTTTAAAATCACCTAGAACATTTGCTGAAGCCTAAAATGCTATTTAGTGTCAAGTCTTGTAATTGATCAAGATGCTCAAGAAATGGGGCTCCTAGTAGATGACAGACACTGTCATCAACCGGTTTGATTAAAAGGGAGACCTAATCTTCTAGCATGGTTCCCTAGTTTACAGTGACCTACCTGTAAGTAAACTTACCAAAAGACCGATATCTCTACGGGGTAACTCAATGGGAATTTTGGATTTCCTTTTATCGAAACGTGGCCAGATTGCATACAGATGCCTACATATTGTTGAGTCTTCCCATCTTTTATTAAAAATTTCAGCACAGAAAGAACTCATTAACAGTTTGCATGATGTTAGCGATATGCCCAGATTACTTAGGTGTTCCGAGTGAGGACTTGAAGCACCCTTTCTGGCTAGCTCGTCTGCTCTGCAATTGCCGAAAATATCTCTATGACCAGGAACCAAAATTAGAGAAATATTGAGCTGCGTCGACATTTCCTTTAGAGATGTGTAGTAGTCAAAAACCTTTTTAGATGTTAATTGGACTGAACTCATGAACTTTAAAGCAACATGACTATCTGGTAGCATGCATATATTCCTTCCAAATATATCATCCACATTCAAACAAGCTATAGCTTCCTTAATGGCGATCACTTTCGCCTTAAAGACACTACAATGATCCGGAAGCCTAAAGAAGGAAGATTTATTCAATTCCTCTGAGAAAACTCCACTGCCTACATCACTACTTGTTTTGGATCTGTCAGTGAAAATAAATTAATAACTATAAATTATAATAATATTTATAATATTTAATATTAATATTTATAATAATCAAATATTAAACATTTCATTTTTTGTTTATTACAATTTTATATGTTGTTATAGAATAAATGAATGCTCACATAACGTTTTTATATATTTTATTTCTAATTGTTTTTTGTGGCGTGATCTTTTCCATGAAATTCTATGAAATTGTAGTGAAGTTATTGTTTTCGAACTTTTTGTTTATATGTCACAGAGTAATTTTTAGATTCTTTTGAGTTGATTAAGATTTAAGCTTTTGTCAATTGTTTGTTAGTAAATACTTGAGAATCTTTTAATGTGTCTATGTGGAAATAGACGTCATATTTGTGTATATATCTCTACATGCAACATTCTGTACTTGGTTGTTTTATGACTATTGCCTTGGTGATTTGCTTATTGTTTTAATACTGTCGTTAGTTAAAAGTTTATATAAAGTAATGTAGATTGTTTTCGTTGTGTAATATATTTAAAGTAGTTTTTCTTTATGTCATGATAATTGTTAAACAATTTTGTTAAAATTTGATATTTCTCAACATTTTACAGCTATTGTGCAGTACTAGTAAAGTATTAAAATGCAGTCCATAAAAACTAGAGAATTACCAAAAAACCCACGTGAGGGCGCAAATGTGATATCATGTCTTTCATTCTGGTGAGTATTAAATTAGAAATAACTGGTTATAACAAAAAAAAACTTCTTAAAAAGTAGGTTAACTGAAAAATAAAAAACAGCTATTACCAAATAATTAGTGTAATTAAGCTCTTTGCTCATTCAGATAAAGAAAATAATTTTGAATTGCATTAAAAGTATTAAAATGAAATTATTAAATATTTTATCACTTATGTTAAAGAATAACACTAAAAATCATATTATTATAATTGATGAATATTATATTATATTAATTATTATATTTGTATTATTATATTATATTTATAAATAAGAAGCTCCTTTATAAATAATGTTTTAATTATTTGGTAAAAATGATACATATGTATAACATATAATTAATAGTAGGTAATTATTGCAATTAATTTAAGTTTTTTGTCGAATGTGACGAAAAGAAATTACAAGGATTCGAACCGTAATGAGAAAGCAACAACAAAAATTTGATTAATTATTGTAATAAATAAATAAAATATAAAATTTATTAATTAAAAATTTTCAGTAATCTGGTTAAATAATTTTTTACGCCAGTTTTATTAAATAATTTTTTTTTAAATAATTAATTTTTATTTTGATTTATATATTAATAAATTTCATTATAACCGGACTTAAGGTTGGATATTTAACACTTAAATTATTAATAAGTAATACTTACTAATTTTTTTGTTAAAATTTTAATATATGCATTTTTAAAAAATATTTGTATAAAAATATTTTTATTTTTTATATTTGGATAAAAAATATTTTTTAAAAATTTATAAAGATTTTAATAAAAATTAATGTTACTTATTAACAATTTAAGTATTAAATAACCGACTGTATGCCCAGTTAAAATAAAATTATTAAATTTTTTTTTTATATTGTGTCAAAAAGACCTTACAGTGATATAGTAAATAGTTTGTATTAAAACTTTTAATAATTAATTTTCGGCATCTTCCAGCCTATTTATACAAATGATAAAATTTAAAACTATTAATTTTTTCTTATATTAACTAACCTATATAAGAAAAACATTTTTTTATATAAAAAAATTTTTTTTTGCATCTCTTAGATATATACCTAATATTATATTATTTTGTTAATAAAAATAAATTTAGTATACATAATATTAAAATATATAGTTATCCAGATCGATATACTTTAAATATGTACTTATATGGTATATAAGTAAACGATAATTGTATTCGTAATTTATTTTTAGGTATACAATGCCAACCTTTTTTAAAGGACGCAAAAAGACTTTGGATGAAAAAGATCTCTACCAGACTTTAAGTACACATAAATCAGGTAAGAAAGTTGTTTATTAAATTATATTATAGATTACATATATGTTTGATGGAAAGTGTAATTGTATTTCAAACCAATTTTTTAATAATTCTTTTATAATTGTAGAATTATTTAAACCAAATATAAAAATTTTGTGAAACAGCAAGTATTGTGTATGAATTATAAATCATAAATTTTTTTTTATGGTTTAACCTTAGAATTTGTAAAACAAATTCTGGTTTATACGAATGTTACAGTATTTTTCATACTTAACATGAGACTCTTTGTCAAAGACAGTTGCAAAAAATGTAGGAAAAAGGGAGATAAATATTCTCAACATTATTTACTAGAGTCATTATATCACAAATCGAAAATATTCTTATGAATCAATTAGTAATAAAAACTAACTTTTCTGTTGATAAATCTTGCAAATTAAATATTAGTGAATTAATTAGTAAATTAATTTTTAGTTAATAATTAATTATTAATAATAATTTAGGTTATAATGTATTATGTAATAATTAATTAATTAATTAATTGATTAGTTGATTTATGTCCATTTCAATGTACATAAGACAATATTTTTCATTCAAATTGGATATGTTTATTTACATAAGTTTTGCATTTGCATTGTTGCCTTTTGTTGCACTCAAATCAACTTACATGTGTATATTCTAAAGTACAAAAAAAATAAAGTAATTAATAAACTATAATGAATCACGTATTCGATAAGAAAGGAAAAAGTGCCGTTTTATTTAAATAAACTTTTTCAATTTTTAAAAATTTAGAGCAAATACCTAACTCGTATTATGCTTTGATCTGAATAAAAATAAAAAACGAAACCTTTTTAAATGACTTTAATTTTTAAATGACTAAATTAATTATATTACTTACATAATAATGAAATTGAATCTTTTTATTACTGTTTAATTTATCTAAAATCTGTGATGAAAAACTAATTTTAAATTGCCTTACTTATTCCAAATGGCTGAATTTATTTTACAATTGAATTGCTCTTCAATCATTTCCAATTAAACAAATAAATTGACTATAAACAATTTCGTAATGTCTGTTCTCTATTGTTCTTAACATATAAATGCATGTACCCATGGATGTATATATACAATCAAATTTTTTTTGAATGTCATATGCATTTTTGCACTCAAACATTTATTTCTTAGTAAATTTTTTATATAAATTAAACAATAAAATATTATATTTCATGTTATAACTAAATATGTCTATATTTTGTTTTTCATTACTAAACTATAAATATTTAAATATTATATAGAAATTATAAATATTTATTAAATATAAAATTAATTAATTTCAATTTAATTTAAAATAATGATGAGTCTATAATGTTTTATATTAAATTTTATTTTTTAGAAATAATAAAAAAAATTTGATTTTACTTATTTTAGTTTCCCTGAAGATGATTAATTAAAGTATATAAATTGTTAGGTAGGGTTAGCTTGGAGTGACAATGTTGTGATGTACAACATTAAGCCCACTTGAGCATACATAATGGCTAATGGATAAGACACTGTCCGTACGCCAAACCGTAAGGACCACCTTAAAGGTAAAAATTTGAAGCACATAGAGGTGAGGAGTGTCCCTTTGAAAACAAAGCGAAGAACTTTTTTTTAAAAAAAACTAGTAATGTGAATTACTACGGCCAAAAGAGTCCTATTGTATCAAATTTACTTTTAATTACATAAAGCCCCTTAAAGCTTTATGAACAAAGTTCAGAACTAAATCTGGAGAACAGCTCTTGATCTGTACTGATGACAGAAATTCCACATGAAACAAGTTTCTTGTGTGCGTTGTTAAAGCTGAATAATCAAAAAGAATATGCATAGTTGTTTCCTCATCTTTGACGCATAATCTGCATTCCGAATTATACAGATAATTGAAATTTATGTAGGTAAAATTTTAGGCTATATTGACCCATAATGAAACCCGTTAGCAGCTTTAAATCACCTTTTGAGAATGTTACTGTAGGAGTATGGTTTGATCAGTGCTTTGCTTTGTTTGAATCCAGGAAAATCTTTCTAGTACACCAGACGCAAACGGTTCTTCCTCTCCTTCATTACTTGTTTTATATGAGGGCTGCTATATATATTTCTGGTCTAGGCAACACTAAGTCTTACCAGGTACAATCTGACATTTCCATTAGCAAAGTTGACATTTTTTAACATAACATCACTCAGAACGTGTTGTCATTTAATTGTAAATTGTTTTATTTACAGAGACTTGAAAAATTAATCTCGACCAAAAAATGGAATTAACACGTGAACATTTTCCAGCGATCATTTTTCACAACTTTCGACGTGGATTATCACGACAACAGTGCATTGTTGAACTTAAATCTTTGTATGGCGATGAAGCACCATCCTATAGCACTGTGAAAAACTGGTTTAATGAATTCAATCGTGGTCAACGCTCGCTCAAACGACGAATTCCGTGAAGGTCGTCCAAAAACGGTCGTTGTGCTAGAGAACATTGATACCGTGCGTGAATTGATAATGCAAGATCGCCATGTGACATACCGTGAGATAGAGGCATCCTTGGGCATTTCTCCCACCAGCATACATTCGATATTGCATGAACACCTGGCCGTAAAAAAGGTTTGTTTTCGTTGGATCCTGCACAATTTGACAATCGCTCAAAAAAAGGTTCGTATCGATTGGTGCAAAGAAATGTTGAAAAAATACGTTCGCGGTGCTTCAAAAGACGTTTATAAATTCGTCACAGGTGACAAAACAACAATCCACCTTGTGGGTCTTCAAAGACGAGCAAAATCCAATTAAAGTTATTCGTGGAAGAAGCACTTCGAAGCAAATGGTCGCCTGTTTCTTCGGCAAAACTGCTCATGTGGCGACTGTTCCGCTTGAGCAACGAAGGACGGTCACTTCTGAGTGGTATACCACAATTCGTTTGCCTGAAGTCTTCGGAGAAATTCTAAAAAAGGGAAAAAGGGAAGACGAATCATTGTTCACTATAATAACGCGAGCTTTCACACATCGGTTCAAACCAGCGCCTTTTTGACCGGCCAAAACGTCGAATTGATGGGTCATCCGCCGTACATTCCTGTCTTGGCACCCAATAACTTCTTTTTATTCCTGCACATCAAGAAAAAAATGCGTGGTGAACGATTTTCGTCGCCAGAAGATGCTGTTGAAGCGTTCAAAAACCATGTTTTGGAGGTGTCTCAATCGGAGTGGAAAAAGTGCTTCGACAATTAGTTTGAGCGCATGCAAAAGTGTATAAATCAGGCTGGAGTATACTTTGAAAAAATATGAAATAATTTGTGATGATAAATATTCGTATTTTCGTTATTAGGCCAGAAATATATATAGCAGCCCTCGTACTACCCAACTCAACTCTACTAAGACTTAATATTTTATTTCATTTAAATAATTTTCGTTTTATTCCAAATGATTTTATATGTCGATTTACTCAATATTAGTTCAATAGTTCTAGAACGATCAAACTTTTGTTGCATAACCATTGGACAATAACGATTTTATTAATAATACTATCATAGACGATTTAAATGTTGTCAACATTGACTTAAAAAGTTGGAAAAACAGATTTTTCTCAATCAAGCTCACTTCATTAAAACATTAAATCTTAATTTCTTTCGAAAGTACAATTTTTGTGGTAAGTTCTCTAAGTACATATGCATTTGTTTATTTTATATGGGTGAGTTTCAGACATTGGCTTTCTTTATTTATAGTATACGTATAAAAGACGATATATTGTTAATCAAATGACGACTGAATGATCAAATTTTAAAATATTGCAGATTTATTTTGTGTGGCATTGGATATATATATGGTATATATATAATTTGTCTGTGATATTCATATTGCATTCAGTTAATGCAATATCTGCTTATTTCTAACCGATTATATTATTTTCCTAAACAATCGTATTTAAGGGGTACTCAGACGTTACTCACTAACTAAATTATAAAATATGTCAAGAAAATAGATTTAAATATTAAAAACTTAAAAATATCTTTAATTCCAAGGTTAAAAGTCATTAAAACCGCAGTTCAAACTTTATATAGAATATTTTTGTAATATTTAACATTTTCTCAGTTTAAATATGGTATATAATTTTTTTATTGAATTTTTTACGTTTACATTTGGTAATTCGATATTCGGTAAAGTAATAAAATCACAAATGTCTGAACGTATATTTTAAAGACGAAGTTTATTAATTAATAAAGGATTATTAAATTATATACCATTGTTAACTTTATCATAGTTTTTATTAAGTTCTGGGAATATAACTGCTCCTCTTATTATAAATTTAACTATGTAAATTGTAGTTTGTTTGTTTGTTTTTATTATCTTTCTTTCTTGTTAATATTGTAAAATGTATTGTATTGTTAATATTATAAAAATATATGTAAAATTGTTTATTTCGTTGTATAAAAAAGCAAAAAATAACCAGAAAAACTTGAAAAAACAAATTTAAAATTCAAATATAACTTCGTCTTTTATTTCTTTTTTATTTCGAATTGTTCTACTCTATTTATTATATCTTCAAACATTTCAAATTTCTAATTAAATTAAGTTTTGTGTAACACTTTACAATAATAAGAATAAGCGATCCGCGCTCTACTATCTTTTTTATAAGCTCATGTTAATATATCTCTTTCTTATGTTATTTCTACTACTTGAGCTACAATGTCCTTGATGTTTTTCAACATACGTACTAAATACCATTAGTGCTAGTATATGTTATATAGCCGAATTGTCCAATTTTCTCAATAAGTAGTATTATTAAAATATTGTAATAATGTTTGTCGATCTAATACAAAGCATAGTATGTTATAGAAATATATGTTTCGATCGCCAGTGAGTTTTCTGAATTGCTATAATGACCACTGGTCTTCAACATATAATTTTCGGTATGTTTTATGTTCTAGAACTTTGCAGATTCTATTGTATTTCTAATTTTGCTAATTTCGTATATATGCTTAGATTTTTTTCAAAACGTATGTCCAATCTACTAATACTTTATTTCTTTTTTTTTTTTTTTGTTTAGGAAGCTGGACCTAGTAGTTCAATTTCTCCTTTTTAGTTAACTTTAAAATTAATTTTAGTATTAAGGCCGTGTGCGAGTTCGAGTAAATTGATGCTAAATTGAGGCAAATAGTAAATTATGTCGGTATGGCAGTGAATGTTGGTATTTACCAGAATTTTGAATAGGGTAAATTAGATAAAAATTAGGTAAATTACGTGTTACCATTTTAAAAATGTTATAAGATGTTTAATAAATAAATAAAATAAATAATAAATAAATGCAATAAATAAATAAATAAATATATACATAATTGCAGTGCAGAAAATCCCTAGGAAATTTCAATTTATTTTACTTCAATTTATTCGAACTCGCACACGGCGTAATTCACAAATAAATAAATATTCCTATTTTAATAGGCTTAATGCTTATTAATGCTACAATATTTTTGTTTTTTTATTTCTTTTTTCTGCATAATTATTTTTTAAAAGAGGTTTTTTCTAACAGTAGAGAACTACAATAACAAAAATTCATTTTATATTATTTTAATTAATTGAATTTTTGGTTGACCATACAGCTGTTTCGAGTATTGCCAAATACCCATCATCAGTGGTCTTGGAAATATTTCTTATATTTAATTATTCGTAAATAATTATTTTTGAGACTGCAAGTACCAGAATCAAACTCGTGTCCTGCCAAATTTGAAACTCAGAGTCAGCGCACCTTAACCAATTGATCCAAAGCCGTACTTGACTTTTATGTTCGCACATTTTTCTGGAGTTTTGTCACATTTCTGTGAAAGTTTTATTAACAAATTCACTTGCTGCGTTTATATTCGAACGAAATCATAAACCAGCTGTAGAATAATTGAATGAATGACTTATATTTTTATTTTTTAATTGTTAAATTTCAATACTATTCTGTTTGTAGTGGGATTTGTATTTTTTTTTTTTATGTATAGAACCTAATCTAGGAACGTAATACTGAGCAAGTCGTGCTAATACTCCACGATTCGCACGGGCGCAATACACTGCAGGCAATTATACACAAAGCCCTCGTGGTTGCCCGGTAATAGAAGGTTTCTATGTTTCCTAGCCATACATAATAGCTGTTTTATGTTGTTTTCAAATAATCCAATTCCATAGTAGTCTAAATATTACATTTTAATAATTTAAGGTTTTGTGTTTAGCTAAAAGTTGATGAGAAATATGTTATGTGTGTCTGTTTACAGTATTGTTCAAAAACATATTGACATTTTATCTTTATTATTTAATCTTAGTAACAGATGTTTGTTACGAAGCGGTTTTGTATGGTGTTCGAATGTGTAATTTGATATATTTCGTTTATAGAATACTTTTTAATAGTAATCTGTAATAAACGATATTAAAACAAAGCATTTCCAGAAAAATCAAAAAACAAAAACTTCAGCTGCTTTACAATGTAATTTTGCCTTTTATTTTTTGCTAAGCTTAATATTATTAGATTGCAGTGCAAAATAAATAACACACTCTCAAAACATTAGCAAAATTTTTTACACACTCGAATTTATTTATTTATTTACTTTTTTTTTGTTGTTTTTCCTTACTGTCATTTGTATCTGTTTATATTCGTATCTATACGAGAATATATGGTTGTGCAAGCACAAGTGGCCACGAGTATTTATAGTGGCACATTTGCTAGCTATTTTTTTTTATCAATTTGCATTATTAAGTTAACTAGAAATAAAACATAGAGAAGCGCCGCCAGTAGACAAATGTGCGTATTCTGTGGCTTATGTTACTAATTGATTTCATCAAAACAATCGCCCCTCCATAAATAAAATATGGCTGTATTCACTCATGTAACATGTCATTCCAACATGAAAGATATACCAGCAAATGTGTTTAATTGACACCTTTATATAGTATATATACCCTTACTTATATACGCTGGCAAAATATAATATTTCAAATTAATCTGTATTAAGATAATACAGATTAAAATATAAAATTATAGAGTTTAAAGATTGAGAAATCAAGTCATTGAACTTTTTAATATTTGTTGTTTTTAAAATAATTAATTCATGAGTTATCAGAATTAAATAATGGGAAATGTACTACAAAAATAAGATAATTCGTGCAATATTCTTAAAAAATACGAGTTACAAAATTCGTTAATAAATTAAAATAAATAATGTAAAAAAATAAAACAATTATATTATAAAAATAATAATCCCTTTACAAAATCTGAATCATACTGGAAATATTAAAAATAGCACATTTGTTTCTCAATTATATCAAATTCTTATCTTGATATTGTTTTAATTAAATAAATATTTTTTATTAATTCATATGCTTTAAATTATGTTTTATGTAGGACTTAAACACATTAAGACTATCTTTACCATTAGCAGCTATGTTGAAGGCAGCTTGGTTGTTGTACTCCTACTTCTGGGTGTACCACACCAAAATTCTTAGACTCGATCCGAAGTACAAATCAAAATTTTTCACAATTGTAATCGTTCTTACATTTCACTGGGCTATGAACTCGTTTGCATCAATGTAAGATCTGCATCATTGACACTCTTATAGAGTCTAAAAGTATAAAGCTATTACACATATCATGAACTCGTTAACTGTTGCAAGGGGTACATTAATACCTGAGAAGTGAATGTCAGGAAGCAGAGTGCTTGCCTTAGCAAGCTGGTCTGCCCGAAATCTCTCTGGGGCCAGGAACTCATGTGAGTTGGACACTGACACGCCTATGTAGTTCGTTAAGTGTTGACTGATATTCTCAAATTACTAGAAATGTGGCTGTATTGCCTACCAGGGAATTAATGGTAGCTTGACTGCCCCAAAAAATTGCGAAAATTGCATAAGGGATCTGGTTACCTGGTGCCCATTTTACAGCATAGTGGATTGACATTATTTTTGTCTAAAAGACACTGCAATGGTTAAGCAGTCAAAGTAAAAAGCTAAGACACAGTTTTTTAGAAAATATACCAAAGCCGACTCGTTTATGAATTTGGAGCCGTCTGTGTAAATGTCTACCATGTTAAGAGAAACTACCATGTCGAAAGTCTAGTCTTTCCTATTAGATATAAGAAAGAAATGTATATGTGCTCAGTGAACTGACTGACTGATTCACTGTGTCAGCAAGTTGAACTTAGATTAAGAAAAAGTTGTTTTTTGAATTTTCAAAATCGTTGCTTATTTTGTGGTTGGCAAGAAAGCAAACAACATTCATTCTTAAGAAAATTCCCATTACAGAAAAATACAAAATTCTTTTTTTTTTAAATATTTAAATGTAATAATCAAATATTTTCGGTTTGAATTGACTTTTTCTTTAAAATCTACTACCAATACATTAAGAGATGCAAACACATTATTGACAATCATTTTATCCACAACGGTGACAAGTTCTTCAACTAAATAAAAAGTTTTTAAAAAGCACCTTATAAACTTTACTCAATACATATTTCCAATACAATAAGGCATGCGAAAGCAGTATTTACACATTATCTTCAACAAAGTGAGCAATAATTAGTTAATTGCTAATAAGTATTCAGGAAATGTTACTCACCTTCGTCTTTTGAAAGAACCCAACATTTAGATCACACATTTTAATAGATTTAATGCTTCCAAGTAAATATTCGCGAATATCTTAATCGTAGTCGTATGCTTATGAATGGCGCATATTATCAATATTGATATAGTTTTTAAATGATTATTAATATATGTTACTGTATATATATTATCCAATAATATAGGGTGCGGTTATGCACCAGATTTTTTTACCCATAAGAGTAGATATGTAGCTATGTGTATACTATGTGTATGTGTATACAGTACATAAAAAAAGTATACTTAATTTGAGGTCATAGAACGATTGTAGATCTATCATAGGTAAGTTGATGGTCCGCAGTTGATTAGCAACACACACACATACAAGACAGAAATGATAACTAGTGACATATGCAGAAACTGCAGTGAGTTGGAAAAAAAAAAGACTTTGGAATACGTCTTATATTTGTAGTCAGTTTTTACATGAACTAGTCTTGGGCCTTTACTATTTGGAAAATTTTAGGACGCCACGGGAATGGACATTATATACAAATGTCTATTAAAATATACCAATCATCCTAGATATTAAAAATACAACATTTGTATGTGTTGTTAGGAATTGTGTCAAAACTTTATACATATTTTCTAATGGAATTAATTGTATTCTATAATGCTTATTATAATTAGTCCTTTTATGTACCAAGGTGTGGTATGATCACACTAAATTTATGCATATAACGGCATCAGTAATTTATTATGATTATTAATTACATTTAAATATTTATTTGTTATCAGATTATTTTAAAGTTAACGTCCGGTCATGAGTATAATTAATCATTTTGCATGAGCTGCATACGAAATTTTGACTGACCTCTATAAGATATAAATTATTAAGAGAATAAAAATCATAAAATTTGTTTTCAACTTTTTGAGTCCACTGAATAATTTATAAAGATTTTTATTTTATCTATTTAAGAAAAACTAGGCAATAAGATGTGTATATCTTGGGAAAAAGAGTTGGAGCGTAAAACAAATACAAAAAAGGGTCCCAGTTTATTAAAAGCAACAATGAGGGTATTTGGCTGTGAGTTTGCGTTGCTGGGCATCGCACTATTTCTTTTAGAAATGGGTGTAAGGTAGGCTAATGCTTGGTTTTAAAAATGATCACAAATGGCTAATATATATCTTTACTCTTATATATATATTTACAGATCACTACAACCACTTTGTCTGTTGGGCTTAATTGCATATTATGCTAATGATGAAAACGATATGCAAAAGGCGTATCTCTATGCAGCAGGTGTGTTAATATGCAGCGCTCTGAATGTAATTATCATACATCCATTCATGTTGGGTACCTTACACTTGGGTATGAAAATAAGAGTTGGAATGTGTAGTATGATTTATAGAAAAGCTTTGCGCCTAAGCAAGAACGCATTGGGCGATACTACTGCTGGTCAAGTAGTTAATTTAATATCAAACGATGTTGGACGTTTTGATTTAGCAATGATATTTGTGCATCACCTGTGGATTGGACCACTGGAAACTATATTTATTACATATTTGATGTATAATGAAGTAAGTAATTTATAGAATTCTTATACTTATGACGAGTAAAATTAATTGATTGCAGATTGGTGTCTCTGCTGTTTTTGGTGTTGCTTTTATGCTTCTGTTTTTACCAATGCAAGGTTGGTTAGGTAAAAAAACATCAGTATTACGATTGCGTACAGCACTTCGCACCGATGAACGTGTACGCATGATGAATGAGATTATATCGGGTATACAAGTTATAAAAATGTACGCTTGGGAAATACCATTTGGAAAAATGATAGCTGACGCACGTAAAAAGGAAATTAATTGCATAAGAAAAGTGTCCTATATTCGTGGTATACTACTCTCATTCATTATGTTCTTAACCCGTGTATCAATATTTTTAAGTTTGGTGGGTTATGTATTGTTGGCAAATATATTGACTCCGGAAAAAGCTTTTGTGATAACGGCTTATTACAATATATTGCGTACTACAATGACTGTCTTTTTTCCTCAAGGTAAATGCTAAGATTAATTTAACTAATAAAACAAAATAAAAAAATTTTATTTTTTTAGGTATTTCTCAACTTGCTGAGACTTTAGTTTCGATAAAAAGAATAAAAAATTATATGCTCTATGATGAAACTGATATACGTGCCAAAAATATTGAAGAAGATACTACCAGTTTTAATGGCAGCAATGAATCGACGGTTAAAGACGATGAGAAATACCTAGAAAATACAAATGAGAAACCTCCTTTAAATGGAAATAGTCATGCAACTCTTTCCGAAGCTGGCATAATAATACACAAATTGAGATCCAAGTGGGATAAAAATTCTACAGAGTATACTTTAGATAATGTTGATTTGCGGGTACAACCAGGGACTTTAGTTGCAATTATTGGACCAGTAGGTGCTGGCAAATCAAGGTAGGTGTTATAGAATGCAGTATTAAATCTGTAGCTTGATATATATATATTTATATTTATTTATAAATACATCTGCCTTAAAGGAAATGGCAATAAGTAATTGGAATAATTTTAGTATAAATATATATATATATATATGAGATATTAAATATAATGTTAAAGTACTATAAGTTTAACATGAGTACATAGTATGTATTAATAAATCTGATCATATATGTACAAGGGCGGTTTGATAAGTCAGTGACTTTTTGAATAAAACAAATTTTATTCGACAAATAAACATTTTATTTTTCTACATAATCACCTTTCACCGTTTTTCTAATTTTCTTATTCCCTCTAAATAATAGGTTTTCTCAAAGCTCTTAAAATACGCGTTTGTTTCGGTAATGATTTCTTCATTCGACTCAAAAATCTTACCGCCCAGCCATTTCTTTATCTGTTTCCAAAGAAAATAGTCGCAGGGGCTAAATCTGGAGAATATGCTGGATGGGGTAGCAGTTCGTATCCCAATTCGTGGATTTTGGCCACGAATGCTTAATCAGCACACGAATTTCACTTTTTTCCATTTTCATAAAAATTCACGAGGTTGTCTGCTTTAAACGGCTATCAAACATCAACTGAACGACATAGCTTGCTCAAAATTAGAAAGTTGCCCACTGGTAGATTGCAGCTGACTGTTGCACTGACTTATCGAACCGCCCTCGTATTATATCTTGCACTATCTTTACTGTAAAATTTTAACGACCTTTAAGCGCATTGCATTTCATTTCTATTTATGTATTTAAGACTATTAATTTTAAGGATAGCAAGATATGAATATTATATCATTAGAACGTTAGACTCTGTAATTAAGTTATATCTGTCCTTAATGCTTCTTTATAAAAAAATTTCAATTTTGCATGCAATTACATTCTTAAAAAGGTCCATGGAATCATTATATTATTTGCATCGTAATACGAGTCAAATATTTATATTTATTAAGTGATATAATTTGCAATTTATTCTACAATAATCGTAAATTCATTTTAATATAAATTGTAATTTAACGTTAGTAATGACAGAAGTGACTATTATATTTAATAGAAACTAGCAATTTAGTAGAGAGGTTTCGACAAATAGTAGACTACAACAACAAAAAAAAAATCTTTTTATATTATTTTAATTAATTGAATTTTTGACTGACCATACAGTTGTTTCGAGTATTACCAAATACCTACCATCAGAGGTACTCTCCACTATATTTATATTTTTTTATTAGAAACTGAACTCTCAATTATTTAATATTATTAATATAATTTTAATTATTCTACTATTTTAGTTTGATTCAAAGTATACTTGGAGAATTACGTCCAGAGTCTGGCAGCATAAAAGTAAACGGTACTTTTTCTTATGCATCCCAAGAGCCCTGGCTGTTTACTGGTACCGTTCGTCAAAATATACTTTTTGGACAACCAATGAACAGGAGACGTTATAAGACAGTTGTTAAAAAATGTGCACTCGAACGTGACTTCGAACTGTTGCCTAATGGTGACAAAACAATTGTAGGAGAACGTGGTACTTCATTATCAGGTGGTCAAAAGGCACGCATTAGTTTAGCAAGAGCAGTATATCGAGAAACTTCCATTTATCTACTTGACGACCCCTTAAGTGCTGTTGATACACATGTTGGTCGTCATTTATTTGATCAATGCATGCGAGATTATTTACGTGAAAACATTGTAATATTAGTAACACATCAATTACAATTTCTACAACATGCGGATCAAATAGTGATTATGGATAAAGGTAAAGTGAGCGCTGTCGGCACTTATGACTCGTTACGGGAAAGCGGTTTAGATTTTGCACAGTTATTAGCTGATAATGATAAAGATGAAGTAATGGATGAGAAATTGCGTTCCAGACCTTCGTCATCGCGGCTGTATGACAGAAAAAATAGTGAAACTTCTTTAATATCGGCCGCCGAGTCAGTATTGGAGGATGCAACATTACAACAACAAGAAACACAGGAGGAAGGCAAAATTGGTTTTGAGTTGTATAAAAAATATTTTAAAGCTGGCGGCGGATTTTTTATGTTCTTTGTAATGACTGTATTTTGCGTCATATCACAGGGATTGGCATCTGTTGGTGATTATTTCTTATCTTACTGGTAAATAATATTGTTTATTTGTTATGATCATATTTAAATTTTTCTATTTTTTTGTATTAAAGGGTAAATAAAAAAGGTGCCATGGAAGCTAGTGCGCAGTTGGAAACAAACTTAGAAAGTAATGATACACTATCGGTTGATGAACGCGACAACTCAACTTTACTATTACTTATCAACGATTTCGGTGTAAACATTGATGCTGAAACTCTTGATATATACCTGTTCACTATTATAACAATTGCCACCATAGTTATTACAGTCGCACGCAGTTTCCTGTTTTTCAATGTTGCTATGAAGGCATCGATTAACTTGCATAATTCTATGTTCCGTGGTATAACTCGTGCTACAATGTACTTTTTTAATACAAATCCTTCTGGTCGTATACTTAATCGTTTTTCTAAGGATATGGGACAAGTGGATGAAATTTTACCTTCCGTGATGATTGATGTTATACAGATCTTTTTATCACTTTTTGGCATTGTTATAGTTATAGCTGTAGTTAACCCGTTATTTTTACTGCCAACACTGATATTAGCTATAATTTTTTATAACTTGCGCACATTCTATCTTAAAACTTCACGGAATGTAAAACGCTTAGAAGCGATAAGTAAATATTTGATTTAAAAATATAGAATTAAATATTGTATGAAATTTTATTTCTAGCTCGTTCGCCTGTTTATTCACATTTGGCGGCTTCTTTAACTGGCTTGTCAACAATACGAGCATTCGATGCTCAACGTGTGCTCATATCAGAATTTGACAACCATCAAGACTTGCATAGTTCAGCTTTTTTTTTGTTTATATCAACTTCACGTGCTTTCGGTTATTGGCTAGATTGCTTTTGTGTACTTTACATCGCTATTATTACGTTAAGCTTTTTTATATTTGCACCAACTAATGGCGGAGATGTTGGTTTGGCTATAACACAAGCTATGGGTATGACTGGCATGGTGCAATGGGGTATGAGACAGTCCGCAGAATTGGAAAACACCATGACAGCTGTGGAACGTGTAGTAGAATATGATGACATTGAACCGGAGGGAGAACTGGAATCAAAACCTGAGAAGAAACCACCACCTTCATGGCCTGAAAATGGTGAAGTTATTTTTGACGAATTAAGCTTGCGTTATTTTCCAGATCCAAAATCTGAATATGTACTTAAATCACTCAACTTCGTTATCAAACCATGCGAAAAAGTTGGCATAGTTGGTCGCACAGGTGCTGGAAAATCTTCGTTGATAAATGCGCTCTTCCGTTTATCTTTTAATGATGGTTCTGTTATTATTGATAGTCGAGATACAAATGAACTGGGCTTACATGATTTGCGCAGTAAAATCTCAATTATACCACAAGAACCCGTTTTGTTTTCTGGCACTATGCGTTATAATTTAGATCCATTCGATGAATATTCAGATGCCAAACTATGGGAATCGCTAGAAGAGGTTTTTGTATGAAAACATTAGTTTCTAAAATAAAATTAATATCTTTTATTCTAGGTCAAATTAAAGTCTTTAATTGCTGAACTTCCCAGTGGTTTACAGAGTAAAATTTCAGAAGGTGGTGGTAACTTTAGTGTTGGACAACGACAATTGGTGTGCTTAGCTCGTGCTATACTAAGAGAAAATAAAATATTAGTAATGGATGAGGCAACAGCTAATGTGGATCCACAAACTGATGCTCTCATACAAACAACTATAAGAAATAAATTTATGAATTGTACTGTTTTAACGATTGCTCATCGTTTGCATACTGTCATGGATTCTGACAAGGTTCTAGTAATGGATGCCGGGCGAGTAGTGGAGTTTGGTACACCATACGAATTATTGACTGAAAGTGAAACGCAAATTTTTTACGGCATGGTTAAACAAACTGGCAAAACCACATTCGATAATTTATTAAAAGTTGCGCAAAAAGTAAGTTTGATTTATATTAAACATTACTCTCAAAATGACCACATGATATTAAATAATTTTATTATTTATTTTTGATTTTTTTAGCAAAGTATTGTCTTACAGTATCTTTTGTATAAATAGACAAAACTCAATAGTAGCAGGATTAAATAATTATAACTTCAAAATTATTAACATAACAATAAGTATTAGTACTAAGTGGATTGATAATTATCTGACTTCACAACAGGTGAATAAAATCAATAATATCATGTATATCTGACAAGTATTAGACGACAGTTATAAAAGTTTTGGCTTCATTAGATGTTCGGTTAGCCTTTTTGCAAATAATTGAAATAGTTTACCTTGATGATTTCTTATAAAATGGAAAGAATTGAATATTAGTCAGTAATATAATTCCTCCATTTGAAAGGAATGACCAATGATGCAATCAAATTGGGAATGGATTCTGTTTACGGCAACCTTGCACCATCATTGACAACAATAAAATATTAGAAAGCTGAATTTAAACGTGATCCAAAAGAGGTGACAACTAAAAGAAACATTTAAAAAATCCATGATATTGTGTTAGATATTCCAAAAATTAAATTGTGTGAGATAGTAGAGATGAGAAACATATCATATGAACGTATATCGAATATTTTACATAAATATTTGAGTATGAAAGGCTCTCGGCAAGATGGTTGCCGCGTTGATCAAAAACGACAACGACTTCGTCATTCAAAATATTGTTTGGAAATGTTTATGCTAATCTAGCATAACCTAGCGAATAGAGTCCAGTAGTGACAATTGATGAAACATGGATTCATTACTTCACACCTAAGGGAAAACAACAAGCCAGAGAATAGGTAGAGCGCGGAAGTAGTGCTCCCAAACGGGTACGAACTCAACAATCGGCTGAAAAAGTTTTGCCTTCCGTATTTTTTGATTCAAGAAAGAAAAACAATAACATCAGACCACTATTGCATATTATTAAATCTATTTTTGGATTGAATGAGAAAATCAAGAAAAACGACTAAATTTTTGGAAGATAAAATTTTGTTTTTGCAGCATAACGTACCTACTCTCACATCACTGAAAACCATGACAAAATTAAATGACTTACGGTACGAATAGCTTATTACGAATTCTCCACATTTGGCTTTCAGTTGTAATAAGATTTGGTTTTATGTATTGTATTATAAGTTTTTCCTAGCGCAGCGAGGCGCCTTTCTTGTTCGCAACGAGGCGAATAAAACTAGGTTGCAACTAGGCAACTTGAATATAATGATAGGCGAGACTCAATGTTCTGTTTGAATCTGAATCTTTTATTAAATTTGTACAGTATATATACTTATTCTAACTTAAACACTAACCTACCTGAATATTATGTTCGCCTAGTAATTTTCATATAAAAATGCTTAATATGCATTTCAATTAATTTAAAAATATGAATTTATTATTATTATTTAATAATTACCCGAAATACTAAATAATGAAATTCCAATGCAAGTTAATGCACTTTACGAATTTCATTTGCGCAAAACAAAAGAATCAAATTACTTTTCTTTTGCGCTTCTTCACATGGTAAGTGTGTGACCAATGTCTTTGCTTTTGGCATGTGCCAGTAACGTATATCATCATATTACCATTAACAAATAATTATTTTGTTTGTAATATGTAGATATACTACACAGTGACTATTTCTTGTTTCCAAACTTGAAAAGATGGTTCCAGGGAAAGAGATGTGCATCAAATGATGAAGTGGAATGGAAATATACTGAGGTATATTTTGGAGGACTTGATAAATCGTATTATTTAAAAGAGTGTCCAAATGTAGAAAATCGTTCCCATATTGAAGCATAAAATATAATTTTCCAAAATAAAATGCTTTTTTTATTATTTAGACCGGGTATTTATCAATCCACTTAGTATAATAAAATCGATTATACTTAGTATAATCGATCGGTTTTACATAGGAAAACATTATTTTATTTATTGAGACTATAGCATTTACAACATTTATGCCCTTATATATAAATGTAGAGGTTTTCTACAGATATTTTTTTTTATTTTTTATAATGCTTTTATAATGCTTCCTACAATAATTCTTTGAGTTAAGCAATATTTTTCAACTATTTACAATACATTAATCTCTCTTCTCTTATGGTATCACATTGAACTGCAGGTTTATATATGTATGTTTATATATACGTATGTATCTTTTTGGGGCTGGTATTTTCAACAGTTTCAATTTAATCAAGTGTTTACACTACTTAAAAGAGTAAACCATTGTAATTTTGTTTATAATTTTGAGAAGGAGAATTTTCCTATATAATATTAAGAATTCTTCTGATGAAAGTAAAAGCGAATTTGCCGAAATACGTATAGAAATATACTAAAAATAACGCTCGAAATAAAAGTTGAAGCTCTTCCACTTTAAAAATATTGTTTTTTACTTGTTTACAATAAATAATAAACTACTCCTCAAACTTTTTTTTTTATTACAGGCGCATGAAAAATCCTTAAAAGAGGAATAGAATCTCACAAAATCCAAATTTGAAGTACAAATTCTTATTGAAGAATTTTAAACGAATTTTAAGTGCCCGCCAATTATGGTAATTAGTAATATTAGCATAATTGTCACTTATATTTACACAATTTAAGACTAAATATATAAATTGCTGTCAAGTTTTGTACTGTTAATTCTAAGAAAAACAATTTTATTTAAAATTTTATAATATACCCATTCATTTTAATTGTAATATAAATATATATATATATAAATTATATATATGAAGTTAAGAAAATTGCTTGAAACTAAATCTTATACAAATTTAATGTATAAATATGTAAAATGTGCATAGCGATTTAAATTTTCTTTGTAATTTGCATGTAAAATTTTTTTCAGTGTATTTATGTATTGTGTCATATATGCATTATATTTGTATGTGTAACATTAGTAAATTTAAAAGAAATTGTGCCTTTATAAATTTATATTAACTTGTAAGCATATTTGTTGTATTAAATAAAATATTGATATATAATGTTATAAATATTTCTAATAAAAATTAAATTTTTAAATGTGTATGTTTATTTTATAATTTTTGGGTGGTGGCAGCACCGTTGCTTGTATCAAAACAAATGTGCAAAGAAAGTGAAAGTACAACAACAACACGTGGTATTTTTGACGTTTTGTGGTTTTTGTTTTGATTACTGCCAAAATGAAAATATAGTATATATATATTTTTGCATATATATTTTTTTCAACGAAATTCTAATACAATTAGTGACAATGGCTTTATTCTAAATTAAATGAATTAATAAATTAAATATTTATTTACACAATATATTAATAAATTAATATATAAAACGCTGCGAAAACGTAGAAAAAAGTGGATTCGCTCGCTCGCTGGAATTTTTGTGTATATTTTTATTGTGCAATATATAATTTGTATTAATGGCACTATAAGAGAACAAATAAAAACTATAGTTATTATTATGTGAGTATAATTGCGTATTGCTCAGAATTAAGTGAAATTAATAACATCAAAAGTCAAATTCAAAAATTTTCTTTACTAGCAGTTGCTATATTTTTATTTATTGTGTATAATACGTTTGTGCCTTGCTGTATACTTACGGTGCAGCTTTGGGACTTATGAGAGCACAGCATTTTCTCAAGCGTTTTTGGAATTGTAAATCTTTTCCGTATTTTATAAACAATTGAAATGTAGATATAAAGCGATATATTCAATAATTCATTTTAATTTAAATAAGCTACAAATTCACATACTCCTGCGTATGTAATATGGATTAAATATTAATTTACTTAAAAATTGATTTCAGAGCTGATTCAGATTTCAGATACATTTATTATTCTTGCATTCCATGCAAAAATTTTGGATTTTGCCGGAAAAACGTTTATAAGATAATTATTGATATATAGTAATCCCCCTATAACGCGGTAGATTGGTTCCGCGTTATAGAAAAACGTGTTATAAGGGTATTCCCGTATACCCCGTATACACATGTGCAAAGGTACGCGAAGCAGGTACAAGTCCTTGCCTTATATTGAGGAATGTCCGTGTTATACGGGGGATTGAAATCGCGTAATATGAAAACGCGTTATAGGTGGGACTACTGTACTTATAATATGTAGAAAGATTCTATGTTTTTATTGTATATATTAATATAATATAATATAGTACAATATTTTACTACAGAACACTGAAATAATGTATTATAACTATTTCTTTATAGTGATATTTTTGTGAACTTATTTTGTTTGCACTGGGAACTGTTTCAATAGTCCTGGGCACTGACTGAGTAATTTATATTTTTAATATGTAGTTGAAGATCTATTTTTTTTTAAATTTCGTCAACGCTAATTGGCAAAATTGGTCAATATTGCTACAATATTCATAAATTAATTTTTTTTTCATTTGAAATACTTTTTAAAGTACATAATTCATATTCTATTAAAATATCGATACTACACTATCTATGTGATGTACATTTAGGAAATTCTTCTTAGAAAACCGGGATTTACTATAAATTTGACTTTAATGATAGATTCCAGCATTTAACTATTTTTTCAATTTTTTATTTTTTTAGGTTTCCTAAGACTATTATACGAGTTATCATCACTTTAACGTTTTTAAACTTTGTTTTTATTTGTTTATACACACTATTTCTGAAATTGTGATGACGTCAGCTTCATGAATTGATGTTACTTATAATGCCCCTACACCAAAACAATTTAGGAAAAACGTAATATTTAACATTCGAACTATACAATAAAAATCCTCAGTTATATTCAGAAAGGGCATGTGATTGTCATCTGCGCGGGGTATTACTTGAACTTATTGAAAATATTCCTTACTTTTTCATTTCATGTTTTAAATTTTTAAGTATAATCACATTGTTAATTTAATTGTAGTTTTAATTAAATTTATTATGAAGTATTTCCTGAGCTCATACCTTTAAACTCAGACTACTTCGAGGTAATTTTTGTACACAGCCATGTAATATCATTTATTCGAATTCAATTTTGGGTTGTACTCAAAAGTTTCTATAAATCTTTCTGCGAGTCGATAATCAACATTATATTGCCAGCATACCCAATTATTTTGATTTGAATATGGTGCCTGTTTATAACATATATATCTTTAATAGTATAGTCTATAAAATAAGTATCTGATCTACACATCCTTTACATTAATTTAAATGTACAGTACAATCTTTCTATTAAACAATCAAAAACAGTTGCGTGAATAAAATATATGTACATGATATACCTATATAAATGCAAAATATGAATAAGAAAGAGCTTTTATGCATATAGTTAATTCATTATATCTTTTTATATTGATATTTGGGTCAATATTTATAGTTTTGTGTGTATATGATGAAGTAGTAAAATAAATTGGAGACATCTCTCTTTGTATAAATTGATGAGCAAGAATAATTTTATACAAATATTTAACATTTAACAAGATCGTCGAATCGAGATCCATAGACCCATTTTTCATCAAAAAATTTCATTTTGGTCACACTTTTCGAGAGGGGCCAACGTTCTTTGGCTACGTCCGTGAAATTTTGAATGCAATTTTAAGCTGACCATGTATCTTTTCTTTTCTACATATAATTTTTTTTTAATATAGCGTAAGGGAACTCATAAAAAATTTAATTTAAATTACAAAATTAAGTTAATTAATTTTAATTATTTTTGAAATTTTATTGGTGTAATATTTTTTACTTGTGCTTATGTCAGTTCACTTTCAAATATTTCATAGCCAAGACATTTGTTTCCTTCCTATATCGAGCCTTCCTTCAATTTTGTTTTATTAATTATTAATAGCATAACTCAAAGTCTTCTACTTTTTTCGGCTTAATGTATTATCAATAATCTTTAATTTGAAACTATTAACACTCAATTGTTTATTTATAATTAAAATATACAGAAAAAAAACGCACTTGAGCAAACTAAGGTATTAATCAGCTTAAAAATTTCTCTTGGCTAGTCCACATTAGGCTCAACGAAAATATGAAAATATGTATGTATGTAACGTTTTTCTTTTCTGGTGATCGCAGGTCTGTAACACATAAGATGCTGTACGGATATTTCGCTCCGTCTTTCGCAGAACTTGCAAATGGCAGCGTGTGTTATCTAAGTAATTCGTCTGAGTTCAAGATCTACAAAGTTAAACTGACAAACCAGACAATTTTTTTTGTTGCTGACTCAAATACGCTGCTTAGATTGTTTTTTAATCCATGTTCTGATGTTGTATAACAAGTAAATATCTCGAGAAAAAGGATTTCGGTTTACAATCTTATCGGTATCAAATGAACTTAAAACAGTTGGGAAATAAAAAAAAGCCACTTTTTTGGCACTCTAAAGACACCAAAGACACGTTTTGAAATATCTGTATTAATTACAGACCGATTTAAGTCAAATATATGTCATATGATACGAACAATATAACAAGACTGTCATTATATGAGTATTGTAGCAACAAATTAAACAGATAGCCTTAAATGGTATTGATAAACAGAACTTTCACAAAGATCTTGGTTTATTTGAAGTACATTTACATTCTTAAAAACATTAAGAAGAGGTTTGCAGTCTAACTACATGTAAAATTAAGATAGTTAATTATAATATAAAATATTTACATATGGTTTGCTTAGAATGTGTTTTCAATATATTTGTATGTATTGTTTTGAAGCAGATGAAAGAAAAATCTGAATTTATTTTTAATGGTTAAATTTACTACTTTTTAATTGATTAAATTATTAAAAAAGGTTTGAATCAAATATAAAACAAAAACACACCAAGTTAATATATGAAGTTTAAAATCGTTTCTATGACTAACTACTTGTAAAACAGAATATTTATTTTGGACAATTCAAATCCGATAATGTCTGTTCTATATAAACACTCTGCTCTAAATTCTTTACAATACCACTGATAAGACTGAGGATTTAACATATCAAACACTAGAGTCGTTGCTCTTCACAAGGTTTCCCTCGAACAAAGTTTTCTATTGTATCAATATTATCAACAGCCAAATGTAGGGTATTACCAAAATCAAAACAAATTTGTAACAAATAATTCTTTTATAAACATATATAAAAAAACCGGCAGAGCATATTTTACGCTCTGAATAATATAAATAAAAAGAAATATAAAATCTCGCTAAGCAACCTTAAGAGTATTTTTTATTCTAGTGACTGGAAGTTCTGCCTTTAGCACGATAAGAGCTTTGCAGTAACCATAAAAAAACACTTTCCAACGTACATAGATACGTGTACAGATACGTATATATAGTTAATGTGAAAATTTTTGCTTAGCAAGAGAATCAAAATGGAATTAGTCTCAGAACGTGTTGAGCATTGTGTTAGATCGGTACAGTTTTCGGTAAACTCGTATTCTATGCAGTAAGACGTACACGCTTTGGTTTAGATAGCCGTACCAAACGGTGTAGTGCTATAAAAGTGTCATATAAAAATATATTGGCGTGTGTCATTTGACAATTAGAAATATATTTAATCTAATTTTATTTTTTTTACTTTCCTTGCACTGAATATATTGTAAGTTTTACCATTTCACGAAGAATATCTTGTATCTTTAATCCAATATCAAATAAGATGTTTGCCCTTGTGTTATATGTATTTATATATTCTCGCGTGGTGTACCGAATTTCACAATATCCGAAACTTATTTGAATTATATTATTTGAACAGCATGAATTTGCAGAATTCAAATTCATAAAACGCTACAAATTAATTCTGCGGAGTGCAAATTAAATTGAAAAAAAATTGGTATTCAATAAATAACTTTCTAGTGTTAAAAGTATAAATTGAAATCTCTGTACTCTGTTATACATTAATTTAAAAATAGTGTGAACGACCGTCTTGACCTAAGTGAATAATTTAACTCTCTAAATTGTAACTGAACTGAAAAGTTAGAAGTCTATAAGAAAATATTTGTTAAATCAGCTATTTGTGAAGTTTTATTTTGACACGAGCGGTAATGTAAGAATGAAGCTAAGGTTCTTCACTTAATATGTTTTATTAAATAAATAAACATATGCAATAATCTAGAAAAATAGACATAAACTTATTATATAAAAATAATGTGTTAATAATATATGTATATACGAAAAAATTTGATATCCGATTGACAATATTTTGTCATAACTAAATTATATGAAGTCTTTGTAATGTGATATAATTGTATGCTTTATAAAAACTTTACTTATTATTATAGAGTTTTTTTTTACATCTATTATAAAGTGTAATATATTATTTTTTAATTATAACAATAATATAATCATTATTATATTTAATATTATATTTATATTATATTTATATTTAATAATTATAATTAATAATTATTTTTGCAATACAAAGATTAAATACGAAAATTATTAATTTACAAATTCGTATTATTAATAAATTATTAATTATTAATAAATTGTTATTACGACCAATATTTATTTAGTTTTTATATATTTTACCGGGTTTAGGTCTTTTAATAAATAATAATAAGAAATAAATTTTTTTAATAAAAATTAAATATAACTAAATATTTAACACTGTTAAAAAAATGTAATTTTTTATTTTATTTAAAAAAAAATTTTCATATAGTGATAACACATTACTAAACGACCTAAGCCCGGTAAAAAATATAAAAACTAAATATATTATTAATTATTAATAATGATCGTAAATTATTAATAATGAAAGATATTGGGAAATTTATTACTTTGCTAACTTACTTGTTTTTTGAGATTACTCTAATATTTAATTAATAGTTTTCCTGCAGGAATCTTTGAAAATTATATTATTGTGAATATATTTACAAAATTATTATAATATTAATATATATAACATAAAATATATTTATATCTTCAAAAATATACAACTAAGCCTAATACCTTTAACCTTTAATGATAGTTATTTGGTTTACAAGAGAGATAATTATCTATATTAAAAAGTTTATATCAAGATGATATTTTGTATTTGCTAAAGTGTTTATATCTTTGTATATAACATTATTATTTATTTTACTCATATTAAACTTTATAGCGAAATTTCAATAAATCTATTTTTACAACTAATTATATTAGGATAGTTAGCTTACAATGTGAAGTTGTAAAGTGATAAAATGATAAATGCCTGCGTTTTATAATTCTATCGCGATAAAGTAATAAAAATGACAAATAAGAGCAAGAAAATGCTATATGTATTTTTACTTTTTGTAAAAAAATGTACTAATGTTTAACAAAATACTAAAAATGCTCAGCCCTAAGGTATCTCAGTAATGTTGTAACTGAACAATTCAAATCAGATAATGAGTGATTTAAAAACAGAGGAACTAAATACTTTCCATTTGTTCTGACAAGACTGAGATTTTATCATTTTAGATTTATCAAATTTTGGAGTCATTAAACTTTGCAAGGTTCAGATCAAACAAAACTTTCTGCTGTATCAATATTATTAACAGCTAAAAGTAGGATGTTCAAATCATAAATCAAACCAATTTTTAACATAAAAAAATGAAATCTCACTAAGCAACTTTAAGAGTATTTTTTTATTCTAGTGGCTGGAAGTTCTGCTTTTAGCATGATAACTGTAATTTACAAAATCAAATATACATAAAAACTATTTAGGATCTCGACTAACATAATAACACTGTGTACTACCAACCACAAAATATATGTACTCAAAATGATTCATGTCGTTGTCGCTTTGCACAGTAACTATATTATTCAATTAATGAATGTGTTACGCGAGATCGAGAATACCCCTACAAAAATTAATTACTTTGCTGACTTACTTATTTTTTGAGATTACTCTAATATTTAATTAATAGTTTTTCTTTAGAAACTTTTGAAAATAACTTCATTAGCAACTTAATTATTTTATAATTAACTTCATACGTTTTTAAAAATTAATAATATAAAATAAATTTATGTTTATAAAATTTCATTCGCTTTAAAACCGATCTGGGAACAGTTATAAACCGACCGTTTTTGATCTAGAATCTACGACCTTTTAGTGTGATTAAACTAAACAACCAACTAAAACATACAAATTTACCCTAAAATCAAATAACAGCATCGAAATTCTGAACTGAGTTTTTCAGTAATAGAAGCGATCCCCAGTCCAGTCCAGGATATACTGGTTCGTTTCTAACATTATTGAATACTATATGATTGTAATATTATATATTGCTAAACGTAATTTTTAAAAATGATCATAATTATTTTTTCCTTAATTTCCTATTAGTTCATTACTTTGATTAAAACATATTTCAACAAGACTTTAAAAAGTGTTTATTTGATATAATAGTATTTATATTAAACTATATAAATGTATGTATCAATATCAATTAATTCTCTTTACTGAATTGAATTAAAACATTGTAGTAAATTCTTTTAATTCCTTATTAGTAGACATCGGAATTCTATGAAATTCTAGATCTGCAAATAAATGTGATTTAAAAAAATTTCAAGAAAAAAACTAGGAACATATCGTTGTCTAAATTCTTATTTATGTAAGTATGTAGTTATTATTTTAACAACATTCATATATTATATGATGCACACTTTAATTATATTTGGAATTTATAATAAAACTCAAAAAATAATAATTAAAATTACTTTGTATCATATTTTTTAAAAATTATTATTTTTCTCGCCTTAAAAACGAAAAACTCAAAAATAACTATTATTTTTTGCAGTCAATAATAAAACTCTTAGCGTGTAACTTATTTTTGGGCAGGAATATATACATACTATCAGCCAGTCAATCTGCTTTAAAGTCCTTGAGTTCAGTCCAATTTACATCTAGGACGGTTTTTGACTGCTACACATCTAAACGAAATGTCGACGCAGCTCAATATTTCGCTAATCTGAGTTCCCGGCCATAGGGATATTTTCGGTAATTGCAGGGCAGACGAGCTACAAAGAAAGGGTGCTTCAGGACCTTACTTGGAACACCTAGACAATTTGGGCATATCGCGAACATCTTTTAAATTATTACTAAACTCTTTCTGTACAGAAATCTTAAACAAAAGATGGAAGACTCAGCGATATGCAGACATCTGTATGCAATCTGGCCACTTTCCGAAAAAGGGAATTCTAAAATTCTCATTGAGATGCCCCGTAGAGACGTCAGTCTCTTTTTCATAAATTCTTAAGACTGAAATTCTATTATTTATATTGTTGTTTATTTAAAGAAATTAGTTGGTGCATATATCTTCCAAATAATATAGAGTCAATATTCAACAAAAAATTTTATAATTTTATCACAAATCAATTTTATATTAATATTTGATATATAAGTAGTGTAAATGGGGAACATATGTATAGCAAACAGTCGCTATTGTAGGTCTGCATATCAACCTCACTATATTTCTGTACTTTTCAATTTCGAAAATTAACAGTAAATTGTGGGAAACAGTAAACTATATCGGTATGGCAGCGAATGTTGGTATTTACCAGAATTTCGAGTAGGATAAATTGGGTAAAAATTAGGAAAAATTTTACATTGTGAAAATTTTAAAAGATGTTTAATAAATAAATAAATAAATTTTTAAAACGCTTAACCAAAAATAATAAATAAGTGCAATAAATAAATATAAACATAAGTGCAGTTGCAAAAAATCCATAAGAAATTTCAATTTACCTTAATTTACTTGAACTCGCACATTATATATTATTATTATTATTGTTTTTATATTTATTATTTTATATGTAATATTAATATATGATGATATGATGATATAAGTATGATAGGGTAATATTCGACCTAAACTTCTATAAATCTGAGAACGTTTTTAATTACTTGTTCATATTGGTAATATCTTATTGTATGTATAAATAAAAACAAGTTAAAAAATATTTCTTATTATAACCATTTATATACTTACCGAAGTAAAGATGTTATTGGGAAATTATTTAACATAAGCGCATCTACATTACCAATCATACATCGGAGCTGGTTTTTTGAAAAGCAATTTAAACAAACATTATGTGACCAACCTAGTATGTTTTTCAAATACATATATATTGTTTATAATGTTAGCTGACTATAATTTCCAAGTGAGTCTAAAACCATGAGTTTGTGTTTATATGTATATTCAAAACGTGTATTATACGAAATGAAAGTATAAACTTTGATTTACCATGTGAACTTTTGAGCTTAAATACAATTCCATCAAATGTTTCAAATTCGTCTATAACAAAAAATATATCGTGTGTTATCAGTAAATACGTATAAAACATACAATTTCGATAAGATTATGTGTTGAATGAATGTCAACTCGGGCCGTCATAAAAAGTTATTTGTTATTAACGAAAAAGAATATAAGTTCTCATAGCTCCTAAAAATGTATGGAATATTCATATATAAAAAATAAAAATATGTTATGCATGAAAAAGTTTTACTGGACCCTTTCCAACATATTTTTTTTAAATGATTTTTTACGTACAAGTAATATGAGTAATAATCATAAATAAAGCTAATTTTATTATTTATTTGTGAAAAAAAATGTATCAATTTTCAGAAAAGAAAATATATTAAAATTTTATCTATTCATATAGGAAAGTATTTTTCAAATAAAAAATATAATTGTAATTATTAGTTTTATCTATATATAGTGCTTAATAGTGCTTAGTCTCTGTAAATTAGCTCGTGATCATATAAAATTTTTCATAAATCTAAGTTATATAAAATGATAATTTATTATGTACAATTAGTATTAAAAGTAATGGTTTCAATCAATAGCTGTCGAAACTATTGATTATAAAATTAAAATAGAAAAAATTAATAGATAAATAGTCTAAAACATTTTTGCAGTCCACAGTACGTTTCTATCGCGTTTACAAATAAATTGATGTAGTATGTAGTACATTGTTAGAACAAAAGTAGATAATGTAGAGAAGAGAGAAATACTGCATACCATGTGCTTGGGGAGTGCCCGGCAGTGACACACAAGCGGAAGAAACACGTACGAGGGTATTTCATGGATCATAAGGATCCAAGACTAGGAAATATAGGCTCTATATTGTCTTTCATTAAAGAAATCGAACTTTGAGAAACATTCTAATCCAACTAAGTGCCATAATAGATCTTTTAGGTCGCAATGCAGTATCCTTTCTTCTTCAATAATAATAGTATAAAAGTCTTTTGTGTGGGAATAACCAAATAGAACAATATTTATATAAGCAGTTGCTAACCCAAATAATTTAGTTTATAACTCATATTATTTAATAAATGTTGAAAACTACTTCCCTTTGCAGTGTGGCTTCTGTATACTACAAGACCTCTAAAATATGTAATTTGCACTTCAATAGATTTAACCTAAATAAAATATACAATTTAAAAAAAAATAGTAAGAAATAAACCAGCTTTCTTAGTGGATTTTAGGCACACAGACAAGTTTTCTAGGGAAAGGATTAAAGTTTTCTTTGCCAATCTGGCGTTTTCTTAAAAATATTTTTGTTTCTTATATATCTTTTTGACTATGGTCTTTACTAGAAAGCATAAGTCCAAGATAGTTTAATCATACTGCTGTATAAAAAAAATTGTGTTTCAGTGTTACAAACGATTGAGTCTTAATTAATTAATACGTTGTAAAATAACAGCGTGAGACTTCATTCAACTTTCTTGAATTATATTATTTTTTATCTAAAAGAATGTTTTACGAAGTAACATTGCAATGTCAATGTTTATTTCAGAAATTATTGCAATTTCAATGCATTGTCATTTTATTCCTAAGGATAAATGGCAGCCAGACTGTCTATCTAGATAGTTTAAAATTACCATATCATTTGTAAACGTTGAAGTGTGAAGAAAATTACTTTAGGAATGAGACAAAGATTAATCAAAACCAAACATTTACATCAAAATTACGGAATATTAATAACGTAAATGTCACCCTAAAAACTGCGATTTGCTTATAGTATTCCAGAACTGAGTATATATTTTAAAGTAGTAATTATTAGTTTTTATTGTTAAGACTATTGAGCGTTCTTACTCAACAATGACTCAGAAAATCATGGAATGTTTTTTTTCATTTCGTTATTATCTTTATCGTTTGGAAAACTAGCACTGCAATTTAGAGATCTATTCTGTGCACTTCATGAATTTAGAAGATTTCTTTAAGTTGAACTCGTTTGATACGGTAACACATAGGCAAATAGGCCTAAGTGATTTTCTAGGAATCGCCCTAATAACTTAACCTAAACTCCCTTAATAAGTTGTAGTATTGTAGTCTTGCGTCTTCATCTGATATAATATATACACCTCGATATTCTTTTTGTTTTGCATAAGTGTCGGTTAACTCCCGGCACGTGCTTTGAGGTCTCCATTAGAGAAAGTTTGCAATTCCGTAAGATAATATTTTAATCCACAGTGCCCTATCAAAATTTGTGTAATAATTCTCAAGTTGTATTTTTTTTGTTTGCATACAATCCTTAAATAATTATGGGTTGAAGGTTGAAACCCTGATAGATTGTCTCCATATAGCTTTTTTTGTTTTTCCTCGAGTGAGTGAGAGAAAATTATAGTTTAGTAGTTCAAAACCAGACTGGTGAAATGAAATCTGGTATTGATTGTTGAGATAATTTGACAGTTTCACGCCAGTGTTTTTCTTACAGAGCTTAGAAAGACATAAAAGTTAGCCCATGAATGTATAGAAAAATTTCATTTCCTTATTTAATTTTAAAATAAAATAGTGTTAATAAACAACATAGTAATGTGGGTTATTGCAAAAATTAAATATTACCTAATATTAATATTAAGAATAATATAATTTAAATATAAACGGTAATATTGTGGGTGCAAAGTAGTATGTACTATACTTAGTACTATTGTACTAAGAATATTATTAATTATGATATGAGTAGCAATATTTTTTATCTTAAAATGTAAAGATTTGTTTGAAAGACTAGGTTAATATAGAACATAAAATCGTTGACATATACTTATCTTTAAATGCCCAATTGCAGCATGAACCCCTCAATTTATAAAAATTGTGTAACCCATATAAGCTTCCCATGAGGAATAATAATGTTTAAGATTTTTGAATTTCCTAGTTTCTTTTCTTATATTACAACAACATTTTATATTATAATATTTGAATTAAAATTATACATTAGAGGGGCTCGAATAGAAATGAAAAGACAAGGTTTGAAGTTTGACTGACCATACAATGCTGTTTCGAGTATTGCCAAATACTCATCATCAGTGGTCTTAGGAAATATTTGTTTTTTTTTAATTAGCCGCGTACTCTCGACTTTAATAAATTAACTAAAATTTTTGTTGTTGTCTTTTCATTTCTATTCGAACCTTTCTAACTTTTAAATAGTTTGTTTTTTTCATAAAACGCGACATTCTCGGCCAAAAAAATATTAACGTTAATAAAATTATACATTTTTCAAAATCTTAAATATGAGTAGAAATATGGCTCATTAAAATTTTCTTTTTAAGGTTTCAGTCATATAGAATTATCGTTGAGCTATTTACTTTTATCATACATATGGTTTTTAGAAACTGGTTTTAATTTGTAACATATTTAATAAATGTCAAAATAAATAGCTAAATAGGCGGTTGTTTATATTAATAATTATAATGTTTATTTTACAAGCTCTACTTTATATAGAGTGAGTTTATTGTATGTAGAAATGTTATATGTCAATAAAGTCTAAAGGTTCTTAATTTAAGATTTTATTTACATACAAATATTGTAAATATATACAGTATTATTTAAAGTGCTTCTCTCAAGTTAACTCAACAAGTTTTAATATTGAAGACAAGGCACTCAATACAATTTGAATGCACATAAAGGAATATACAAATATAAATATATTTTTGTAGTAAACTAATTTTAGTATTACTCATTAAATGTAATATCTAAAGAAAATATCTATATTTTCTTCACATATTATGCACATCATCTAAAAATATTCATTTTTTAAAAATTTGTTGAATTATTTGCATTATCTGTTATTAATTTTTAAAAATTTACTAAGTTCTTTTTATATTATTTAAATTGCAGAGTCAACATTAAATTCAAAATAAAATAGCAATAATATAGTGTTAAAAAAACACTTTCATCAACCTTTCGTACCCCCTTTACACACATCCAACATATATACAAAATGCAATCAATAAAAGCGGATGAACTGCCGGAAAATCCCCGCGAGCGTGCGAATCCACTCTCAACGCTTATGTTTTGGTAAGTTAAAAAATCTATTTTTTTTTCTATAAAACAATTGTAAAAATATATACATATATATTATATGATCAAGGCCATAACTGAAACTATATATTGTATATTAGCGCTTGTAAACAGCAATTTAATTCGCTTATAAATTATAATTAATGTAATTATTACAAAAACATTTTAAGTGCTTCTCACCATTTATTTATTTTTTCGAAAAATAATGCTTGAAATAATTATTTTATTATTGTTATTAATTTTTTTAAAATTTATTTCTTTTTAGTTTTACAATGCCCACATTTTTTAAGGGCCGAAAAAAAACTTTAGATCAAAATGATCTCTATCGAGCTTTACAGGAACATAGATCAGGTAAGTCTGTAACAAACTTGTTATAATTGAACTATAGAAACTAGAGTATAATATAGAGTATTAATACTAATACTATACTAGAGTATAGTATTAGTAATTAACTACTCAATCAAATTATATATTTATAAAAGCTAAAAGTTAGATTTGACTGTTGCTAACAGTTCTTGTCATTAAACTGATCATTTCTGATAATAGTTTAGAGCAGGGCTGTTCAAAGCACGGCCGGCAGGCTACCCGTGGGTAATATTTGTAGATGTTTTTAATCTATTACAATTACACAAATTTTCTTTTGATCTACTGGTAAAACTAGCTTATTTTATTTTTATGGTATGCCAAATAAATTTAAATTGATAAATTAATGAAACTAAATTTAACATTATAACCTTATTTTTATTTTAATCAAAAACAACTATGAACGTATGTATTTCTTTCTTCGGCCCTTCAATCTGTACAGTGATTTGTATTGGCCCGCGAACGCATCTGGTCTAGACAGCTTCGGTTTAGAAATCATCTGAAGAAGAATTTTTTAAAAATGATTTCTATAAAGGTTAACTTTTAAATTAACCTTTTTAATTCTACTTATTCTATTCTAATTCTAGTAATTTTTAAAAATTAACGCAAAGGTTAAATTTATGATAATACAGGTTTTTTAATTTTGGAATAGCATTTTAAACATGTTTTAACATTTTTATTAAATAATTCGTAATTAATTTTAGTTATAATTAAAATAAAAAAATTTAATTGTAGTATAAAAAATGAATTAGATGAATTTATTTCACCTTGCATTTTATAATTTTGTAATGAAATTTTTAAACGTGGAAAACTAAAACTACAATCATTAACGAATACATATTTAGTTTAAACTCTATAATCTATGAATATAATTTAGAAAATATAGTATGTAATTTTAAAAAATTACTAATTCTATTAAATCAGGTAACAACAGAGAGATAACAAAACACATTAAATTTCATTCTGTTGTAATAAACTATAATGAATATGTAAATATTTATACATATCATATGTAAAAGTATCACAAATTTACATATACTGTTTATTTATTTAAATTGAATTTTTATCATTATAACGTTTATTAATTTATTTTTAACAATTTGTTTTCTTTTTATAAAATATATTAATATTACACATTAAATATCAGTATCCTGCTCTTGACTATCCAAATATTAGTTTTAAAAAGTATATAATAACTTTATTATTATTAACTTTGTTATGCTAAAATCTATATCTATACTGCACATTCACATAATAAACACGAACACACCAAAAGCAATTGAGACCTCTCCCTCTCTTCAATTCAAGATTTTGCATATTACTTAATCTTTAAAACTGTACCCATTGAACAATTTTTATAAATTTTATCAGTCAAAATAAACAATACCCATTATCATAAAGTGCTTTATTTTCACAGTAATAAAAAGTTTTATATATTAACTTCCTTGAATACACCTTCTGCTAGGGGATTTTTTATATAACTGAATATTAGATTACAAATGGTATCTACCAAACTATTTTTAATCATTAATTTCTAAATATCAAACAGAGGCCACAATCCCCTCTCGGGGATTGTGGCCTTGTCGTGGCGAGGGGGCTTAGTAGGGTGCAATGATCCTGAGAGCGATGCCGGCGGTAGCGTAGCTACTGGTAGGGCCTCCCTTGCCGGTAAGGTCAAAGAGGAGCATCTGAAGCTAAGAGCAATCCACAACGGTTCGCGACCCGGATGGTCTTTTTCCTTCATGACGTCCCGGGATGTAGGCAAGATACAGCATCATCAATCTTCGCTAAGAAGCCCACCGTTTTCTCGGACTCTCGAGTCTGAAGGTCTGACTGGTGGCCTTAACTGGCAGCCCCAGTACCAGTATAGGATGCATGGGCTAATCACTCGTTCATCTGAATCTACACGATTACTGAAACCGAAACAAATAATTATAACCAACGGCTCCCTTTGATGACGACTATTGGAATGAAAATACGGAAACGATTCGGAACCTGGAATATAAGAACTCTAGCAGAAACATCAAAACTTGCTCAACTTGAACGTGAATTTGTACGTCTCAATCTTTTATTCATCGGGCTAAGCGAAGTAAGATGGAATGGCTGCGGCGAATACAAAACATCCTCCGGCGCTACACTCATATACTCTGGAAAGGCCACAGGCGAAAAAAGAGAAAGTGGAGTAGGCTTTCTATTATCCAAAGAAGCTAAACAAGCGCTCATAGAATGGCAACCACATGGCGACCGAATAATTCTGGCAAAATTTAAAACTCGAGCCAGAACCCTCACATGCATACAGTGTTACGCGCCTACTGAAGTCACCGACCCACAAATCAAGGAAAATTTTTATGACTCCCTATACTCTGTTTTAAATAAATGCCCTAGAGGTGAAATAAAGCTCGTCATGGGAGATTTCAACGCACAAATCGGGCCAGATAACAATGGAAGAAAGCAAGTGATGGGTAAACATGCTCTCGGCACAATGAACGATAATGGGGAGCGTTTCTATGAATTATGTAACACCATGGGCCTCACCATAGGAGGTAGTCTCTTCCCGCACAAACATTTGCATAAAGTCACTTGGGTTTCCCCAGATAATGCAACAGAAAATCAAATCGACCACATTGCCATCAGCAAAATGTGGAGACATTCATTATGTGATGTCAGAAATAAAAGAAGTGCAGACATGACTTCTGACCACCATCTACTAATCGGTGAAATACAACTCAAATTAAATGCGGTCTTTAGAAAGCCACAATTCAAAAGGAAACGGTTCGACCTCGCCAAACTCGACAACCCTACTGTTCAAAATAACTATCAATCTCTTTTATCGGCCCAAATCCCTAATCCCTTGCCACTAGAAGAAGAAATCTTTGAAGCCGAAACTTATTGGGAACAAGCAAAATGTGCCTTCACTGAAGCAGCACAACAAAGTGTCGGTATTCCTCAACGTCAAAATAATCCGTGGATCACCGAACATACATGGAATCTTATAAAAGCGCGCAAAGGAGAAAAAGAAAAGGTTAACAGGGCAAGAACGCGCCAAACAAAGCAACAGGCACAAGCCAACTACAGTATTGCCAACCGCAAAGTTAAACGCAGCGCTAGAGCCGATAAGCGCAGATGGCTCGACAATTTAGCAACAGAAGCCCAAAAAGCAAGCGAATCACATAGGCTCAAAGACCTACACAACATCACTAAAACTATGGTGGGACGTAAACACAGGATTGCAAAGCCAATAAAAAATACCAGGGGCGAACTAGTACACTCTACCGAAGATCAGCTAAAAGTTTGGGAAGATCACTACAGAAATCTCCTAGCGGGAAACAACACCTATCCTCAGCAGGAACTATGTAGTAGACACCACGAACATGTTGCTCGCAACGATATAAACACAGATGTACCTAACATCAGTGAAATTGAGGCAGCAATAACTCAGCTTAAAGCAGGTAAGTCCGCTGGTCCGGACAATATTGCCCCCGAACTGCTCAAAGCAGACAAAATTTCAGCTGCTCAAATTATTCAACCAATTGTCAACAACTTCTGGTCCCAAGAGTCATTACCGCCTAATCTTAAAGACGGCATCATTATTAATATACCAAAGAAAGGTAACCTGATGGAATGCTCCAACTGGAGAGGCATAACTTTACTAAATGTAGCTTATAAAGTTATTGCTCAAATTTTACATAAACGTTTAACTTCGGCCGCTGAGCCTACACTACGAGCCGAGCAAGCAGGATTTAGGCATAATCGATCATGTGCCGACCACATAAACAGCCTTCGAATAATAGTCGAACAGTCTAGCGAATGGCGATCTCCCCTATACTTGCTGTTTATCGACTTTAAACGTGCATTCGATACACTTCTCCATACCACCATCTGGTATGCATTAGAGTGTAAAGGTATACCGAGTAAATTAATAAATTTAGTAAAAGGCTTGTACTCTGACGCGCACTGCTCAGTACTTCACGAAGGGCGTCTCAGCGGGCAAATCCAAATTAAGTCTGGCGTCCGACAAGGTTGCATTCTTTCACCTATACTATTTAATATAGTCTTAGATGTGGTTATGTCGGAAGCTATGAGCACAAACCATGGCATATCATTCGGCCTTCATAACAAACTTACTGACCTCGATTACGCTGATGACATCTGTTTACTAACGCATAACTTTTCCCAGATGCAAATATCGTTAAACAACATCGCAAAGCGTGCATTGGCAGCTGGTCTGTCAATCAATATCAACAAAACCAAGTCTATGCGTCTCAATTCAAACTGCTTAACGAAGTTTCAACTAGATGGCTCCTACATCGAAGATGTACAAAGTTTCTGCTATCTGGGAAGCTACATTTCGAACAACGGCGGCAGTCGGCAAGACATACAGTACAGGCTATCGAAAGCGAAGCAAGCGTTTGGAACCCTTAACAAAATCTGGCGTTCATCCAACATCACACAACGCACTAAGATACACCTGTACAATGCAAACGTAAAATCAACTTTACTATATGGTAGTGAGAGTTGGAACCTAACGGCAAGAGACGCACAACAGCTACAAGCCTTTGCCAATCGTTGTCTACGACGCATCCTTCATGTATTCTGGCCAGCAACCTTAACCAATAATGAGCTCTGGTTTAGAACGAATCAGCCTCTTATAACTGATGAAATAATGATGCGCAAATACAAATGGCTTGGCCACACGTTAAGAAAACCCGCTGATGATATCGCAAGAAATGTCTTAGATTTCAACCCTCAAGGCAGTAGAAGACCAGGGCGTCCGCGCAACACTTGGAAACGACAAACTGAAGCCGAATTAAGAAATGCTGGAAAGAGCTGGAGTGAAACAAAACGTCTTGCATTAGATAGAGTTCAATGGAAACTATTTGTTACGGCCCTCTGTTCCACCTAGGAATAAAAGGATTAAATAAATAAATAAAAACAGTAGTTCGATATTTTTTTTATAATTTAAGAACAATTTACAGTATTGGGTTAGTTCAGATTTAGAGGGCACAAAAAAAAATAATTTTTACTCAAAGTCATCTAACGTACATTATAATGCCCTCAATTTACCAGGTTATACAAATATACAAATATAACTCCAGAAGCTATATGTGTTAAACGATTTTATCTTTCAAATAAGGTAAACAAATTTCAATCAGTCTACCTCAATATCACTGCTTACCTAGTAGGTAAACTATTTTCTAGATATTGGAATCAATTCGTTTATAGTCCTGGCAGAAGTCATTAGGTGTGATGGTTTTCCTTTTGCTATGACAACATGTATGCAGTTCGTTTGTAATAACAAACCATAGTTGAAGCAATGGAATAGTATTACAGTGACGCGCGACCACTACAGGTTTACTAAAACGTAAAAGATCGCTTGTGCTTTTCCTAATTTACAGCTTTTAACATAGTTATCTTTATTGTTTTACAATATCTTGACAAATGATTGTAGATAACGTTAGGTTATACTAACGATTCTGAGCATTCGCCTAGGCCTATTACCCCATAAACTACCTTGAACCTTTGGCAAACAAGATCCTTTAAAAACTAAGCCCCTAGAATAGTCAATCAATGATTGTTAGTTAATACAAAAACTGTTGTTATAAAAAACAACAGACTTTGTAGTTAATAATACGTAATACACATTATTCTCAGAAACCATATTATAAATTAACAAATATTGACAATAATTTGTGACACATTTTGAGAGCCGATTATTTATACTTTAATATACCTTAAAAACGATATATTGGTTTATGCTGTAGTTTTCCATATATTCTTTCGAGTAATAGGTGCATACATATTTTGGATCCGTTATGAATCTACAGAAAATGTCTGTAGAACTGATTTAACAATAAAAATTTATGAACTGTCACCTTATAATGGAATTAGTTTATGCACAACTAAAATTCTGATTATGATCTCAAGAAGGTGAAACTTTAGATGACCGCCAGATTAAAATGGTATTTTTATTTCTTACAAAAAGATGTTTGTCTTAAATATGACAGAGCTAAGGCTGCTAGCAGACTACCCCTCAGGACATCTTTATTTGGGTTACTATATCGATAAGATGGTTGAGACTTCTAGTCTCAATCTTTATTACTCGGATTTGATTTAGAATAAGATAAGAAAATAAGTCTGACAATCTTTACTGTTATTATATCGATAAGATGGGTTAGTCTGAGATATCGTCTCTGTTTGGAAGAGGATGAGACTTCTAGTATCATTCTGTACTACCCAGATTTGATTTAATGTAAGATAGGAATACTAATATGTAAATCTTATCTACATCTGATATTAGAAAAATCTTAACGAAAGACATTTATTTAAAAGTGTGTATGCGTTTGATTCGAATAATATCAGTTGCTTGAGCAGAAGATCTGCTATGGTTACACTGCTTCAGTGCAAGCTCAGAATTCTGTTATTTTCATTTTTATTCTAAATAATATACGCTCTAAATAATGTTATAAATTTATTTATTAAAGGTTGATGTTAAATTTTGAACAATTATTAAAAAGTTTTTAGATTTATAACATTAGATATTTCAAAAATAATAATATATCCATTAAGAAATAGAAACTCAAAATCCACTAATTTAAATTTAGTGGATGTTGCAACATATTTATTAGTTTTCACTTAATTATGAAATTATGTATATTTTATTTCATCATTTTTCTCTTCTTAACAAAAGTCTAAAGTTCAATAATAATCAAAAATATTTTTTAAAGATTATTATTTTTATTTACCTGAAGTATCTTTACAAATATTTATACGAAATATTGGTTTTCATTTCGATTAGATAACATCTCTTAAGATAATAATTGTAGTTATTCCGTTTTGAATAAATTTGAAGAGTCATTATACGCCCATAAAAATGTATGGTACATATTCGAATGTGTGGATTTAATAGAATATCTTTATAATAAAATTAAAAAAAATGTACGTGTCAGACATTAAAACGCTGATAGAGAATAATTTGATAAGATGATATGATGGCACTGCAAAATAAAATCATTGTGTTTTTGCGAAAGACAATCTTCTTCTTCCTGCAAAATTATAATAATAGACTTATGTACACAACAATAATTTATTACCAGATATTAATGTGATAAAAATTTAATGGAAGCTGGTATTACTCTGTTACTCGTATAATATTAGTTCAAACGTATAAGTGACAATGCAGAATATACGTCTATGGTAGTCATAATACAACACGGTTAAAAAAATTATATATAACTTTAAACTTTAAAAAATATTTAAACTTCATTTTACGTAAAATTTGCATATTTCTTTTATATATTTCTTTTATATATATATATCTTTTACTAGCGAAAATGATTTTGACAGAAATTAACGAAATTTTCGAAATCTGTGATTAGACTAAAATTTTTTTTATCTTAGGACTAGTAGTATCTTAGGACTCATAGTATTTAGAGACTTTTGCATTCAAATTTTTTTAAATTATAATATTTTTAAATTATAATATCTTAAGTTCTGTTAAATATAACGACTTAAATTTTTTGCGTTGGTCGTTACCATAATAATATAAACAATTCAAATTTGTTTATATTTAAGTACTAATATTAATCGTTTATTTTTAAAACAAAATCATTTTCAATATTGATTTCAAATCATTATGAAATTTTATTAAAAAACGAAATTTTCCCGTTGGGATTATTTTTAGAAGCATTACAGAAAATTAATTTAATTAATTTAATTTATTATGTGTATCTCATATAATACGTATGCGCACTAAATTCCTGTTAAATAAAATTTTGAAAAATATACCATAATAAATAATCTACTTCTATTCTACTTAATAATTAAAATTTTCAGAATGATAATTTTTTTAATTTGTTTTTTAAAAAATAATTTAACACATTACGTGGAAAAATCCACTTTACACGTTACGTATATGTAATGTATAAAGTGGTAAAAAACTTACCAAAAATAATTTTAATTTTTTATTTCTAATCTTAAGTATTTCTTATTAGTTTTTATTAAATTCTTTATTTATTTTTTATTAGGTAATTAATAAATTTTGCTTAAAAATTTTATTTTTGTTGCATATACGCTCTTAATTCCAGTTAAATTAAATTTTGAAAAATATATCATTGAATATACTTATTTTTCATATTTTATTCAGATTTGAATTAATTTTTAATGAAATTAATTCCAAGAATATTGTATTATTCTTAAAAATAAAAAATTAACTATCCATGCACTTGACCTAATGAAAAAACAAATATTTTTGTAGCATACTTCTCGGAGTTTCATTTAAGAGGAAATATCACTTGATGTGAAGTATGTTTTTAATTAATTTTTTTTAAAATACTTGAATGTGTATAGAGCTTGATTTGGTCATTTAAAAATTGGTCTAAAATGCAAATCTTCAAAATCCTATAGGTCAACCAAATTGGAGATGATGAGGTCAAAGCCGGTCCGATTGTAAAAGTATGAACCATATGTATTAGCAAAATATTTAAGTATTGATAAGGAATAAATATTAGTATGAATATTATTAAATTACATACTAAATAATAGCTTTAGTATTAGTTAATTGACAAAGATAAGTTCGTTCAAATATTAATAAAGTAATAGTATTTTGTTAAAGAATAAGTACCATATGTTGGTAGGACCACAATATTATAAAATTTATACGGCGTGAAACTTAGCGCTATACATTCTCCCAAATAGGCGTAACGAAATGGTAGAAACTTGCCTAATTCTTTACCTAACTGCCCTTAATTTTACGGAAACTATGTACCATACATAATATTTTAGCTAACTAGATTTGCGTTTACTTTCAAAAACTGTAATAGTTTATTTACTTTCAAATAGAAACAGTGAATAGAAATGTAGCTCATTTGTAGAGAAAATCAACTTTTATTTTGGAATGATATAAAAAGCACAAGTTAAACGTTGTCTTGATTCAGGAAAAAATGCTTAATAACTTTAAAATATATTTAACATTATGTTCCAATATTGCATAGTCATCGCTTACTTTAAGTGAAAGTCAGCAGCCACACTTATTAAGTATCTCATTTTTCATTAAACCTACCTTATGCTAGAACAATTTCTATATAGGTTGCAACCGACGACCGACGCACAGTGTGACAAAACACAAAATTAGGCGGTCATAATTCGATATTTTCGGAACCAGTAGAGATATTGATATGAAATTTTCCTAAAATATAGTTTTTGAGTTGATCTTTCTTTTAAATCTAAATTGAGCCCAATCGGCCTACCGGAACTACCCTAAATTTTTGCCCAAACATGGGGATTTTACCGTGGTCCCAAGATTACTTAAAAACTATGATAGGTAGAAAGCTGAATTTTGGTGTCCGGAAAACTTACGTTATTATCTAGATTTCAACATTTTTTTAAGGTTTTCCGCCCACTGCCACACCCACCCCCCATACAAAATTTTCATTATAAATCATTTATTATCGTTAAAAACACTTTTTGCACTTATTGGACTACACATATACGTGACTTACATAGCAACACAACATTACGCAAAAAATGGGTGTGATCCGCCCATTAGTTCCTCAGTTATTTGCAGTTTTATGCAATTTTAGCGAAATTACGATTTTACAAAAATTGAACCAACTTTAAACCTTTATAGCTTTTTTACTATTTATTCAAAAATGATCATTTTTCATTTTTTTTGAAGCTTAGGATATTGTTATTCATTATGTGTAAAAAAAATTTCAATTTTAATTATCAAAAAAATTTTATTAGCGAAATTGCACAAAAAATCAGCATTTTTTTCATGGCTATTTTCACTTCTATCTACGATACCCAAAAAATGTATCCGAGTTTTTTCATGAAATTTTTCCTATTAATAGCCAAATAGTTACACTTTACAATAAAACAAAAATTGGCCTGCGCACTCTATGTTTTACACCTATTTCAGGCCTCAGAAACCAGCGAAAAATTGCGAAAAATATGACCTTCAATAAACCCCATTTATTTTAACAAAAAATTCAATAAGTAATAACAAAAAGACATTTAAAATTTTATAAAGATTTAATTTATTTATATTTCAAATTTCAACTAAATCGGTTGAAGAATAACGAAGTTATAACACATTATGTTCAGACGCCTGACCGTAATTGTTATAACTTCGTTATTCTTCAACCGATTTAGTTGAAATTTGAAATATAAATAAATTAAGTATTTATAAAATTTTAAATGTCTTTTTGTTATTACTTATTGAATTTTTTGTTAAAATAAATGGGGTTTATTGAAGGTCATATTTTTCGTAATTTTTCGCTGGTTTCTGAGGCCTGAAATAGGTGTAAAACATAGAGTGCGCAGGCCAATTTTTATTTTATTGTAAAGTGTAACTATTTGGCTATTAATAGGAAAAATTTCATGAAAAAACTCGGACACATTTTTTGGGTATTGCAGATAGAAGTGAAAATGACCATAAAAAAATTACTGACTTTTTGTGCAATTTTGCTAATAAAATTTTTTTGATAATTAAA
>NC_051847.1:143427024-143478887 GCF_002237135.1 Teleopsis dalmanni | reverse complement strand
TGTTGTTATGTAAAGTACTTTTTAAATATTAATTGCCTGGCAACTCTGGCCTGTCATTATTCTATATTCCTTTTGTAATTATTATTCATTATTCATTTTTAGTATAGTTAATAAAGCGAAGTAAAGAACATGTTAAAAATACATCGGACCGTGTTTCACTTTTGCTAAAAATATATAATAGGTTATGGGCCCAGCACGCTTCCACTGCGAAGTAAAAAGCACGTGCACATAAAAAGTAGATTTAATACGTGTATAAAAATGTCGGGAACGGTGATTCGAGTTGAACCGCTTAACGCGGAAAACTACGATACATGGAAATTACAAATGAAAGCTATTCTCATAAAAAACGATTTATGGTCATATGTCGAAGGTACTGCGTCGTGTCCAACGGGCGAAGGGGCTGCAAAATGGATCAGCTTTGATCAGAAAGCGTGTGCTGATATAATGTTATCAGTAAGTGCATCAGAATTAAGATTAATTGCAGAATGCACAAATTCAAACGAAATGTGGATGAAACTACAAGCCACATATTCATCAAAAGGGCCTGCGCGCAAGGCGACGTTGCTGAAAAAGGTTGCACTTTCGCGCATGAAGGAGGGTGAAAAGGTTAGAGAGCACCTCAACGATTTTTTTGAAGCCGTGGCAAAATTAAAGGAAATTGACGTCACCATCGGGGATGAGCTTCTGGCCATACTGCTCCTATATAGCCTACCCGATTCTTTTAATACTTTCAGGTGCGCGTTAGAAACGCGCGACGAGCTGCCAAAGCCAGACATACTTCGAGTGAAAATATTAGAAGAAGCTGAATCGCAAAGGACAAAAGAAGACAGACATAGTGATGAAAACTCTCTATACATAAATCGAAATAAAAGCCGAAACGCAAAACAAAACAAACGATACAGTGATTCTAAACGAAACAAACAATGTTTTAATTGTGGCAAAATCGGACATTTTGCACGTGAATGTAAAAATAAAGCAAAAGCTGAAAATAACACGCAATTGAAAAATTCGGAAAAATCTGTAAACAATAATTTTAGCTATCATGTTGAAGATGCATTTATTAGCTCAATAAAAGACAATTATTGGTGCCTAGATAGTGGATGTACTGCCCATTTAAGTGCAAACCGTGAATATTTTACAGACTTTCAAAAATCGAATAAAGTGCTTAACTTAGCAAACGACAACACAACAAATATAAACGGCGTCGGTAAAATGAAAATAACTGTAGACGTATACGGTCGTGATAATAACATTGATCTTAAAGAAGTTCTATATGTCGAGGACTTGCGTACAAGTCTACTTTCTGTATCAAAAATAGTAGACAGCGGATATGAAGTGCATTTTCGCCCTTCAGATGCAATCGTATTGGACAAATATCAGAAGGTTATAACTAGAGCGAAAAGATGTGGAAATTTTTTTATTGTTGAAAATAAAAATCATTTTGCACAAGTTGCTGAAGAAAAATGTGACATTGAAAAGTGGCACCAGAAAATGGGCCACATAAATGAAAACGATCTTAAAAAATTGGCTAGTAATAACCTAGTACACGGATTAAAATTAAATCCTAAACAAAAACTTCCGACTTGCGAAATTTGTATTAGTGAAAAACAAATACAAAAACCATTTCCTAAGAGTAAAGAAACTAGAACAAGTGATTTATTAGAGATCGTGCATAGTGATGTGTGCGGACCAATGAGAACAGCATCAAATTCGGATGCAAAATATTTCGTAACATTTATTGATGACAAATCACACTATTGTCATGTATATTTTATAAAACAAAAATCCGATGTATTAAATGTATTTAAGCAATACAAAAGAGCAGTAGAAACATTTACGGGTAAACGAATTAAGGCTTTACAATCAGACAATGGTAGAGAATACGTTAATTCTGAATTTAATTTATTCTTGAGGAAATTTGGTATACAAAGACGCTTAACTGCTCCATATACGCCGGAGCAAAATGGTATTGCTGAACGTAAAAACAGAACTCTAGTTGAAATGGCCCGTTGCATGATGAAACAAGCTGAAGTTCCGCCAAATTTTTGGGCAGAGGCCATAAATACAGCGTGCTATATTCGGAATAGGTGTCCTACAAAAGCATTGAATGGTGTAGTACCGCACAAGTTGTGGACTGGTAAAATGCCAACTATTGTACATTTTCAAGTATTTGGCTCTAAAGCATATGTCCTAAAAAAGGATAAGACTAGAGATAAATTCGATTCTAAGTCAGAACCTTACATGTTTGTTGGATATTCAAACGAAGCGAAAGCCTATCGGCTGTGGTCACCTACAAAACGAAATATAACAATAAGCCGTGATGTCGTGTTCGTAAACAAAAATATCTATCATAATAAATACGAAAACATTTATATTAACAATGAAAACGACTGCCAAAAAAATGATTATATCGATATTGCGTTCGAAAATTGTGAAAATCAGAAACTGTCGGTCAATCCGAAAATTGTAGAAAATACAGATACGCGAGAAGAAAACTCCATTCGTAGAAGAGGTCGTCCGAGACTTATTCGCACAAATTCACGCGGTAGGCCTCGAAAAGAATATTACACGTCAAATCGGAATGGTGAAGAATCATCCAACGAAGACGAAAATACAAGTTCAATAAGAAAAATTGCTGATAAAAACCATTCAGATGATGAACCTGACAACAACGTTTTTGAAGATTGTGAAATGGCGTTTCTCACTACATATCAAACTCCAGTAACGATTTTGGAGGCACTTGAAAGCGATGAAACAAATTCCTGGTCAAAAGCGCTAGAAGACGAAATGGTGGCACAACTAAAGAATAAAACATGGGAAGTGGTCGAAAGACCGAAATCACGAAAAGTTATTGGGAATAGATTCGTGCTTCGAACTAAAGATGACGAAAAACAGAAAGTACGATTAGTAGCGAAGGGTTTTGCACAACGACCAGGTGAAGACTTTCATGATACGTTTTCTCCAGTCGCTCGTTCAACATCTATAAGACTACTTGCGGCACTGGCAGCAAAAATGGATTTGGAGATCCATCAGATGGATGTCATTACAGCATACCTAAATGGAGAGCTCGAAGAGAGTGTCTTCATGGAAATTCCCGATTATCTTATACCATTCCTGAACAAAGTTGTTTCATCAAAACCAGTGGGAAAAACTTCAACAATATTGTGTGGAAAAGTTAAAGAAACAGCGCAGCATTGGTTAAAGGCGATTAAATCAAGTAAGTCACCTGTATGTTTATTAAAGAAAGCTCTTTATGGACTCCGTCAGTCTGGGCTATCATGGTACATGAAATTGACAAAGAAACTACAGAATATGGGTCTAAGTGCAGTACAACAGGATCCTTGTGTATTCACTAAGCGAGAAGGCAACGACATTGTTTTGATGACAATATATGTAGATGATTTACTAATAGCGTCCAATAATAAGTTTCGTATAAAAGAAATAAAGGCTGCACTTGCGAATGATTTCGAAATGAAGGATTTGGGAATAGTAAGTAATTGTCTTGGCATCGAGTTTCATCAAAATTTAAGCAAGCATCAAGTTTTTCTTTCACAAGAGAAGTATGCAAAAAGCATCATTGAAAAGTTCAATATGAAAGACTGTAAACCAGTGAAGACTCCCATAGAATTGAACATTAAGTTAACGAAACCAACAAAAATTGATGAAGGTGTTATGAAGATGTATCCCTATCAAAGCTTGATAGGAGCATTAATGTACTTAGCTGTTACAACTCGACCTGATATTGCGTTTGCTATAAACTTTCTTAGCCAGTTCAATTCAAATTATAACGTGGAACATTGGAAAGCAGCAAAACGAATTCTAAGATACCTTAAAGGTACAAGCAACTATGGTCTATTGTATGAGAAAAACAATGAAGAATTGTATTGTCTGGTTGACGCTGATTGGGGCGCTGACTTAAACGATAGACGTTCATATTCAGGGTATGCGTTCATTATATCAGGAGCAGCGATATGTTGGGAAGCTCGAAAGCAACGTACAGTAGCGCTTTCAAGCACTGAATCAGAATATATGGCCATATCTGAGGCCACAAAAGAAGCGTTATATCTAAAGGCAATCCTTGATGATGTTGGCATTACAAGTAAAACAATTGAAATCTTTAATGATAATCAAAGCGCTCAAAAATTAACGGAAAGCTTCAGGTATCATCCACGGACAAAGCACATTGATATTCGTTATCACTTTATTCGCAGCAAGGTTAACGACGGCACTGTTAAAATCAAATATATGCCAACAGAAGAAATGCCCGCAGACGTCCTTACCAAAGGACTCACTACAGAAAAGCATGTTAATTGCTTACGGAAATTAGGAATGAAATATTAAAGTCATATTTTATACATAATAAAAGCACTTTAAGAGGGGGTGTTGTTATGTAAAGTACTTTTCAAATATTAATTGCCTGGCAACTCTGGCCTGTCATTATTCTATATTCCTTTTGTAATTATTATTCATTATTCATTTTTAGTATAGTTAATAAAGCGAAGTAAAGAACATGTTAAAAATACATCGGACCGTGTTTCACTTTTGCTAAAAATATATAATAGTCCTTTATTTCTTTCTTTGCTATTCAAAATCCCTCTAAATTTTAATAAGGCTTCTTTGTCACCATACAAAGAAAGTCTAGCTTTACAGCAACACGAATACTTTATTCAATTATATATTTTATTTATAATAAAAAACAAATGTTTAAAAAAAATTCTTACCTGTTGTTTGTTTTGAATTTTGATTGTTTGTTTATGTTTACATTTTGTTTCTTGTGTCAAATATGTCAAATTTCGATCATTTCCAATGTTGCATTCGTGATATTTGGTATAATTTTGGTCGAATTCTGTTTACTATATTTTATAGTAAATAAAAAACCACGGAAGCTCTTTGTATCGTTAATGCAATTTACTCAGTAAATGAAGCTTACTAAGTACGTAGTGGAAACGTACTATTACTATAATAAGTTCAATCATATATTAAGAGTGCTGTCGTACTTTCACCAATACAAAATTCTAGAATACCATATTTACGTTACGAACTTTAGTGAACTAACTTTGCTAAAGTTGATTTCCAAACGTTTACATTGACATTTTACAGAGGGCAAAATCATAACTACTTTGAAATACTTTACATTAGTAGCAAATGTGATTTGCTAAAACACATTATCAGTAAATCATTTAAAAGAAAGAATTTCTTATTACTAAATATTGAATTATATTATTAATTTGTTAAATTAGTCAAAAAATCTCCTAAATAAAGTTAAAACTAATTTTTTTAAACTAATGCAATTATCATCTATATTTTCTAATTTGTTTCACACATCAAATTAATTTTGGATTCAATTCAACTGCTTTTGTTTTATTCATAAGCTGCGATCATTTTTGAATGATCAATGCTTTATTTAATAATTTAACATTTTATCGATTTAATGTGAGTTTAGTATGCTAAATAAATATTGTGAAGACATTTTTTTAATTTTTTTACTTCTATACTTTTCTAGACTTATTAAAATGCATTAGTTTATATGAATTAAATTAACTTTAGAATTTAATTACATATGTATTAGTATTAGAATTGTATTAGTAATAACTGATCTCAAAATTTTCATAATAGATTATGATAATACTAATCCAAATGCCCTATTTGAAAATATCAAATTCATTTACAAAATTGCAAAAGGTTAATAACAAATTGCATAAAGTATATAAAAAAATTAAGTAACACTAATTTAAATCCATAAAGTTAATTTATGTGCTAGAATATCAATGTTAATGATATATACAGCAAATGGCGTCAGGAAAGTATAAAAATTTTTTATAATTTAAAGTTCTGGTAACCCTGAGTAAATAAAAAGTGCTGATCGGCAGTTCTGCATTATTTTTAAAACAACAAAATCATTATTCGTTGAGCCGGTGATTTTCTTTGTTCATTGTGCAATTATATTCTATCGTGTTACTTTGTCGTTTAATATAATATATATTATATAAATATTAAATTTTAAAGAGGAAATTTGTATTTAAATATATAATTAATAAGTAATTTCAACAGACACTATTAAAACGGCAATAAAAATAAATTATTGCTGCGTAATTTTTTATAAATATATTGTGGATAAAATCATATAGTTTTTAAAACTTTTTATTGTATTTTAGCAGTATGAAGTTCATCATTTGTTGGGCGTCGCGTCGTTCGCTTATCACAATTTTATTTGTTTTAAGTATTGCTTGCAGTTTGAATAATTTTGCTACCGCGGAAAAAAACGCCAATCGTCGAAGTTTTATAAATCCTTATCCAAGATATAAATTATATAATGATGGCGATGATCCTGGAGAACCATTGTTTTTGACACAATATATTAATACACTACCGCCTGAACAGATTCGCAACATGTCACAGGTAAAAGGCTCGCAATTTCTTGGTGTAGAAAGTTACTCTGGCTACCTGACAGTTGACGTTAAATTCAATTCGAATATGTTTTTCTGGTATTTTCCTGCTTTGGAGAGTCCGGCTTATGCACCTGTTGTATTATGGTTACAAGGTGGACCAGGTGCTTCATCATTATTTGGACTTTTTACGGAGAATGGTCCTTTTGATATTGTATCAAATGGTCATTTGAAATTGCGGAATTATACTTGGTCACGTACACACAATCTAATTTTTATAGATAACCCTGTTGGTACCGGATTTAGCTTTACAGACCATGAAGAGGGTTATGCAAAAAATGAGAAAGATGTTGGCCGTAACTTACATGAAGCTGTTCAACAGCTCTATGAAATTTTTAATTGGAAGACTACGAATGGTTTTTGGGTTACAGGTGAATCGTATGCTGGCAAGTATGTACCAGCATTAGCATATCATATCAGTAAAGTACAAAACTCTATTGATACGCGCGTATTTATACCGTTAAAAGGAATTGCAATTGGTAATGGTCTATCTGACCCACAACATCAATTGAAGTATGGCGATTATTTATATCAACTGGGTTTGATTGATGACAATGGTTTGAGTCTATTCCATGAATATGAATTGAAAGGTATAAACTGCATTAAAAGACATGATATGAATTGTGCTTTCGATACATTTGATTATCTTATTAATGGAGATTTAACTAATGGTTCACTTTTTAAAAATCTTTCCGGTTTTGATTTTTACTTTAATTACCTTAAAACTAAAGACAATGGTATTGGTGAAGTTTTGGGAAAATTTTTGCAAACTACTGCAACTCGACGTGCCATTCATGTTGGTAACAAAACGTTTCATGATACTGACGTAGTAAATAAGGTTGAACTTCATTTAAAAGAAGATGTAATGGATACTGTTGCCCCTTGGATAGCAGACCTTTTACAACACTACACAGTATGCATTTACAATGGTCAATTGGATATTATTGTTGCTTATCCCTTAACACGAAATTACTTAAACCAACTAAAATTTCCAGGTTCTGACATATATAAAACTGCCAAACGAGAAATTTGGAAAGTTGGTGGAGAAATTGCTGGGTATGCAAAACATGCAGGCCATCTTATAGAAATAATGGTAAGAAATGCTGGGCATATGGCACCATCAGATCAGCCAGAATGGATGTTTTATTTAATTGATCATTTGACGCATTATAAGAAAAGTGGAGAAAGTACTAAAACATCAAATTAATTACTGTTAACTTTTAATGTTTGACAAACCATGGATTAGATTTATATATAAATATTGCTTTTTTTTTTAATTTATTCGGTTATTGTATTTACTTAACAGGTTAACTATAAATAAATTATTTTTAATTTGTTTAAATATGTTTACAATTAATTGTTCTATGTCACGGTTGGAGTTCTTTTTCTCTTTTCTCATTAATTTCATCTAAACCTTTAAAATTTCGTGCTACTAAAAAGTGTTCAGCAGAATCGGAACGACTTGATTGTGGCTTAACACGTTTTACTTTATCATAAAATCGAGATATATCTTTTTCAAGTTTCGCTACATCTCCGTTGTCCCATACTTTAACAACGAGGTTTGCACCTTTTGCAGACATAATTAAAGCAAACCGTAAAACAGAGTAACACAAATTGATTATATTTTCCTGATCCAACATGCGTATACCCGTCGCATTTGGCGCCATATCTGATAGAACACAATTTACTGCACGTCCTGCTAAGGTCTCTTTAAGCCGTTGTTGGGAAATTGGTTTTGTAAAATCCATACCACCAAATATGGTAGCTCCCTGCAAAATAAAAAATTAATTAAGTTTATTGATATATGTATTCTTAAATTATAAACCGGTATGCCATGGAAGTGTAACAAATCCATACTGTACACTGCACCTTTAGGTTGCTGTTGTTGAGAGCCAGTTGAATTAGATTTTGCTACTGCAATTTGAGTCCAACTTCCAGGCGCAGCTCCACAATCAATAACAACATCTCCTGGTTTTATAATTTTGTACTTTTCATTCATCTCGAGCAATTTAAATGCGCTACGGCAACGATAATTTAACATACGTGCTTTTTCTACGTATGGATCTGACAATTGTCGTGTTAGCCATTCTTGAGAACTTTTGCTTTTGCCTTTAAGATTTCTGGGTATTTGTTTCGCAAAAGGACGAACAAAGCTTATTTGTATATTGTGAATAATTTTTAATGAATTCATTTTTTGACTATAAATACTAATGTGAAAGAGGAGATCACAACAAAAACAATTCCATTGCAACAGCTGTTAAACAGTTGGTAAGATTCATATAATTTTAAGTGTTGCAAAGTATAGTAATTAATTAAAAAATAATTCCTTTTAGCAAACAATTCTTAACTACGTCAGTAGCTAAACCCAATTAAGAGAAGGCCGCATTGAATCACTTTGCAAAGATTTGTTGGAACTAAAAAATATAGTCCGCTAACGCGAATAGCTAACGTCGCATGTACTGTCTTTTAAGCAAAAGTAGTTAAAATTGGTATTTGCATCACATCAAATGCCATTATTATAGCAAATGGTTTTTATTTTCGGATGTTTAAATTATATGTAATAAATTATTTTCATAATTACAAAACGTTTAGTACGAGGGCGATTTGATAAGTCAGTGGCTTTTTGGTCTTTGATAGCCGTTTAAAGCAGACAACCTCGTGAATTTTTATGAAAATGGAAAAAAGTGAATTTCGTGTGCTGATTAAGCATTCGTGGCCAAAAAGCGTTTAGCATCAACTTAGCCTAACTCGCACACGACCTAAGTATTCAAAAACTTATTTAGGACGTGTGCGAGTTAGGCTAAGTTGATGCTAAACCAAATGGGAGATTTTTTAGGATTTTTTGCACTGCACATATTTAGCCATTTATCAACACGTATCGACACATCACTACATTATCGACACAACTTAGAATTTCCCTCATTTAGAACCCAACTTAGCCTAACTCGCACACGACCTAAATATTATTTGCTAACAATAGAATTGTAAGCTCTTTTACATGTATTAAACTGTGCTTATTTAAGTATGAACACTAAATTGTGGTCTGCAGACATGTATGGCTTAAAATTACACCTTGTTTCAAAGTGTATAGGAATACGTATACTTGGTTATCTTACATGCAGAATCGTCTATATCATGCTTTAATGTCGGTCTGGTATTATGCAGTTAAACATATATTTAAGTACAAATGTAATATGAGCGATTTCTGTAATGTGTTTTTCAACACTGTAAAATTATATGCATTCCTTATGAACTGTTTTGCAAAAAACGTCCTTCATTTTGTTAAGTAAGTTATTTTATTTGAAACCGAGTAATTAGAAGCCGAAATTTAAAATGTCGTTTGGTGATACAATGGGATACCTGATTTTTGGCAATCCAATAAGCCAAGGGCTAATAGGCGTTGTAAGCGGAATTGCCAAGAGTACTGTAAGTAGTAGTGTTTAGACTGATAAAAACATTGTTAATAAATGTATATTGTTTGTAGGGTATAACACCGAAGAACACGAATGTAAATAATGCTGTCGTGCCTGTTCTACCACCGCCAAAAGTAAATCTTCAAGATTTGATTGGTGGAAATTATAATTTTGTGCGTCTAGCCGGCATCAGTGGCGGTGCAGCTGTAATAATGGGTGCATATGGAAAAGCGATTATAGATCGCATGGAGGATCCAATGGACCAAAAAGAAGCTAGAACTCTTTTAAAAACAGCAAATCGTTTTCATTTTTTCCACACATTAGCTTTAATGACAATGCCGTTAGCAAGAAAGCCATATTTGGTAAGTATGATATGCCTTTATATTTATATATTCAAAATTTTATGAGTGTAATAGCTTAAAATTTATATAAAGTTATTCAAAGCTTAAAATGCATTTTAGGTATTTAATTAATTAATAATTATTTAATAATATTAAATATATACATTTTTTTATGTTTGCATCAATTTGATAAATATCAATTCAAAAAATTTATTTTAACTAACTTTTTTATATAATTACATTAAAACTCAAACTAAAACTTTATTTTGCATATAGTAATCAGTGTTACTTATTTTGAAAGATTGGTCATGTAGTACTCAATAGTTTTGCACTATTCCATTAAATTGTTGTTGTAACCAACAGTCTCAAAAAATACGGTGATTCCCCATTTACAATTTTATTGAAAAAGTTTTACCTTAACATCAATAAAAAAACTCTTTCATTGGTACTGATAACTATCTATCAGACACTGAGAAAAAGATAAAAACAACACAAGCATTCTAATTTTATAAGTATTTATGAACAAAACGGTTAATATTTGGTTAATATATTTCGATTAATATCTGCTCAAACAAAAATTATATCGTCAGCATTTTTAAAGTATATAGCAGTATTATTAGAAATATTCATGCTCTATTAATGGTTTATATTCTCCTTGAAAGGAGGAACTTTTACCTAGCTTTTACTAGAAATAAAACTAATAATACAGTAGAGGCTCAAAAATTAGAACCAGGAATTTCAGGAATTTGCGAAAAGTTTTAATTTCTATGAAAAATCATTAAAAAATTAATACTTTACATAAAAACTTTATTTTACAGTTGAAATCAATTCTTATTATGCATTATTGTATAAAATATTCAGTAATGTTTGTTTGTTTTTTAGATTTAGTTACATTTTTTACAATGTTATCGTTACGGTTATTGTTACTTTGTGAGCTATTCATTTCTTGTTTTGAACGCTGATGCATTTTTATCAGAATATACATCGTTCGTCTTTAACATTAGTCCATTAAGTGTACACTTTACTCATATAAAAACCATTTAAACAGATATGTTTCCATCAGAAAATATTCGGCATCAGGCAAAAAATTTTTTGTTTCCATTTCCTAAGTATAAGAAGCAGCAGCAATTATAGCACCCTTTTTGGATCTAATATAAGTGATAGCAGATTTTATCATATTGTTCTCCAAAGCTAAATAATTTGCTTGTACGCCCTTATCAAGCTTTTCTAATATCTCTGCTTTAGTTTTGCAAAAGCAATATATTTTTTATACTTATTTTATATTTTTTTTATAATTTTTACTTTTAATCAAAAGTGTTTATCTCAGTACATTTCAAGCAATTATAAAGTAATGCACGTCTCATTAAAGTGCGCATTTTGGGAATACCCTTTGTTCTTTTTGAAACAAAGTACGAACAATTACAGTTATCAACTTAAAAATTTATACAGAACTGTAAAAAAAAAACAGAAAAGAGAATTCGTTAAAAATTTGAATCAAAAGTACAACCCATATTAACATATTCCATCATCTTATCGAATATTCAAACCCCTAATTGGAAGCCTCAACTAATCGTCACATATGAACAACTTCGGAATAAACACACGGCCAATCTTGCAGTCTTGTCAACATCTTTGATGCTATTGGAATTATAGATAGAAATTGTATATGTTAATGTTGATTCTGAAGAAAATAATACCAAATATATATTGCAGACATATAAAATTTCATACATATAGAGGTAGACACTAAAGATTTTCCAGTTACTGACCAGGAAAACGATTGATATCTCCAAAAAGGTTTTCCTGGTAAAAAACAAAAGTTTTTATTTTTATACTTTTTAAACATTTATTTAAGCAGCTTTTTTTAGAGTTGCATGATTCGATTGTTAATTTTTTTATATAAAATATTAAATGTATCTTAATTGTTTTATATAAAATAATAAATATATCTTAATTGTTTTATATAATTTTACTTGATGTTTAAATTCATGTAATTATATATTAAATGAAAAACTTATTTTAATTTATATATATCTGTATTTCTATAATTTACAAATGAATGTATTTAGTAAAAATGTTTTATGCAAATTCAATTTTTTATTGTCTCATTTACCTTTTAGCATACATTTTTTTAATGTATAAATTTTTAATCATATATTATTTTTAATTTTAAGTCGAAACATTTTTAAAGCTTAGGTTTTTATTTAATGTTTGTATATATAAATAATATATATATTATTAACTTTAATGTATTAAAAAAATATTATTTGAACGGAATTTTCGACAACTTTTGTTACTTGTGCAAGTTTATTTAAAAAATAATAATATTCTTATATAAATCAACTTACTAATAATTTTTATTTATATTTTCTGATTATAATTATATAATTGACATGTTTTAATATTTTTTTTACAGTTAATGCTACACAATTTTTTAAGCAATTATTTAATTTTAATATTGTATATTTAGGTATATATATGTATATGTAATAATCTAGACTTTTCCTTTTTTAACAACCCTAAAAAGACTTTTATTTTATCTAATATTTATATATATATATATATATTGATATATATATAAATATATTTAAAAAATTACAAAATATTAAACATTGTTTTTTGTGTAAGTGAATTAATTACTGATTTTAAAGTAATTCATTTGTTTTTATCATAAAGCTAATACGTTAAGTTTGTTACAAAAATGTTTTTATAAAATTGATTTGAGTTTTTGAGCTTGGTTATAAAAAAAATAAATGCTTTTTCATAATAAGTTAAGGTCTGAATGTATATTAATGTATAAGTTTGAGTGATATTGTTATATTTTCAAATTAAACTAGAAATTCATATAAACTATTTTTTGACTTTTTAATAGACCGGCACTTTGATGGCAGTTGGCACATTTCTATTTGCTGGTCCAATGTATTATCGTGCCCTCACTGGTGATAAAGCATACGTGACTGCCTCCACAGTTGGAGGATTTTGTTTAATCGCATCATGGTTATCGTTAATATTTTAATTTTTTACTTTATAACTATTTAAGCTAAAAAATGAATATGCTTTATAAATAGTTTTAGTTAAAACCGAATTGTTATGTAATTAAAATAAATTAATTTATTGATAATTTCGTATATATTAGTATATCTTGTTATTTCATTTTAAAAATGTACTGATAGTATCAGTTAATGGAAGAGTTAATACTGAAAATTTACATATTAAAAATGTTTTTTTCTTATAAATTTATATAATTTTTGTTTTTTTAAATATATATATATAATTGATTTGTAAAAAGTGTTAATTTTCATAAACACTTTTTTTTATTGTCACACAAATAACTACTTTCATATTTTTCATCATTTTCATATGCGTTCTATACAATACAATGTGTATTTTATCAGTTGTATAAAAAAATTTTAAATAAATCTATATTTTAATTATTAAATCGTTTTATGTATTTTTTATATCTTAAACATAGATTATTGTCAACGTGGAACACATATTGCTAAATTCTTAAAGGAATTTTATATGTATCTATATATCTCATATTTGTTACTGTACAACATCGAGTTGAATTAGTTTATATTATTAAAATATAAGCTAATTTATATATAAAGCCATAAGAACATCGTATATGAATAAATCTTTATTTTATAATTATAAGTCCAATTTACTTTTTAGTATTTCTCACTTTATAAATTAAATAGGATATGAATTAAAGCATTTCAAAGCATTATGCATTTTAATTATGAATTAATATTAGCCCTAGTGAAGTTTAGCAAGTCAAATACTCGTACGGAATTAAACAATAACATAATAAGAGTAAAGGATGTGTAAAAAATGAGTTATTTGAAATTGTAGGAGATTAATAACTTGAATAGAAGTTATAAAAGCAAAGTCATAATATATACTTTCATCTTATAAATAAACAGTCATAGTTCTTAAATGTTCTGGAAAACATAACTGTTTCTGAATAGTATATAGTAAACATTAATTTGATATATAAGTTTTAAGACATGTTTATGTATATAAACGAATTTAAGTTGTATATAGTAATTTTTTTTTTCAAATACACTACTAAATACACTTCCTAATTTCAAAACATGTTTTCATACCATGCGAAAAACTATAAAGATAGACGTTGACTTTAGAAAGCATATATATATATATTGATCACTGATTGGTCCATTATTATTTTATAAAAGAATATTTATGTAGATAGAATTGCAAAAGATTGAACTTAGTTTTTAATCATGGTTAATAATTTTCCAGATATGTGGTAAAATTTGAACTTATATTTTGTATTCAAATTGTATATATAATATATATGATATAGCTTTAATCGTTGATACACAGTTCGTAAATAGTTTACTATATAAAATAATATACATTATGTAATACAATTATTTAAATTTTGATTAAGTGTTTTGGACATATCTTCGTTTTATAGAAATGTTATTTTTCTGAAGTGGATTAAACATTTCTTATAAACATTTTTTAGATTCTTTTATACATACATATCAAACTCTAATTATTGGATTATTTAATTTTTTTATTAATATATTTGTGATTTTAGAATACAATCATTTCGTTTTTGTACAAAAGCCGAATTTATTTCTGACTGTACCCGTTCAATATTTTAAAATGTACATTGGAATTACATATTTATATAAAATTTATATATAAAAATTTTAATTAACATTATTTTATTGTCAATGGAAACAAATTTCACTTTACGTTACTTCAATAAAAAGTACAAATAATAAGAATAACATTATTATAAGTAGGTTTGGCAGCACTGCTGTTTTAATAATATTCAAATATAATAATTATGAGTAATTGAAAATGAATATTTTATTAGAAAAATTTAAAAAATTTCCACCTCAGTTGATTTTAATTCAGTCAACTAAACTTTGGCCAGCAATTGAGTACTTGACTTGACGTAAATCAACTTTTGATTGATTTTTTCGGTATTGGTTCATTGTTAACATTTAAGTTATATCCTACTTACAAAATGCTATCCTTATATATTTTTAAAATTTAACAATAAGTATTTCATATACTTTTAGTATTTAACAAATTGTACATAGTTTACATTTTGATATATTTGTTTACAATTTTGATATATTTTAAAGGATATCCAGCAACAGGATCTGTTACTCAAAGTATTTATATTATTTTTTATTTTTTTGTATATTTTTCGATACTTTATTAGCCTAAGAATTTTTGCTGTGCTGTTTCAAAAAATAATGTTTTTTGAAATCTAGCATTAGCCGGGTGGTTTGTTATTGGTTCTAATATTTTAAGTATATAATCTTTGAACACTTTGGGTACAGAAAAATGTCAAGAATCTTTTTTCGCTTTTAAATTGTCTTCATGTGCCTGAAAGAAAATATTATAAAATATTTAAAACATTAAATAATTATTAATATTAAAATGTTAAAGTTATAATGTAACAATTTGAAAATAAAAAGATAAAATATGTAATTAGAGAAACGAATACATAATTGCTTTTAAAATATATTATTGAGATATTATTTTGTTTCGCCTTATAATACAATATGTATTAGTGTACAAATTCTAGACATAAACAAATGATTAGTTTCAATTTAAAAATATATATATAATATATATTAAAATATATAATATATATTAAAATATATATTATTAGCCTAACATATCGATCTAATGTATTTAAGTATCTCTTAAGCTTTTTCTCTGTTCTGTTTATTAATTATGTGGGGTATTGTATTTACCCTTAAGGATTTATCATTTATTACATTCATTGACCGTTATTAAAACCATATTTTATATCTTATTAAATAATATTTATTATCTTATAAAATAAACATTTTTAATAATGCGAAGTTTTTTTAAAGCTTTTTGAAATTATTTAAAATATTAATTTATAATTTTTTAATTTGCACCGGGCTTAAGTCATTTATATAACACACGTGAAAATGCTAAAAAAATTACAATTATTATTTGTGTTAAATATTTTTAATTGAAGTTTAAAAAATGTAATAAAAAGTTTTTAACAAAAATTAAAAAGTGTAATTTTTTTTAACATTTTTATGTATTAAATAAACAACCAAAGTCTGGTGAAAATTAAAAATCATATTGATAAAATTGGTTGTATTAACAATTATTTTTTATTTACCTAGTTTAGTTTTATATAAGATTATTGCCGATGCTTCGAAGTTTGTATTGCCTTCGTCTTCAACGCGGAGCATAAGAACTTATAGTATAGTACTTATATATAAGTATATTGAACCAAGTAAGAAATAAATTAATAATAAAAACTATAAATTAGTTCCAAAAACCCTTTTAAAATAATTCAGAATTATTTAATATTTTATGAAATAATATTTAATACATTATTAGATTTAAAAGCAAACTATAAATATAGAATTATGAGTCTTATATAAATTGAATAGTATCTATTATACACAGTTATTAATTTCAAAATAATTAATTTGAATTAATACAGTAAACTCTCAATAATATGCGCACTAAATAATTCGGATATCACAATAATCAAGGTACATTTTTCATAGCAATCTCTATAATGCATCGAAAAAATTACAATAATCCGGATACAAAACATTTTTATACCTATTCAGTACACAGTACCAGCAATATTTCCTACTTATAGAAGATTTTTAGCTTAACTTTAATATTTAATTTCTTTAAAAAATAAAGTTTCTTTTTTATACTTTTATTTACTCACCTTCTGTGCTACTTTTAGGAGATTATCAAATGTTGAATTTCCGGTTTGTTTAACCATATCGTAAAATATCTGTGATTTACTTTGTGTTAACAACTCAAATGGTGAACCGAATTCCACTACCTGTCCAGCATCCATGACCAACACTTTGTCTGAATCCATAACTGTATGAAGACGATGAGCAATTGTTAAAACTGTGCAATTTTTGAATTTATTTCTTATTGTTGTTTGGATGAGTGCATCAGTTTGTGGATCTACATTGGCTGTAGCTTCATCCAGTACCAAAATTCTATTTTCACGTAAAATAGCACGTGCCAGACAAACTAATTGACGTTGTCCAACACTAAAGTTACCACCACCTTCTGAAATTTTACTCTGTAAACCACTGGGAAGTTCAGCAATTACAGATTTTAATTTGACCTATATAAAAAGATAATATTATTTAAACAATTAATACATAATAAATTTTAATATGCAAACCTCTTCCAATGATTCCCATAATTTGGCATCAGAATATTCGTCGAATGGGTCTAAATTGTAACGCATAGTGCCAGAGAACAAAACCGGTTCCTGTGGTATAATTGAAATTTTACTGCGTAAATCATGTAAGCCCAGTTCATTTGTATCTCGACTATCAATTATAACCGATCCATCATTAAATGATAAACGGAAAAGGGCATTGATCAGTGATGATTTGCCTGCACCCGTACGTCCCACAATACCGACTTTTTCGCATGATTTTATTTCAAAATTAAGAGATTTAAGTACACATTCAGACTTTGGATCTGGGAAGTAACGTAAGCTGAGGTGATCGAACTTAATTTTACCCTGTTCTGGCCAGGTTTTTGGTGGTTTCTTATTTGGTTTTGATTCAAATTCACCTTCGGGTTCTATATGCTCATACTCAACCACACGTTCAACTGCTGTCATGTTATTTTCCAATTCAGCTGATTGGCGCATACCCCATTGAACCATACCAGTCAAACCCATAGCTTGCGTTATAGCTAAACCGACATCACCGCCATTTTCTGGTGAAAATATGAAGAAACTCAGTGTTATGATTGCAATATAAAGGACACAAAAGCAATCCAGCCAATAACCGAATGCACGACTCGTAGCCAAAAACATAAAATAGCCCGAACTGTGCACATCCTGGTAGTTATCGAATTCATGTATGAGTATTTGTTGTGCACCAAAAGCACGTATAGTCGCTAAGCCGTTCAGTGATGCGCCAAGATGTGAATAAATTGGTGAACGATCTATAAGTGAAACAAATATGTTTTTAAATATATTTGCTGTCAGATAAATTTATCAAAGCTTACTTGTTGCTTCCAAACGTTTAACATCGCGTGAAGTATTCAAATAAAATGCACGTAGAAAATAAAATATCACACCAAGTATTGCTGTAGCTAAAAGAAACCATGGATTGACTATTGATATAACAATAACAATGCCCGTTAATGCTAAAAATATTTGTAAACAGTCCATCATCACTGAAGGCAATACTTCATCAACTTGACCCAAATCTTTAGAAAAACGATTCAATATACGTCCAGAGGGATTAGTATTAAAGAAATACATAGACGCGCGCGTTATGCCGTTATACATGGCGTTGTGTAAACTAGTTGATGAACGCATAGCTAAATGGAAGAAGAGTACGCTGCGAGATAATGCAAAAATTATTGTAGCAACTATAATCCCAGAAAATATATAAATATCTACAGGGTCAGTATTTTCGCTCAAACGTTTATCAATCTGGTTACCAAAACGATCTTCGACACTTTGCGTATTGCCATTTTTGTTGACCCTATAATAAATTGTAAGTAATTTTTGTTAAATTTCAATTTAATAACAATATCACTTACCAATATGACAAAAAGTAGTCACCACCTGAAGCGAGAACCTGTGCTCCAACACAAAATAACATCATAATGCCAAATAATATATATGTTCCATCCGCAGCGAAATATTTTTTGTAAAGTTTTAAACCAATTTTACCCTCTACTCTTGTTTCCTGCACTTGCATTGGGGACTCACCAACAGCAGAATCCGCTACTGAACTCATAGAAGACACACTATTTTGTCTGGAACGTTGTTTGCTATTCTGACGCGATATATTTTTACGATCAGGCTTATCACCTTCACCAGCATCTTCTTTTTGTTCTGGTGCAGTTAACAACTTTGCAAAATCCAAACCTGTTTTACGCATTGATTCATATGTACCCACTGCACTTATTTTACCTTTTTCCATTATGACTATTAAGTCAGCTTGCTCGAGGAACTGCAATTGATGCGTGACTAATATTACAATTTCTTCACGTAGGAAGCCACGCATGCATTGATCAAACAAATGACGTCCGACATGTGTATCAACTGCACTCAGTGGATCATCTAGTAAATAGAAATGTGTTTTACGGTAAACAGCACGTGCTAAACTTATGCGTGCCTTTTGACCGCCGGATAACGAAGCTCCACGTTCACCGACAATTGTTTTATCACCAAATTGAAGCAATTCAAAATCACGTTCCAGTGCACAGTTCTTCACTACACTACGATAACGTTGTTTATCCATCGGTAAACCAAAAAGTATATTCTGTCGTACTGTGCCAGTAAAGAGCCAAGGATCTTGTGATGCATATGAAAACGTGCCATTCACATTTATTGAGCCTGATAAGGCGGGAAGTTCACCCAGTATAGCTTGTATCAAACTGTTAAATAACAGATTAGTCGTTTTTACTTCATTTCTTTATGATATATATTATATAGGAAACCCTAAACAGTAATTTTAAATACAACTTACCTTGATTTTCCGGATCCAACGGGACCAATTACTGCAACAAGTGTTTTTGGTTTAATTTTTAAGTCTATATTATCAAGCGTGTATTCTGTGATATTGGGATCCCATTTAGCTTTGAGTTTGCTGATAGTAATACCAGGCTCTCCTTGGATTTGAGCAGGAGTATTTAGCTTTGTTACACCATTAATAGGTTTTCCGTTCTCATGTAAGATCACGACAGTATGTTTATTATTGTCCTCATCTGTGCTTTGTGATTTATCATGTACATGAGTCTCTTCATGCATCATGTATTTCTGTATTCTTCTAAAGGATACTAAGGTTTCAGCGAATTGTGATATACCATTTGGGAAAAATACAGTCATGGTTATGCGTAAAATATTGTAATAAGCGGTAATAACGAAAGCTTTCTCAGCCGTTAAAAATTTACCCAGCAAAACATAACCGACCAAACTCGCGAAAACAGAAACGCGCGTTAAAAACATAATAAAAGACTGTAGTATACCGCGTATGTAATTGACGTAACGAATGGCACTCATTTCCTTCTTCCTTACGTACGCCACCATTTTCCCAAATGGTAATTCCCAAGCGTACATTTTAATTACTTGTATACCGGAAATAATCTCATTCATCATGCGTACACGCTCATCGGTCCGAAGTGCAGTACGCAAACGGAGTACAGATGTCTTTTTGCCTAAATATGCTTGCAGTGGTAAAAAGAGCAACATGAAAGCAACACCAAAAAGCGCTGAAACTCCAATCTGAAAAAGTCAAACAAAAGTCAAAAAAATATTTGAATTTATATTTATAGAATGTTATTTACTTCTCTAGACATCAAATAAGTAACTATTATAATTTCGAGTGGTCCAAGCCATAAATAATGCATATGTATCACAGATAAATCCAAACGCCCAACATCGTTTGATATTAAATTCACAACTTGGCCAGACGTGGTATCGCCCAACGCCGTTTTACTTAAACGCAAAGCCTTGCGATAAATCATACTGCACATGGCAATCCGAATTTTCATGCCCACATGAAGTATGCCCAGCATATAAGGATGCATTAACAGTACATTTACGCCACTGCATAATATTACACCGAGTGCATACAAATACGCAGTGGTAACATCTTTGTTTTCCTCTGAGTTTGCGTAGAATGAAACCAAGCCACCAAGAAATAGAGGTTGCGTTATACTATAAATGGATTAAGTAAATTAATATTTTTTTTAATGTTTATTATTTCAGCATATTTCGTTATACTTTACCGTAAGCCCACTTCGAGTAAAAATAATATGCAACCCATTAAAGCAAAACGCCAACCAAAGACTCGTAATGTAGCTTTTATTAAACTTGGCTTCTTGTGTTTACTCTCCTTGGTTGAAATTTCTTCTTCCCATGCTTTGCATAATTTATCACCGAGAAAGTCTAAAAAAAAATAATACATGATTATAGCCATCAACTAAAGATGAGATACCCTTTACACAAAATTTTAAACTTAATTGGGTGTTTGACTTTTACTTCAATGAGTTACACAAATCTTCATAAACCCTTTATACAAATAAAAGGATAATAATATAAGGTTTTTAATAAAAAGTTTTTTGATTCAGGTTCTACACTTGATTTTTTCAAAACAATTCTATGTTAATGATTATTTTTTGGTTTATTTTTCAATATGCCTATTTGTAGACTTAATTTAGGTAATATAAAATATTAGTTAAATATAAATCAACTACTTCTACTATTACATTAATACATACTAGACATATATGTTCATAACTACCTTAAATACCGCATTAACGTATTCTCCAATAACTTTTATTTTTTTTAACTTAGTGGCATATTTATATTACTAATCTGTTTGATATGTATTTAACATAATATCCGAGTACGTAGTCACACAGTCCATTAATTCCAATAGTAATATATTAACACTTCTTATATTTTATATTTTCAAAAATTTTTTTTATATTTTTTTTTTTATTTTTTTTTGCTAATACTGTTCTGTTATCTAATTTAGTTTAGTTTTGCATTAGTGTAATCTATATATTAGCATAGAACAGTGATTCTCCACCAATGGTCTACGGACCACATGTAGTCCGCGAGATTATTTAAAATGGTCCGTAAATAAAATTTAGCAGATATGGATACATAATTTGTAATTTGCCACTGAGACCTCACTTATCATATTACAAAATAAGCACAAAAAAAATTTTCAGGTATTATATACCTATTTTATAATCTATATATTATATATATCAACTTCTACATTATACCAGAGATGCATATTCAAATAATCATATAATTTATTATTCTTAAACTTTGTGGTTTCTAAAAAAAAAATTGGCAATTGTCCTAAGGATTTTGTATATATGAACTTCAACTATGAAAACCCTAAGAATAAAATTGATCTTACTTAATAATATTGAAAACATAAATATATTTAAATCAATTATAGCATCGAACTAACAGTAACAGCAATAAATAAGAACTATACTACTCTATCTATTAACACATACAGTTCATAGTAAGGTTGAAAGATTGGGCTAAATAAGACCCGCTAAACACTTGCAACAAAAAAAACAAGCGTGCACGAAAGTAACAACAAACACTAAAGCTTGAAAAGAGGCCAGTACACTTCTGCGTATTGATTCATATGGGTGTAATACAAAGAAAGTGTGGATCGGGTCTAAGATGATATATGAAGTGATAAATGCAGAACGAGTGCATATCATATTGTATATTCGCAATTTTACAGGAGAAGAAAAATCTGATTGAATACAATATGTATGATTTTTTAAGTACACAAGAGATCTTGCTTCCGAAATTACATTTTAGATCCCATTTTGCACAGAACAATTTTTGGCATTTTTTTAATTGTATTTAATAAATTAAATAAAAAGATAACAATATGCAAAAAGTCTCAATTGTATATTCGTTTTCCGAATCTTACTAATTGTCACCAACAGGCCAGTTGTAAATTTTATCCCAAAACTTATTATGTTCGATTACATATAGAATAAGTTTTAAGATAAAACCAGCTAATTTTTATCTAAAGTAACAATAAATACGTAGTATTCCTTTAGTTTTATGATTACTCGTAAAATAAAATCACTGTCCTTAGTTATTTGAAAGATTATTTTATCCCCTTTTTGGCACGACCAATGTCTAGTTCTCATGGAAAAATGTAAGGTAAAATTTTAAGTTATTTTCTTGAATGCCTCAAGATTTATCATGTTTTCTCTATTTTCTTATCATTGAATATTACTAAATCTGCAAATGCAAAGGGGAAACTCCTGGATTGTTATATTAGCTGACATTTTTGCTGTTAATACTCCCCACTTCTTCATTTATAGTACTGCTATGTTAGTTGCTAATTTGGCTGTTGTTTATTTAAATATACAGATATATTTAAATGGAGTTAAATATTAAAGGCATGCATGAGTGAAATGACGTACATAATATGATGATATATGATGTGTGATGATTATATGCCAAATTTTACATGATGTGATGTAAAATAAAATGAATTTAAAATTAATATTGTTTTTTTTTCATATGTATTTCATTCAAACATTAAAATATATTTGAGTATAGATAAGCAACTAAATCCACTTTCTACCGAGAACATTTTTAATATCACAATTGATTGCATAGGTAAATCATGGTGAGAATTTTTTTTTTTATACAAGTCATCAATTTAAAATAGTACTTCAAAATATTATAAAAAAAAATTTTTTAACAGTCTTTTTGAGTATTTTGTCAGTATAAGCATGTTTCATATGACTTGACATTTATTTCAATATCTTAAAAACAATTATGATTTGCAAATTTTTAGTCTTAACAATAGTGATAATCCATTTTAGTAAAATATTTTGGTAAACATTAATATTCCTTATAAATTTCAAGTAATTTTTTATCAGTCACGTACGTTATACGTTTTAATTTTTATTATAAAACGTGAGTGTAATAAAAATATTTGATATGCAATAAAAACTGCCAAAAAATAGTTATATTAATTATTAATAAAGCGCCAATTTACCCAATTGAAATATAAACATTTCCAACTTTAGTACAAAATACGTCACTAATTTTTTTAAAGTAATTACTTTAATAACAAAAACATTTATTTTTAGGAAAGAAACTTAAACAGTAATTGGTCGAATGCAATGCATAAACATTTCAATTTGAATTATCCTTTTGGAGGTAGTTGAAAAATAATTCTGCCTATTAGAAGTGGAAGACCACTTTCCATATGAAGCGATAACGCTAGTTAACGTTAAGGTCGTGTGCGAGTTAGGCTAAGTTGCGTTCTAAATGAGGGAAATTCTAAGTTGTGTCGATAATGTAGTGATGTGTCGATACGTGTTGAAAAATGGCAAAATGTGTGCAGTGCAAAAAATCCCAAAAAATCTCCCACTTGGTTTAGCATCAACTTAGCCTAACTCGCACACGACCTAAGTATTCAAAAACTTATTTAATTAACAATTAATTATGCAAAATTTTATAAATAAGTATCAACGTTCATTGTTCATGTTAATATAATTAACGCTTTTAAGAAACATGGTTAGACGATGCTTAAGACCTTATCGTGCTTAAGTTTAAAATAATGTATTGGTGACATAATTATGTATATAGGACGTGTGCGAGTTAGGCTAAGTTGATGCTAAACCAAATTGGAGATTTTTTGGGATTTTATGCACTGCACACATTTAGCCATTTATCAACACGTATCGACACATCACTACATTATCGGCTTATCTTAGAATTTCCCTCATTCAGAACGCAACTTAGCCTAACTCGCACACGTCCATATTTTCTTATTTTTATAATGTGACAAATATTATAGTAAAAAATATAGATCATTATATTCAAACTTCATTTGTTTTCAATTAAAAATAATAAAAATTTATATATACTGAACTTAGGTGTAAAAAGTTTTTACTAAAAACAGCAGTCTCCGACTACTGTACCAAAAAAAAAATTTAGCTCCCATCAGAAGAAATTTATTCAGATGAAAAGTTTTTTGTGATTGATTTAGTTAATAGCAAAGACTTGGAAAAAAACACTACCGATTATTTATATCTTCCTGTCAACTCATTACCTCATGACTTGCTTCAATAAATCAAGCACAAGTCACTCAATTTCTTGCCATGAAGCTTCTTGACTCCTAATCTAACTCACATAATTAACAAGACGTCTAGTTATTCTACTTTATAACTGTAGTCCTTACGACTCAAAAAGTAGATTAGAAAAATAATGTAATCTAATAATATAACCGCTTTCTTGGTTTCGTGATTTGCTAAATATTGTTATGTAGGACACGTCGCGCTAAAGATAACTGTTCCTTTTTATTGTAGAAGATAAACAATATATAATAGAAGTAGCACTCGAAAGAAGACGAGGTTCATGTAAGAGATGTGATTGCTTTTTTTTATTCGAATAACCTATATTGTTTAAATGTACGTTGAATATTTTGAATAAATATTTAAGAAAACGAACAACTATGTAGAAATTTATCCTTCTGCATATATTTGGCAATGACAATGGAATTATTTTATACTTATAGGTATTTAGAACCGAAGATCAGTTGAAGTTAAGCAATAACATCTTAGTTACTGTTTCAGATCAGTCATATCATATTACTGATACTCCCGTTGATGGTTTAAAAAAAAAAAACAACAAAAACATTTACTTAGTTTTACCGTCACAACCGTCGCACAGTGTGACAAAACACAAAATTAGGCGGTCATAATTCGATATTTTCGGAACCAGTAGAGATATTGATATGAAATTTTCCTAAAATATAGTTTTTGAGTTGATCTTTCTTTTAAATCTAAATTGAGCCCAATCGGCCTACCGGAACTACCCGAAATTTTTGCCCAAACATGGGGATTTTACTGTGGTCCCAAGATTACTTAAAAACTATGATAGGTAGAAAGCTGAATTTTGGTGTCCGGGAAACTTACGTTATTATCTAGATTTCAACATTTTTTTAAGGTTTTCCGCCCACTGCCACACCCACCCCCCATACAAAATTTTCATTATAAATCATTTATTATCGTTAAAAACACTTTTTGCACTTATTGGACTACACATATACGTGACTTACATAGCAACACAACATTACGCAAAAAATGGGTGTGATCCGCCCATTAGTTCCTCAGTTATTTGCAGTTTTATGCAATTTTAGCGAAATTACGATTTTACAAAAATTGAACCAACTTTAAACCTTTATAGCTTTTTTACTATTTATTCAAAAATGATCATTTTTCATTTTTTTTGAAGCTTAGGATATTGTTATTCATTATGTGTAAAAAAAATTTCAATTTTAATTATCAAAAAAATTTTATTAGCGAAATTGCACAAAAAGTCAGCATTTTTTTCATGGCCATTTTCACTTCTATCTACGATACCCAAAAAATGTATCCGAGTTTTTTCATGAAATTTTTCCTATTAATAGCCAAATAGTTACACTTTACAATAAAACAAAAATTGGCCTGCGCACTCTATGTTTTACACCTATTTCAGGCCTCAGAAACCAGCGAAAAATTACGAAAAATATTATCTACAATAAACCCCATTTATTTCAACAACAAATTCAATGAGTAATAACAAAAAGACATTTATAATTTTATAAATATTTAATTTATTTATATTTCAAATTTCAACTAAATCGGTTGAAGAATAACGAAGTTATAACACATTATGTTCAGACGCCTGACCGGAAGTATGATCACAGCGTTTAACCTTGAATGTACAGCTATTCAATTTTACACAAGCAAGTAATGCGTATTTGAAATATGAACACTTCCAGTCAGGCGTCTGAACATAATGTGTTATAACTTCGTTATTCTTCAACCGATTTAGTTGAAATTTGAAATATAAATAAATTAAATATTTATAAAATTATAAATGTCTTTTTGTTATTACTTATTGAATTTGTTGTTGAAATAAATGGGGTTTATTGAAGGTCATATTTTTCGTAATTTTTCGCTGGTTTCTGAGGCCTGAAATAGGTGTAAAACATAGAGTGCGCAGGCCAATTTTTGTTTTATTGTAAAGTGTAACTATTTGGCTATTAATAGGAAAAATTTCATGAAAAAACTCGGATACATTTTTTGGGTATCGTAGATAGAAGTGAAAATGGCCATGAAAAAAATGCTGATTTTTTGTGCAATTTCGCTAATAAAATTTTTTTGATAATTAAAATTGAAATTTTTTTTACACATAATGAATAACAATATCCTAAGCTTCAAAAAAAATGAAAAATGATCATTTTTGAATAAATAGTAAAAAAGCTATAAAGGTTTAAAGTTGGTTCAATTTTTGTAAAATCGTAATTTCGCTAAAATTGCATAAAACTGCAAATAACTGAGGAACTAATGGGCGGATCACACCCATTTTTTGCGTAATGTTGTGTTGCTATGTAAGTCACGTATATGTGTAGTCCAATAAGTGCAAAAAGTGTTTTTAACGATAATAAATGATTTATAATGAAAATTTTGTATGGGGGGTGGGTGTGGCAGTGGGCGGAAAACCTTAAAAAAATGTTGAAATCTAGATAATAACGTAAGTTTCCCGGACACCAAAATTCAGCTTTCTACCTATCATAGTTTTTAAGTAATCTTGGGACCACAGTAAAATCCCCATGTTTGGGCAAAAATTTCGGGTAGTTCCGGTAGGCCGATTGGGCTCAATTTAGATTTAAAAGAAAGATCAACTCAAAAACTATATTTTAGGAAAATTTCATATCAATATCTCTACTGGTTCCGAAAATATCGAATTATGACCGCCTAATTTTGTGTTTTGTCACACTGTGCGTCGGTTGCAACCTATATAGAAATTGTTCTAGCATAAGGTAGGTTTAATGAAAAATGAGATACTTAATAAGTGTGGCTGCTGACTTTCACTTAAAGTAAGCGATGACTATGCAATATTGGAACATAATGTTAAATATATTTTAAAGTTATTAAGCATTTTTTCCTGAATCAAGACAACGTTTAACTTGTGCTTTTTATATCATTCCAAAATAAAAGTTGATTTTCTCTACAAATGAGCTACATTTCTATTCACTGTTTCTATTTGAAAGTAAATAAACTATTACAGTTTTTGAAAGTAAACGCAAATCTAGTTAGCTAAAATATTATGTATGGTACATAGTTTCCGTAAAATTAAGGGCAGTTAGGTAAAGAATTAGGCAAGTTTCTACCATTTCGTTACGCCTATTTGGGAGAATGTATAGCGCTTAAGTTCAAAACAAGAATTTTCAATCACTTTTTGACGCCGTATAAATTTTATAATATTGTGGTCCTACCAACATATGGTACTTATTCTTTAACAAAATACTATTACTTTATTAATATTTGAACGAACTTATCTTTGTCAATTAACTAATACTAAAGCTATTATTTAGTATATAATTTAATAATATTCATAATAATATTTATTCCTTATCAATACTTAAATATTTTGCTAATACATATGGTTCATACTTTTACAATCGGACCGGCTTTGACCTCATCATCTCCAATTTAGTTGACCTATAGGATTTTGAACATTTGCATTTTAGACCAATTTTTAAATGACCAAATCAAGCTCTATACACATTCAAGTATTTTAAAAAAAATTAATTAAAAACATACTTCACATCAAGTGATATTTCCTCTTAAATGAAACTCCGAGAAGTATGCTACCAAAATATTTGTTTTTTTCATTAGGTCAAGTGCATGGATAGTTAATTTTTTATTTTTAAGAATAATACAATATTCTTGGAATTAATTTCATTAAAAATTAATTCAAATCTGAATAAAATATGAAAAATAAATATTTTCAATGATATATTTTTTAAAATTTAATTTAACTGGAATTAAGAGCGTATATGCAACAAAAATAAAATTTTTAAGCAAAATTTATTAATTACCTAATAAAAAATAAATAAAAAATTTAATAAAAACTAATAAGAAATACTTAATATTAGAAATAAAAAATCAAAATTATTTTTGGTAAGTTTTTTACCAATTTTTACATTACATATACGTAACGTGTAAAGTGGATTTTTCCACGTAATGTGTTAAATTATTTTTTAAAAAACAAATTAAAAAAAATTATCATTCTGAAAATTTTAATTATTAAGTAGAATAGAAGTAGATTATTTATTATGGTATATTTTTCAAAATTTTATTTAACAGGAATTTAGTGCGTATACGTATTATATGAGATACACATAATAAATTAAATTAATTAAATTAATTTTCTTTAATGCTTCTAAAAATAATCCCAACGGGAAAATTTCGTTTTTTAATAAAATTTCATAATGATTTGAAATCAATATTGAAAATGATTTTGTTTTAAAAATGAACGATTAATATTAGTACTTCAATATAAACAAATTTGAATTGTTTATATTATTATGGTAACGACCAACGCAAAAAATTTAAGTCGTTATAATTAACAGAGCTTAAGATATTATAATTTAAAAATATTATAATTTAAAAAAATTTAAATCTAATTCTCAAAATACTATTAGTCATAAGATATTACTAGTCCTAAGATAAAAAAAATTTTAGTCTAATCACAGATTTCGAAAATTTCGTTAATTTCTGTCAAAATCATTTTCGCTAGTAAAAGATATATGTATATAAAAGAAATATATAAAAGAAATATGCAAATTTTACGTAAAGTTTAAAGTTATATATAATTTTTTTAACCGTGTTGTATTATGACTACCATAGACGTATATTTTGCATTGTCACTTATACCTTTGAACTAATATTATACGAGTAACAGAGTAATACCAGCTTCCATTAAATTTTTATCACATTAATATCTGGTAATAAATCATTGTTGTGTACATAAGTCTATTATTATAATTTTGCAGGAAGAAGAAGATTGTCTTTCGCAAAAACACAATGATTTTATTTTGCAGTGCCATCATATCATCTTATCAAATTATTCTCTATCAGCGTTTTAATGTCTGACACGTACATTTTTTTTAATTTTATTATAAAGATATTCTATTAAATCCACACATTCGAATATGTACCATACATTTTTATGGGCGTATAATGACTCTTCAAATTTATTCAAAACGGAATAACTACAATTATTATCTTAAGAGATGTTATCTAATCGAAATGAAAACCAATATTTCGTATAAATATTTGTAAAGATACTTCAGGTAAATAAAAATAATAATCTTTAAAAAATATTTTTGATTATTATTGAACTTTAGACTTTTGTTAAGAAGAGAAAAATGATGAAATAAAATATACATAATTTCATAATTAAGTGAAAACTAATAAATATGTTGCAACATCCACTAAATTTAAATTAGTGGATTTTGAGTTTCTATTTCTTAATGGATATATTATTATTTTTGAAATATCTAATGTTATAAATCTAAAAAGTTTTTAATAATTGTTCAAAATTTAACATCAACCTTTAATAAATAAATTTATAACATTATTTAGAGCGTATATTATTTAGAATAAAAATGAAAATAACAGAATTCTGAGCTTGCACTGAAGCAGTGTAACCATAGCAGATCTTCTGCTCAAGCAACTGATATTATTCGAATCAAACGCATACACACTTTTAAATAAATGTCTTTCGTTAAGATTTTTCTAATATCAGATGTAGATAAGATTTACATATTAGTATTCCTATCTTACATTAAATCAAATCTGGGTAGTACAGAATGATACTAGAATCCTCATCCTCTTCCAAACAGAGACGACATCTCAGACTAACCCATCTTATCGATATAATAACAGTAAAGATTGTCACACTTATTTTCTTATCTTATTCTAAATCAAATCCGAGTAATAAAGATTGAGACTAGAAGTCTCAACCATCTTATCGATATAGTAACCCAAATAAAGATGTCCTGAGGGGTAGTCTGCTAGCAGCCTTAGCTCTGTCATATTTAAGACAAACATCTTTTTGTAAGAAATAAAAATACCATTTTAATCTGGCGGTCATCTAAAGTTTCACCTTCTTGAGATCATAATCAGAATTTTAGTTGTGCATAAACTAATTCCATTATAAGGTGACAGTTCATAAATTTTTATTGTTAAATCAGTTCTACAGACATTTTCTGTAGATTCATAACGGATCCAAAATATGTATGCACCTATTACTCGAAAGAATATATGGAAAACTACAGCATAAACCAATATATCGTTTTTAAGGTATATTAAAGTATAAATAATCGGCTCTCAAAATGTGTCACAAATTATTGTCAATATTTGTTAATTTATAATATGGTTTCTGAGAATAATGTGTATTACGTATTATTAACTACAAAGTCTGTTGTTTTTTATAACAACAGTTTTTGTATTAACTAACAATCATTGATTGACTATGCTAGAGGCTTACTTTTTAAACGATCTTGTTCAGCTTCAGGACCCCCACATTTTATGGTTTGCCAAAGGTTCAAGGTGGTTTATGGGGTAATAGGCCTAGGTGAATGCTCAGAATCGTTAGTATAACCTAACGTTACCTACAATCATTTGTCAAGATATTGTAAAACAATAAAGTTAACTGTAAGTTAACCTGTAAATGCTCGCGCGTCACTGTAATATTATTCCATTGCTTCAACGATGGTTTGTTATTACAAACGAACTGCATACATGTTGTCATAGCAAAAGGAAAACCATCACATCTAATGACTTCTTCCAGGACTATAAACGAATTGATTCCAATATCTAGAAAATAGTTTACTTACTAGGTAAGCAGTGATATTGAGGTAGACTGTTTGAAATTTGTTTACCTTATTTGAAAGACAAAATCGTTTAACACATATAGCTTCTGGAGTTATATTTATATATCTGTATAACCTGGTAAATTGAGGGCATTATAATGAACGTTAGATGACTTTGAGTAAAAATTGTTTTTTTTTGTGTCCTCTAAATCTGAACTAACCCAATACTGTAAATTGTTCTTAAATTACAAAAAAAATATCGAACTACTGTTCTCTGTTTGATATTTAGAAATTAATGATCAAAAATAGTTTGGTAGATACCATTTGTAATCTAATATTCAGTTATATAAAAAATCCCCTAGCAGAAGGTGTATTCAAGGAAACTAATATATAAAACTTTTTATTACTATGAAAATAAAGCACTTTATGATAATGGATGTTGTTTATTTTGACTGATAAAATTTATAAAAATTGTTCAATAGGTACAGTTTTAAAGATTAAGTAATATGCAAAATCTTGAATTGAAGAGAGGGAGAGGTCTCAATAGCTTTTGGTATGTTCGAATATATTAGTTTTTATTCTGTGAATGTGCAGTATAGATATAGATTTTTGCATAAAAAAGTTTTTTTATTATTATATACTTTTTAAAACTAATATTTGGATAGTCAAGAGCAGGATAGTGATATTTAATGTGTAATATTAATATATTTTATAAAAAGAAAACAAATTGTTAAAAATAAATTAATAAACGTTATAATGATAAAAACTCAATTTAATTAAATAAACAGTATGTAAATTTGTGATACTTTTTTGTATTCTATGATCTGTGTTAATATTTACATATTCATTTTAGTTTATTATAACACAATGAAATTTAATGTGTTTTGTTATCTCTCTGTTGTTACCTGATTTAATAGAATTAGTAATTTTTTAAAATTACATACATACTATATTTTGTAAATTAATTTCATAGATTATAGAGTTTAAACTAAATATGTATTCGTTAATGATTGTAGTTTTAGTTTTCCACGTTAAAAAATTTCATTACAAAATTATAAAATGCAAGGTAAAATAAATTTATCTAACTCATTTTTTATACTACAATTAAATTTTTTTGATTTTAATTATAACTAAAACTAATTACGAATTATTTAATAAAAATGTTAAATCACGTTTAAAATGCTATTCCAAAATTAAAAAACCTGTATTAAATTTAACCTTAGAGTTAATTTTTAAAAATTACTAGAATTAGAATAGAATAGAATAGAATAGAATAGAATAGAATAGAATAGAATAGAATAGAATAGAATAGAATAGAATAGAATAGAATAGAATAGAATAGAATAGAATAGAATAGAATAGAATAGGTAGAATTAAAAAGGTTGAAATAAAAGTTAACCTTTATAGAAATTATTTTTAATAAATTCTTTTTCAGATGATTTCTAAAACGCTACATATCCTCCAAACCGGAGCTGTTTAGACCAGATGCGATCGCGGGCCAATGCAAATCACTGTACAGATTAAAGGGCCGAAGAAACAAATACATACGTTCATAGTTGTTTTTGATTAAAATAAAAATAAGGTTATAATGTTAAATTTAGTTTTATTAATTTATCAATTTAAATTTATTTGGTATACCATAAAAATAAAAAAAGGTACTTTTACCAGTAGACCAAAAGAAAATTTGCGTAATTGTAGTAGATTAAAAACATGCACAAATATTACCCGCGGGCCGCATGTAGCCTGCCGGCTTTGAACAGCCCTGCTCTAAACTATTATCAGAAATGATCAGTTTAATGACGAGAACTGTTAGCAACAGTCAAATCTAACTTTTAGCTTTTATAAATATATTATATGATTGAGTAGTTAATTACTACACAAATATTATACTCTAGTTTCTATAGTTCAATTATAACAAGTTTGTTACAGACTTACCTGATCTATGTTCCTGTAAAGCTCGATAGAGATCATTTTGATCTAAAGTTTTTTTTCGGCCCTTAAAAAATGTGGGCATTGTAAAACTAAAAAGAAATAAATTTTAAAAAAATTAATAATAATAATAAAATAATTATTTCAAGCATTATTTTTCGAAAAAATAAATAAATGGCGAGAAGCGCTTAAAATGTTTTTGTAATAATTACATTAATTATAATTTATAAGCGAATTAAATTGCTGTGTACAAGCGCTAATATACAATATATAGTTTCAGTTATGGCCTTGATCATATAATATATATGTATATATTTTTACAATTGTTTTATAGAAAAAAAAAATAGATTTTTTAACTTACCAAAACATAAGCGTTGAGAGTGGATTCGCACGCTCGCGGGGATTTTCCGGCAGTTCATCCGCTTTTATTGATTGCATTTTGTATATATGTTGAATGTATGTTTAAAGGGGGTACGAAAGGTTGATAAAAGTGTTTTTATAGCACTATATTATTGCTATTTTATTTTGAATTTAATGTTGACTCTGCAATTTAAAAAATATAAAAATAACTTAATAAATTTTTAAAAATTAATAACAGATAATGCAAATAATTCAACAAATTTTTAAAAAATGAATATTTTTAGATGATGTGCATAATATGTGAAGAAAATATAGATATTTTCTTTAGATATTACATTTAATGAGTAATACTAAAATTAGTTTACTACAAAAATATATTTATATTTGTATATTCCTTTAAGAAGCTATGTGCATTCAAATTGTATTGAGTGCCTTGTCTTCAATATTAAAACTTGTTGAGTTAACTTGAGAGAAGCACTTTAAATAATACTGTACATATTTACAATATTTGTATGTAAATAAAATCTTAAATTAAGAACCTTTAGACTTTATTGACATATAACATTTCTACATACAATAAACTCACTCTATATAAAGTAGAGCTTATAAAATAAACATTATAATTATTAATATAAACAACCGCCTATTTAGCTATTTATTTTGACATTTATTAAATATGTTACAAATTAAAACCAGTTTCTAAAAACCATATGTATGATAAAAGTAAATAGCTCAACGATAATTCTATATGACTGAAACCTTAAAAAGAAAATTTTAATGAGCCATATTTCTACTCATATTTAAGATTTTGAAAAATGTATAATTTTATTAACGTTAATATTTTTTTGGCCGAGAATGTCGCGTTTTATGAAGAAAACAAACTATTTAAAAGTTAGAAAGGTTCGAATAGAAATGAAAAGACAACAACAAAAATTTTAGTTAATTTATTAAAGTCGAGAGTACGCGGCTAATTAAAAAAAAACAAATATTTCCTAAGACCACTGATGATGAGTACTTGGCAATACTCGAAATAGCATTGTATGGTCAGTCAAACTTCAAACCTTGTCTTTTCATTTCTATTCGAGCGCCTCTAATGTATAATTTTAATTCAAATATTATAATATAAAATGTTGTTGTGATATAAGAAAAGAAACTAGGAAATTCAAAAATCTTAAAAATTATTATTCCTCATGGGAAGCTTATATGGGTTACACAATTTTTATAAATTGAGGGGTTCATGCTGCAATTGGGCATTTAGAGATAAGTATATGTCAACGATTTTATGTTCTATATAAACCTAGTATTTCAAACAAATCCTTACATTTTAAGATAAAAAATATTGCTACTCATATCATAATTAATAATATTCTTAGTACAATAGTACTAAGTATAGTACATACTACTTTGCACCCACAATATTACCGTTTATATTTAAGTTATATTATTCTTAATATTAATATTAGGTAATATTTAATTTTTGCAATAACCCACATTACTATGTTGTTTATTAACACTATTTTATTTTAAAATTAAATAAGTAAATGAAATTTTTCTATACATTCATGGGCTAACTTTTATGTCTTTCTAAGCTCTGTAAGAAAAACATTGGCGTGAAACTGTCAAATTATCTCAACAATCAATACCAGATTTCATTTCACCAGTCTGGTTTTGAACTACTAAACTATAATTTTCTCTCACTCACTCAGAGGAAAAACAAAATAAGCTATACTGAGACAATCTAACAGGGCTATCACAATCAAATTAACTTATCGAGACCTTCAGCACATAATTATTTAAGAATTGTATGCAAGCAAAAAAAATACAACTTGAGAATTATTACACAAATTTTGATAGGGCACTGTGGATTAAAATATTATCTTACGGAATTACGAACTTACTCTACTGGAGACCTCAAACCACGTGCTAGGAGTTTACCGGCAATTATGCAAAACAAAAAGAATATCGAGGTGTATATATTATATCAGATGAAGATGCAAGACTACAATACTACAACTTATTAAGGGAGTTTAGGTAAAGTTATTAGGGCGATTCCTAGAAAATCACTTAGGCCTATTTGCCTATGTGTTACCGTATCAAACGAGTTCAACTTAAAGAAATCTTCTGAATTCATGAAGTGCACAGAATAGATCTCTAAATTGCAGTGCTAGTTTTCCAAACGATAAAAATAAAAACAAAATGAAAAAAAGCATTCCATGACTTTCTGAGTCATTGTTGAGTAAGAAAGTTCAACAGTCTCATATAACAATAAAAACTAATAATTACTACTTCAAAATATATACTCAGTTCTGGAATACTATAAGCAAATCGCAGTTTTTAGGGTGACATTTACGTTATTAATATTCCGTAATTTTGATGTAAATGTTTGGTTTTGATTAATCTTTGTCTCATTCCTAAAGTAATTTTCTTCACACTTCAACGTTTACAAAATGATATGGTAATTTTAAACTATCTAGATAGACAGTCTGGCTGCCATTTATCTTTAGGAATAAAATGACAATCCATTGAAATTGCAATAATTTCTGAAATAAACATTGACATTGCAATGTTACTTCGTAAAACATTCTTTTAGATAAAAAATAATATAATTCAAGAAAGTTGAATGAAATCTCACGCTGTTATTTTACAACGTATTAATTAATTAAGACTCAATCGTTTGTAACACTGAAGCACAAATTTTTTTTATACAGCAGTATGATTAAACTATCTTGGACTTATGCTTTCTAGTAAAGACCATAGTCAAAAAGATGTATAAGAAACAAAAATATTTTTAAGAAAACGCCAGATTGGCAAAGAAAACTTTAATCCTTTGCCTAGAAAACTTGTCTGTGTACCTAAAATCCACTAAGAAAGCTGGTTTTTTTCTTACTATTTTTTTTTAAATTGTATATTTTATTTAGGCAAATTACATATTTTAGAGGTCTTGTAGTATACAGAAGCCACACTGCAAAGGGAAGTAGTTTCCAACATTTATTTAATAATATGAGTTATAAACTAAATTATTTGGGTTAGCAACTGCTTATATAAATATTGTTTTATTTGGTTATTCCCACACAAAAGACTTTTATACTATTATTATTGAAGAAGAAAGGATACTGCACTGCGACCTAAAAGATCTATTATGGCTCTTAGTTGGATTAGAGTGTGTCTCAAAGTTCGATTTCTTTAATGAAAGACAATATAGAGCCTATATTTCCTAGTCTTGGATCCTTATGATCCATGAAATACCCTCGTACGTGTTTCTTCCGCTTGTGTGTCACTGCCGGGCACTCCCAAAGCACATGGTATGCAGTATTTCTCTCTTCTCTACATTATCTACTTTTGTTCTAACAATGTACTACATACTACATCAATTTATTTGTAAACGCGATAGAAATCTTTAAACCAATATGTATCAACACAAAACGTACTGTGGACTGCAAAAATGTTTTAGACTATTTATCTATTAATTTTTTCTATTTTAATTTTATAATCAATAGTTTCGACAGCTATTGATTGAAACCATTACTTTTAATACTAATTGTACATAATAAATTATCACTTTATATAACTTAGATTTATGAAAAGTTTTATATGATCACGAGCTAATTTACAGAGACTAAGCACTATTAAGCACTATATATAGATAAAACTAATAATTACAATTATATTTTTTATTTGAAAAATACTTTCCTGTATGAATAGATAAAATTTTAATATATTTTCTTTTCTGAAAATTGATACATTTTTTTTCACAAATAAATAATAAAATTAGCTTTATTTATGATTATTACTCATATTACTTGTACGTAAAAAATCATTTAAAAAAAATATGTTGGAAAGGGTCCAGTAAAACTTTTTCATGCATAACATATTTTTATTTTTTATATATGAATATTCCATACATTTTTAGGAGCTATGAGAACTTATATTCTTTTTTGTTAATAACAAATAATTTTTTATGACGGCCCGAGTTGACATTCATTCAACACATAATCTTATCGAAATTGTATGTTTTATACGTATTTACTGATAACACACGATATATTTTTTGTTATAGACGAATTTGAAACATTTGATGGAATTGTATTTAAGCTCAAAAGTTCACATGGTAAATCAAAGTTTATACTTTCATTTCGTATAATACACGTTTTGAATATACATATAAACACAAACTCATGGTTTTAGACTCACTTGGAAATTATAGTCAGCTAACATTATAAACAATATATATGTATTTGAAAAACATACTAGGTTGGTCACATAATGTTTGTTTAAATTGCTTTTCAAAAAACCAGCTCCGATGTATGATTGGTAATGTAGATGCGCTTATGTTAAATAATTTCCCAATAACATCTTTACTTCGGTAAGTATATAAATGGTTATAATAAGAAATATTTTTTAACTTGTTTTTATTTATACATACAATAAGATATTACCAATATGAACAAGTAATTAAAAACGTTCTCAGATTTATAGAAGTTTAGGTCGAATATTACCCTATCATACTTATATCATCATATATTAATATTATATATAAAATAATAAATATAAAAACAATAATAATAATAATATATAATACAGTCGTGTGCGAGTTCAAGTAAATTAAGGTAAATTGAAATTTCTTAGGGATTTTTTACAACTGCACTTATGTTTATATTTATTTAATGCACTTATTTATTATTTTTGGTTAAAAAATTTTTAATTTATTTATTTATTTATTAAACATCTTTTAAAATTTTCACAATGGTAACATCTAATTCTCCTAATTTTTACCCAATTTACCCTACTCGAAATTCTGGTAAATACCAACATTCGCTGCCATACCGACATAGTTTACTATTTCCCACAATTTACTGTTAATTTTCGAAATTGAAAAGTACAGAAATATAGTGAGGTTGATATGCAGACCTACAATAGCGCCTGTTTGCTATACATATGTTCCCCATTTACACTACTTATATATCAAATATTAATATAAAATTGATTTGTGATATAATTATAAAATTTTTTGTTGAATATTGACTCTATATTATTTGGAAGATATATGCACCAACTAATTTCTTTAAATAAACAACAATATAAATAATAGAATTTCAGTCTTAAGAATTTATGAAAAAGAGACTGACGTCTCTACGGGACATCTCAATGAGAATTTTAGAATTCCCTTTTTCGGAAAGTGGCCAGATTGCATACAGATGTCTGCATATCGCTGAGTCTTCCATCTTTTGTTTAAGATTTCTGTACAGAAAGAGTTTAGTAATAATTTAAAAGATGTTAGCGATATGCCCAAATTGTCTAGGTGTTCCAAGTAAGGTCCTGAAGCACCCTTTCTGGCTAGCTCGTCTGCCCTGCAATTACCGAAAATATCCCTATGGCCGGGAACCCAGATTAGCGAAATATTGAGCTGCGTCGACATTTCGTTTAGATGTGTAGCAGTCAAAAACCGTCCTAGATGTAAATTGGACTGAACTCAAGGACTTTAAAGCAGATTGACTGCCTGATAGTATGTATATATTCCTGCCCAAAAATAAGTTACACGCTAAGAGTTTTATTATTGACTGCAAAAAATAATAGTTATTTTTGAGTTTTTCGTTTTTAAGGCGCGAAAAATAATAATTTTTAAAAAATATGATACAAAGTAATTTTAATTATTATTTTTTGAGTTTTATTATAAATTCCAAATATAATTAAAGTGTGCATCATATAATATATGAATGTTGTTAAAATAATAACTACATACTTAAATAAGAATTTAGACAACGATATGTTCCTAGTTTTTTTCTTGAAATTTTTTAAATCACATTTATTTGCAGATCTAGAATTTCATAGAATTCCGATGTCTACTAATAAGGAATTAAAAGAATTTACTACAATGTTTTAATTCAATTCAGTAAAGAGAATCAATTGATATTGATACATACATTTATATAGTTTAATATAAATACTATTATATCAAATAAACACTTTTTAAAGTCTTGTTAAAATATGTTTTAATCAAAGTAATGAACTAATAGGAAATTAAGGAAAAAATAATTATGATCATTTTTAAAAATTACGTTTAGCAATACATAATATTACAATCATATAGTATTCAATAATGTTAGAAACGAACCAGTATATCCTGGACTGGGGATCGCTTCTATTACTGAAAAAATGAAAAATGAAAAAAAAATTTATATGTTTTAGTTGGTGGTTTAGTTTCATTATACTAAAAAGTCGTAGATTTTAGATCAAAACCAGTCGGTTTATAACTGCTCCCAGATCGGTTTTAAAGCGAATGAAATTTAATAAATATAAATTTTATATTCTTAATTTTTAAAAACGTATGAAGTTAATTATAATTGCTTATGAAGTTATTTTCAAAAGTTTCTAATGAAAAACTATTAATTAAATATTAGAGTAATCTCAAAAAATAAGTAAGTCAGCAAAGTAATAAATTTTTGTAAGGGTATTCACGACCTCGCGTAACACATTCATTAATTGAATAATATAGTTATTGTGCAAGGCGACAACAACATGAATCATTTTGAGTACATATATTTTGTGGTTGGTAGTACACAGTGTTATTATGTTAGTCGAGATCCTAAATAGTTTTTATGTATATTTGATTTTGTAAATTACAATTATCATGCTAAAAGCAGAACTTCCAGCCACTAGAATAAAAAAATACTCTTAAAGTTGCTTAGTGAGATTTTATTTTTTTATGTTAAAAATTGGTTTGATTTATGATTTGAACATCCTACTTTTAGCTGTTAATAATATTGATACAGTAGAAAGGTTTGTTTGATCTGAACCTTGCAAAGTTTAACGACTCCAAAATTTGATAAATCTAAAATGATAAAATCTCAGTCTTGTCAGAACAAATGGAAAATATTTAGTTCCTCTGTTTTTAAATCACTCATTATCTGATTTGAATTGTTCAATTACAACATTACTGAGATACCTTAAGACTGAGCATTTTTTAGTATTTTGTTAAACATTAGTACATTTTTTTACAAAAAGTAAAAATGTAGCATTTTCTTGCTTTTATTTGTCATTTTTATTACTTTATCGCGATAGAATTATAAAACGCAGGCATTTATCATTTTATCACTTTACCACTTCACATTGTAAGCTAACTATCCTAATATAATTAGTTGTAAAAACAGATTTATTGAAATTTCGCTATAAAGTTTAATATGAGTAAAATAAATAATAATGTTATATACAAAGATATAAACACTTTAGCAAATACAAAATATCATCTTGATATAAACTTTTTAATATAGATAATTATCTCTCTTGTAAACCAAATAGCTATCATTTAAGGTATTAGTATTAGGCTTAGTTGTATCTTTTTAAAGATATAAATATATTTTATGTTATATATATTAATATTATAATAATTTTGTAAATATGTTATATTCACAATAATATAATTTTCAAAGATTCCTGCAGGAAAACTATTAATTAAATATTAGAGTAATCTCAAAAAACAAGTAAGTCAGCAAAGTAATAAATTTCCCAATATCTTTCATTATTAATAATTTACGATCATTATTAATAATTAATAATATATTTAGTTTTTATATTTTTTACCGGGCTTAGGTCGTTTAGTAATGTGTTATCACTATATGAAAATTTTTTTTTAAATAAAATAAAAAATTACATTTTTTTAACAGTGTTAAATATTTAGTTATATTTAATTTTTATTAAAAAAATTTATTTCTTATTATTATTTATTAAAAGACCTAAACCCGGTAAAATATATAAAAACTAAATAAATATTGGTCGTAATAACAATTTATTAATAATTAATAATTTATTAATAATACGAATTTGTAAATTAATAATTTTCGTATTTAATCTTTGTATTGCAAAAATAATTATTAATTATAATTATTAAATATAAATATAATATAAATATAATATTAAATATAATAATGATTATATTATTGTTATAATTAAAAAATAATATATTACACTTTACATTGTGACCGAAAAGTTTCCGGAAATTTTAAATAAAACGCAAAATTCTTAATCTTCATCAATATTTATTTTCTCCTTCAAAATATGCTCCATTAGAAGCGATACACAAATGCCAACGTTTCTTCCAATCATCAAAACATTTTTTATAGGCGCTTTCCGGTATGGCTTTGAGTTTCCTCTGCGAATTCTGTTTTACGTCTTCTATGGATTCAAAACGCGTTCCTCTGAGTGGTAATTTGAGTTTGGGAAACAGGAAAAAGTCACACGGTGCAAGATCAGGTGAATACGGGGGCTGTTCGATGGTATTTATTGAATGTTTGGCCTTAAAATCGTTGATAATGTTGGCTCGGTGCGAGGGAGCATTATCGTCATGAAAAATCCATGAATTATCCTTCCACAATTGAGGCCGTTTACGGCGGATATTTTCACGCAAACGTCTTAAAACAGTCAAATAATAGGCTTTATTGACTGTTTGTCCTTCAGGGACGAATTCATGATGCACCACACCACGAATATCGAAGAAAACAATCAGCATTGCCTTGATTTTCGAGCGACTTTGGCGTGGTTTTTTCGGTTTCGGCTCGTCTTTTCCTCTCCATTCCGATGATTGTTGGCTTGTTTGCATGTCGTACTCGTAGACCCATGTCTCGTCACCCGTTATGATGCGTTCCATGAAAGTTGGATCGGAATTGGCACGATCAAGCATGTCTAACGAGACCTGTCCACGATGGTGTTTTTGGAACAAATTGAGGTGAATCGGAAAAAGCCGAGCGTTGACACGTCGCATACACAAATTGTCCACCAAAATCAAACGAGCCATCTCACGACCGATGCCTAGCTCTCGTGCTATCTCTCTAACACTCACATGAGGATTTTTGAACACGATTTCCTTTGCCTTTTCAATGTTTTCGTCGGTGGTAGAGGTCGAAGGTCGTCCAGAACGCGGCATGTCTTCGACGGTCGTACGACAGTCCTGAAAGGCTTTGTACCACTCATAAACTTGAGTTTTCGATAAAACTGATTCCCCATAAGCCTTTTGTAGCATTCGCAACGATTCTGCACACGAAATTTCGTTCGAAACACAAAATTTGATGCAAACTCTTTGTTCAATATTTTTTTCCATTGTTTTTTTCGCAACGCACTACTGAGGTGAACTGGTTTCAACAGCTGCCGTAAACGAACAGTCTGACAGATCGCGCTCATTTTTGGCATAGTAATTAAGGACAGTGCTGCCAAACTACATAAACTTAAAATATCGAAAAATATACAGCGCGCGAATTTTAAATGAGAATTTCCGAAAACTTTTCGGTCACAATGTATAATAGATGTAAAAAAAAACTCTATAATAATAAGTAAAGTTTTTATAAAGCATACAATTATATCACATTACAAAGACTTCATATAATTTAGTTATGACAAAATATTGTCAATCGGATATCAAATTTTTTCGTATATACATATATTATTAACACATTATTTTTATATAATAAGTTTATGTCTATTTTTCTAGATTATTGCATATGTTTATTTATTTAATAAAACATATTAAGTGAAGAACCTTAGCTTCATTCTTACATTACCGCTCGTGTCAAAATAAAACTTCACAAATAGCTGATTTAACAAATATTTTCTTATAGACTTCTAACTTTTCAGTTCAGTTACAATTTAGAGAGTTAAATTATTCACTTAGGTCAAGACGGTCGTTCACACTATTTTTAAATTAATGTATAACAGAGTACAGAGATTTCAATTTATACTTTTAACACTAGAAAGTTATTTATTGAATACCAATTTTTTTTCAATTTAATTTGCACTCCGCAGAATTAATTTGTAGCGTTTTATGAATTTGAATTCTGCAAATTCATGCTGTTCAAATAATATAATTCAAATAAGTTTCGGATATTGTGAAATTCGGTACACCACGCGAGAATATATAAATACATATAACACAAGGGCAAACATCTTATTTGATATTGGATTAAAGATACAAGATATTCTTCGTGAAATGGTAAAAGCAAAGTAAAAAAAATAAAATTAGATTAAATTTATTTCTAATTGTCAAATGACACACGCCAATATATTTTTATATGACACTTTTATAGCACTACACCGTTTGGTACGGCTATCTAAACCAAAGCGTGTACGTCTTACTGCATAGAATACGCGTTTACCGAAAACTGTACCGATCTAACACAATGCTCAACACGTTCTGAGACTAATTCCATTTTGATTCTCTTGCTAAGCAAAAATTTTCACATTAACTATATATACGTATCTGTACACGTATCTATGTACGTTGGAAAGTGTTTTTTTATGGTTACTGCAAAGCTCTTATCGTGCTAAAGGCAGAACTTCCAGTCACTAGAATAAAAAATACTCTTAAGGTTGCTTAGCGAGATTTTATATTTCTTTTTATTTATATTATTCAGAGCGTAAAATATGCTCTGCCGGTTTTTTTATATATGTTTATAAAAGAATTATTTGTTACAAATTTGTTTTGATTTTGGTAATACCCTACATTTGGCTGTTGATAATATTGATACAATAGAAAACTTTGTTCGAGGGAAACCTTGTGAAGAGCAACGACTCTAGTGTTTGATATGTTAAATCCTCAGTCTTATCAGTGGTATTGTAAAGAATTTAGAGCAGAGTGTTTATATAGAACAGACATTATCGGATTTGAATTGTCCAAAATAAATATTCTGTTTTACAAGTAGTTAGTCATAGAAACGATTTTAAACTTCATATATTAACTTGGTGTGTTTTTGTTTTATATTTGATTCAAACCTTTTTTTAATAATTTAATCAATTAAAAAGTAGTAAATTTAACCATTAAAAATAAATTCAGATTTTTCTTTCATCTGCTTCAAAACAATACATACAAATATATTGAAAACACATTCTAAGCAAACCATATGTAAATATTTTATATTATAAATAACTATCTTAATTGTACATGTAGTTAGACTGCAAACCTCTTCTTAATGTTTTTAAGAATTAAATGTACTTCAAATAAACCAAGATCTTTGTGAAAGATCTGTTTATCAATACCATTTAAGGCTATCTGTTTATTTTGTTGCTACAATACTCATATAATGACAGTCTTGTTATATTGTTCGTATCATATGACATATATTTGACTTAACTCGGTCTGTAATTAATACAGATATTTCAAAACGTGTCTTTGGTGTCTTTAGAGTGCCAAAAAAGTGGCCTTTTCTCATTTCCCAACTGTTTTAAGTTCATTTGATACTGATAAGATTGTAAACCGAAATCCTTTTTCTCGAGATATTTACTTATTATACAACATCAGAACATGGATTAAAAAACAATCTAAGCAGCGTATTTGAGTCAGCAACAAAAAAAATTGTCTGGTTTGTCAGTTTAACTTTGTAGATCTTGAACTCAGACGAATTACTTAGATAACACACGCTGCCATTTGCAAGTTCTGCGAAAGACGGAGCGAAATATCCGTACAGCACCTTATGTGCTACAGACCTGCGATCACCAGAAAAGAAAAACGTTACATACATACATATTTTCATATTTTCGTTGAGCCTAATGTGGACTAAGATGTTGAGCCAAGAGAAATTTTTAAGCTGATTAATACCTTAGTTTGCTCAAGTGCGTTTTTTTTCTGTATATTTTAATTATAAATAAACAATTGAGTGTTAATAGTTTCAAATTAAAGATTATTGATAATACATTAAGCCGAAAAAAGTAGAAGACTTTGAGTTATGCTATTAATAATTAATAAAACAAAATTGAAGGAAGGCTCGGTATAGGAAGGAAACAAATGTCTTGGCTATGAAATATTTGAAAGTGAACTGACATAAGCACAAGTAAAAAATATTACACCAATAAAATTTCAAAAATAATTAAAATTAATTAACTTAATTTTGTAATGTAAATTAAATTTTTTATGAGTTCCCTTACGCTATATTAAAAAAAAATTATATGTAGAAAAGAAAAGATACATGGTCAGCTTAAAATTGCATTCAAAATTTCACGGACGTAGCCAAAAAACGTTGGCCCCTCTCGAAAAGTGTGACCAAAATGAAATTTTTTGATGAAAAATGGGTCTATGGATCTCGATTCGACGAACTTGTTAAATGTTAAATATTTGTATAAAATTATTCTTGCTCATCAATTTATACAAAGAGAGATGTCTCCAATTTATTTTACTACTTCATCATATACACACAAAACTATAAATATTGACCCAAATATCAATATAAAAAGATATGATGAATTGACTATATGCATAAACGCTCTTTCTTATTCATATTTTGCATTTATATAGGTATATAATGTACATATATTTTTTCACGCAACTGTTTTTGATTGTTTAATAGAAAGATTGTACTGTACATTTAAACTAATGTAAAGGATGTGTAGATCAGATACTTATTTTATAGACTATACTATTAAAGATATATATGTTATAAACAGGCACCATATTCAAATCAAAATAATTGGGTATGCTGACAATATAATGTTGATTATCGACTCGCAGAAAGATTTATAGAAACTTTTGAGTACAACCCAAAATTGAATTCGAATAAATGATATTACATGGCTGTGTACAAAAATTACCTCGAAGTAGACTGAGTTTAAAGGTATGAGCTCAGGAAATACTTTATAATAAATTTAATTAAAACTACAATTAAATTAACAATGTGATTATACTTAAAAATTCAAAACATGAAATGAAAAAGTAAGGAATATTTTAAATAAGTTCAAGTAATACCGCGCGCAGATGACAATCACATGCTCTTTCTGAATATAACTGAGGATTGTTATTGATATAGTTCGAATGTTAAATATTACGTTTTTCCTAAATTGTTTTGGTGTAGGGGCATAATAAGTAACATCAATTCATGAAGCTGACGTCATCACAATTTCAGAAATAGTGTGTATAAACAAACAAAAGCAAAGTTTAAATACGGTAAAGTGATGATAACTCGTATAATAGTCTTAGGAAACCTAAAAAAAATAAAAAGTTGAAAAAATAGTTAAATGCTAGAATCTATCATTAAAGTCAAATGTATAGTAAATCCCGGTTTTCTAAGAAGAATTTCCTAAATGTACAGCACATAGATAGTGTAGTATCGATATTTTAGAAAATATTTGGCAACGAATAGAATATGAATTATGTACTTTAAAAAGTATTTCAAATGAAAAAAAAATTAATTTATGAATATTGTAGCAATATTGACCAATTTTGCCAATTAGCGTTGACGAAATTTAAAAAAAAATAGATCTTCAACTACATATTAAAAATATAAATTACTCAGTCAGTGCCCAGGACTATTGAAACAGTTCCCAGTGCAAACAAAATAAGTTCACAAAAATATCACTATAAAGAAATAGTTATAATACATTATTTCAGTGTTCTGTAGTAAAATATTGTACTATATTATATTATATTAATATATACAATAAAAACATAGAATCTTTCTACATATTATAAGTACAGTAGTCCCACCTATAACGCGTTTTCATATTACGCGATTTCAATCCCCCGTATAACACGGACATTCCTCAATATAAGGCAAGGACTTGTACCTGCTTCGCGTACCTTTGCACATGTGTATACGGGGTATACGGGAATACCCTTATAACACGTTTTTCTATAACGCGGAACCAATCTACCGCGTTATAGGGGGATTACTATATATCAATAATTATCTTATAAACGTTTTTCCGGCAAAATCCAAAATTTTTGCATGGAATGCAAGAATAATAAATGTATCTGAAATCTGAATCAGCTCTGAAATCAATTTTTAAGTAAATTAATATTTAATCCATATTACATACGCAGGAGTATGTGAATTTGTAGCTTATTTAAATTAAAATGAATTATTGAATATATCGCTTTATATCTACATTTCAATTGTTTATAAAATACGGAAAAGATTTACAATTCCAAAAACGCTTGAGAAAATGCTGTGCTCTCATAAGTCCCAAAGCTGCACCGTAAGTATACAGCAAGGCACAAACGTATTATACACAATAAATAAAAATATAGCAACTGCTAGTAAAGAAAATTTTTGAATTTGACTTTTGATGTTATTAATTTCACTTAATTCTGAGCAATACGCAATTATACTCACATAATAATAACTATAGTTTTTATTTGTTCTCTTATAGTGCCATTAATACAAATTATATATTGCACAATAAAAATATACACAAAAATTCCAGCGAGCGAGCGAATCCACTTTTTTCTACGTTTTCGCAGCGTTTTATATATTAATTTATTAATATATTGTGTAAATAAATATTTAATTTATTAATTCATTTAATTTAGAATAAAGCCATTGTCACTAATTGTATTAGAATTTCGTTGAAAAAAATATATATGCAAAAATATATATATACTATATTTTCATTTTGGCAGTAATCAAAACAAAAACCACAAAACGTCAAAAATACCACGTGTTGTTGTTGTACTTTCACTTTCTTTGCACATTTGTTTTGATACAAGCAACGGTGCTGCCACCACCCAAAAATTATAAAATAAACATACACATTTAAAAATTTAATTTTTATTAGAAATATTTATAACATTATATATCAATATTTTATTTAATACAACAAATATGCTTACAAGTTAATATAAATTTATAAAGGCACAATTTCTTTTAAATTTACTAATGTTACACATACAAATATAATGCATATATGACACAATACATAAATACACTGAAAAAAATTTTACATGCAAATTACAAAGAAAATTTAAATCGCTATGCACATTTTACATATTTATACATTAAATTTGTATAAGATTTAGTTTCAAGCAATTTTCTTAACTTCATATATATAATTTATATATATATATATTTATATTACAATTAAAATGAATGGGTATATTATAAAATTTTAAATAAAATTGTTTTTCTTAGAATTAACAGTACAAAACTTGACAGCAATTTATATATTTAGTCTTAAATTGTGTAAATATAAGTGACAATTATGCTAATATTACTAATTACCATAATTGGCGGGCACTTAAAATTCGTTTAAAATTCTTCAATAAGAATTTGTACTTCAAATTTGGATTTTGTGAGATTCTATTCCTCTTTTAAGGATTTTTCATGCGCCTGTAATAAAAAAAAAAGTTTGAGGAGTAGTTTATTATTTATTGTAAACAAGTAAAAAACAATATTTTTAAAGTGGAAGAGCTTCAACTTTTATTTCGAGCGTTATTTTTAGTATATTTCTATACGTATTTCGGCAAATTCGCTTTTACTTTCATCAGAAGAATTCTTAATATTATATAGGAAAATTCTCCTTCTCAAAATTATAAACAAAATTACAATGGTTTACTCTTTTAAGTAGTGTAAACACTTGATTAAATTGAAACTGTTGAAAATATCAGCCCCAAAAAGATACATACGTATATATAAACATACATATATAAACCTGCAGTTCAATGTGATACCATAAGAGAAGAGAGATTAATGTATTGTAAATAGTTGAAAAATATTGCTTAACTCAAAGAATTATTGTAGGAAGCATTATAAAAGCATTATAAAAAATAAAAAAAAATATCTGTAGAAAACCTCTACATTTATATATAAGGGCATAAATGTTGTAAATGCTATAGTCTCAATAAATAAAATAATGTTTTCCTATGTAAAACCGATCGATTATACTAAGTATAATCGATTTTATTATACTAAGTGGATTGATAAATACCCGGTCTAAATAATAAAAAAAGCATTTTATTTTGGAAAATTATATTTTATGCTTCAATATGGGAACGATTTTCTACATTTGGACACTCTTTTAAATAATACGATTTATCAAGTCCTCCAAAATATACCTCAGTATATTTCCATTCCACTTCATCATTTGATGCACATCTCTTTCCCTGGAACCATCTTTTCAAGTTTGGAAACAAGAAATAGTCACTGTGTAGTATATCTACATATTACAAACAAAATAATTATTTGTTAATGGTAATATGATGATATACGTTACTGGCACATGCCAAAAGCAAAGACATTGGTCACACACTTACCATGTGAAGAAGCGCAAAAGAAAAGTAATTTGATTCTTTTGTTTTGCGCAAATGAAATTCGTAAAGTGCATTAACTTGCATTGGAATTTCATTATTTAGTATTTCGGGTAATTATTAAATAATAATAATAAATTCATATTTTTAAATTAATTGAAATGCATATTAAGCATTTTTATATGAAAATTACTAGGCGAACATAATATTCAGGTAGGTTAGTGTTTAAGTTAGAATAAGTATATATACTGTACAAATTTAATAAAAGATTCAGATTCAAACAGAACATTGAGTCTCGCCTATCATTATATTCAAGTTGCCTAGTTGCAACCTAGTTTTATTCGCCTCGTTGCGAACAAGAAAGGCGCCTCGCTGCGCTAGGAAAAACTTATAATACAATACATAAAACCAAATCTTATTACAACTGAAAGCCAAATGTGGAGAATTCGTAATAAGCTATTCGTACCGTAAGTCATTTAATTTTGTCATGGTTTTCAGTGATGTGAGAGTAGGTACGTTATGCTGCAAAAACAAAATTTTATCTTCCAAAAATTTAGTCGTTTTTCTTGATTTTCTCATTCAATCCAAAAATAGATTTAATAATATGCAATAGTGGTCTGATGTTATTGTTTTTCTTTCTTGAATCAAAAAATACGGAAGGCAAAACTTTTTCAGCCGATTGTTGAGTTCGTACCCGTTTGGGAGCACTACTTCCGCGCTCTACCTATTCTCTGGCTTGTTGTTTTCCCTTAGGTGTGAAGTAATGAATCCATGTTTCATCAATTGTCACTACTGGACTCTATTCGCTAGGTTATGCTAGATTAGCATAAACATTTCCAAACAATATTTTGAATGACGAAGTCGTTGTCGTTTTTGATCAACGCGGCAACCATCTTGCCGAGAGCCTTTCATACTCAAATATTTATGTAAAATATTCGATATACGTTCATATGATATGTTTCTCATCTCTACTATCTCACACAATTTAATTTTTGGAATATCTAACACAATATCATGGATTTTTTAAATGTTTCTTTTAGTTGTCACCTCTTTTGGATCACGTTTAAATTCAGCTTTCTAATATTTTATTGTTGTCAATGATGGTGCAAGGTTGCCGTAAACAGAATCCATTCCCAATTTGATTGCATCATTGGTCATTCCTTTCAAATGGAGGAATTATATTACTGACTAATATTCAATTCTTTCCATTTTATAAGAAATCATCAAGGTAAACTATTTCAATTATTTGCAAAAAGGCTAACCGAACATCTAATGAAGCCAAAACTTTTATAACTGTCGTCTAATACTTGTCAGATATACATGATATTATTGATTTTATTCACCTGTTGTGAAGTCAGATAATTATCAATCCACTTAGTACTAATACTTATTGTTATGTTAATAATTTTGAAGTTATAATTATTTAATCCTGCTACTATTGAGTTTTGTCTATTTATACAAAAGATACTGTAAGACAATACTTTGCTAAAAAAATCAAAAATAAATAATAAAATTATTTAATATCATGTGGTCATTTTGAGAGTAATGTTTAATATAAATCAAACTTACTTTTTGCGCAACTTTTAATAAATTATCGAATGTGGTTTTGCCAGTTTGTTTAACCATGCCGTAAAAAATTTGCGTTTCACTTTCAGTCAATAATTCGTATGGTGTACCAAACTCCACTACTCGCCCGGCATCCATTACTAGAACCTTGTCAGAATCCATGACAGTATGCAAACGATGAGCAATCGTTAAAACAGTACAATTCATAAATTTATTTCTTATAGTTGTTTGTATGAGAGCATCAGTTTGTGGATCCACATTAGCTGTTGCCTCATCCATTACTAATATTTTATTTTCTCTTAGTATAGCACGAGCTAAGCACACCAATTGTCGTTGTCCAACACTAAAGTTACCACCACCTTCTGAAATTTTACTCTGTAAACCACTGGGAAGTTCAGCAATTAAAGACTTTAATTTGACCTAGAATAAAAGATATTAATTTTATTTTAGAAACTAATGTTTTCATACAAAAACCTCTTCTAGCGATTCCCATAGTTTGGCATCTGAATATTCATCGAATGGATCTAAATTATAACGCATAGTGCCAGAAAACAAAACGGGTTCTTGTGGTATAATTGAGATTTTACTGCGCAAAT
>NC_051847.1:143415116-143426924 GCF_002237135.1 Teleopsis dalmanni | reverse complement strand
TAGTCAGTGAAAAGGATGGGAAACTCCCCAGCTATCAAAGAGTAAGAGTGCCCAGATGCAATAACTCGGAAAAGGTTCAAAAGTCGAAACTAAATATTTCTCTATCGGACTGGTACAGTAAATGAGCCATGCGTTAAATAAGTAATGGTTAGGCAATTTTATCAAAGAGCAAAAGAGCCCAGATGCACTAACTCGGAAAATGCTCAAAAGTCAAAACTAAATATTTCTCTATCGGACTGGTACAGTAAATGAACCATGCGTTAAATAAGTAATGGTTAGGCAATTTTAAAGAAGTCGGAAGTTATATACTGCACTGCATGGGTTCTACACAAAAGGAAATTTTTCGATATGGAATTCTAATATTACCTAAATAGTGAGAAAAATGATTGGTTTCTGAAGAACTATGCATTAATTACTTTAATAAGTGATAACAAAGCTAGTGATCGTTACTCTAACAATGGATACATTTGTAATTATCACACGACAAATAAATCTATTAATTCTAATGGTAACCTTATATATATATCCACATACATATATGTATATACTATACATTATCTAATGTAATTAAATGTAGTCTGTTTCTTATTACACCAAAAATACTACAGTAGTGTAATGTTCACATTTTCGGATTGTTACTTGCTTTTTTAATATATTGAAAGTAATGTCTAATATATTAAAAATAAAATAATGTAAAAGTATAATATTAAAAGCAATAATAAGAAATAAGAAGTATAAAAAAATCGCTTTAAACAAAAAACTTATCAATTATATATATGCATAATAATTTACTCTATGCTGAGATTAAAATACACTTAAACTATCAATCAAAAAAGTCTCATGCTCAAGTCTCAAAAACCAGAGAGATAAAGTATACTATACATAAATGTATGAACACATAATGATTATATTAATTTTTGTAGTCTTAATCATATTTATGTAAGATATAGAATGAATTGCAAAATTTACGAATATATTGTGAAATTATCAAAATATCCTTGAAAAAGTAGTTTAACGCAAAAAATGAATACAATTAAAAGTATAAAACCATAAAGTTTTATAGAAAATTAATTAATTTTGATGATACTTAAAAATTAATAAGTTTTTAAGACGATTTTAAACATTCTGCTACGATATTATCTACACCTGCCTAATTTTCATATTCTTAATATTATCCAGTATTTTCCCGATATTTCTGTCCCTAAGTGCCTACTTTTCTAGGATTCGCTGAGTTTACTGAGTTTAATTCTCAAAAACAATTCAGTGTGTCCAGGATAAATAATTTTCTCAAATCGTATAATATAAAGTATTACATAGTGGATATAGTGCATTCATTAAGAAAGACCACTGAACAACAACAAATTACATACTAAACAATAACAATTCAGTGTGTCCAGGATGAATAACCAACTCAAATGGTATAATATGAAGTATTACATAGTAGGCCATTAATAAAGGCCACTGAGCAACAACAAATTACATACTAAGGAAAAAATAGAATCGGTTTTACTACTTGTTGTTATATCATTGTCCTTCTCTACTAAAATGCACTATATAATTCTTTGTATATATGTGTTTTAAATACAGTGCTGGGTCAATGTAGTAAATATGATAACAGAAATGCATGACATAAAGCATTTTGTTTAGAGAAATAACTCTAATGGCTATAAAATGTTTTTAATGTAATAAATTTTTGGATAAAAACTAGAAATAACGTATGACCCAAACATTATATAGTTCGTTATAATGTGCCAACATCACTGTATAAAAAAAACCAACTCCGTACCTGTCAATTCTACGTTACGATATACATCCTAATTTTGTGAAAACCACAATTTGTTTGTATTCTAAGAAAACGCTTAAGATAAAATTGAGTAAAAATGTTGATAATGAGAATGTTACCAGTAACAGATAGATGAATACAAGATTCCAGGTTTAAGGCATAGAATTGAATATGAAAACTTCATCATTCAAATTATGATATGATAACATATATATTGTGATAAAACAAAAATATCTGAGTATAGCATAAAAAACTTGGGCAGATAAAAACGTCTGTTCAATCTCAAGACCTGGTTCAAACTGAAGAAAAAACTTACCAGTTAGCTGCTTCAACTATAGCATAACCTGTTTAGTACTACAGTATTGATGCTGTCAGGTCACTGCTTATAAAAAAGCATTGCTATGAAGCTGGGTCTATCCTAAAATTATATTTGTCGGATTCAAAATGTTCGGGTAAAGATTATAGATTAAAAGATTAAAGATTAATCAGAAGTAAATAGAAGACCGATTAGAAATCTGTTATAATTTGGTGTAAAGTTACATTATGCCTACTAAAAAATATAAATACATTTAATCTTTGATTTTCTTTTATTGTTTTTGTTATACTCCGGTTACACCAATAACTATTAAAAATTATAAACACATTTAGTCTGAACAAGAAGATATGGGTTACGTGATTTTTATTATTGTTTTATATAATGCATTGTATAACTCATTAAACCTTTGCAGTTAAAACAAATAAACAAGTAAATACAATAAAATCAGAAAATCAGATAAACAAACAGCTTTGGATTTATCTAAGCTGACCACTATAGGTTTCACATAAAATTCTTTATTTAAATCGTAGGAACTCTTATATTTACTAAAATTATTTAAGAATTTGAGATTCGTTTATAATAAACTGTTATTATGTATTATTATATTCAAAACTATATCAAAACATAAATTCAAGAATAAAATTGTATAGTAATGATGTTTATACATAACATATATGTGGAATTACTTAATAAACAAAATTGTAGTTAATATATTAACAAAAAATAATAATTTCTCTTTGAGAACATATATATAAATCATGAATTGGCGTAGCAACCTATTGATCGTTATAGTTTTTGGGGTATATATAAATAAAATAAATTTCATTCCTCAGCGATCATATTAGATATATTTTTAGCAATAATTTATACTAAAATGACCGATATATAATTTGATAGATGTATATGTAAATTCATTGAAAAATAAAAATCTTTTTATGCACCAAGTTTGAAGTTAATTACAGCATTGTATAAATTTCGATCGATCAATAAAATTTTTATTAAAAATATGTAATATAACCTTCAATATTAAAAACCGTATTGAGTAAAAATATATTGACAAATGAAATAGTTGTTTCTTTTTATAAAAGCTTGTATCTAAACAATTAGTGTGTATTGCAGACGTAACATCTGAACCAACATGAATTTAATTTGGAAAAAATATTAAATATTTTCTATTCATTTAATAAAACAATAGCAAACAGGATTCCATAAAGTAATTAAATCTAACATTGATTATGCAAAGTATCTATAAATTGTTATAATAAATTAAATTCATTTAATCACGAAGTAAACTCCTTCATTTCACACATGCATGCAAGCATTTTCAACCTAGTGTAAATATATACATTAAATGCCAGCAAAAAAGGACTAACACTAACAAGAGCGGATTGTGAATGAATGGAATTCTAATTAAAGCTAAACTGGTTCAAGGAAAAGGAAATTATTGAGATGTAAAATTTTAGCCAAGATAATTTAAACGTATGGGAAACATTCTAAAATATAAAATATTCTTAAGACTCATTAGATGTCATATTAATGATGTTAATCAATTTCAAATCTAAGAAAAGGATCTAGAATCTGTTTGGAAACTATTGTACGACTTTTATTAATATTAAAAAATAATGGCATGAAGAGACCTCTATATATTAAACCAGCAAAATCAAGCAAGATAATTTTTATTTATTTAATAATTTATAAAGAGATTTTACGAACAGTAGTGAACTACAAGAATTCATTTTATATTATTTTAATTAATTAAATTTTGGCTGACCATACAGTATTGCCAATTACCCATCATCAGTGGTCTTGGAAATATTTCTTGTGCTTAATTATTCGTAAATAATTTTTTTGGGACTGCAAGTACCAGGAATCGAACTCGTGTCCTGCCAAATTTAAAACTCAGAGTCAGTGCACCTTAACCTACTGACCCAAAGCCTGTGACTTGGCTGCGAAAATTTTTTTAGCAAATTCACTTGCCATAAACCAGCTGTAGAATAATTGAATTAATAAATTATATTTTTATTTTTAATTGTTAAATTTCAATACTATTAGAACCTAGTAGTATTCCAGAAATACTATTAGGTACGTAATACTGAGAATGCTAATGTTACTCCACGAGGAGTAACATTGGTCGCACGGGCGAGACCAATATTTTGTGAATAATGATTTATGTTAACATAAATTTTTTTTTAATTAATTAATTATAAATGATTGTAATGTGAAAAACAACATTAGTGAATAAGCTTAATCGTCTTTTACATCCTACTATAAATTTAATAATTGTCATAAAAATTTTAAAAACATAAAATAATGACAATTAAAAAAATAAATAATTAATATTATTTTATTTAAATAGTTAATATTATTTTATTTAAATAATTAATGTTATTTTATTTAAATAGTTAATATTATTTTATTTAAATAATTAATATTATTTTATTTAAATAATTACTATACACAAATAATAATTAGTTATAGCTTTATCAAGTTTATTACATAGAATCTATTTAACACACATTTAGCAATAGTATATAGATTTTACCTCTTAATTCTACTATAATTCTTTTGCAATTCCCCTCTCGTTCGCACCCTTTGATGCAATAAAAAAAGTTGTTGCACTTTTATTTTATGTTTTATTTAATTTTATTTAATGTTCTCTTTTTATTTTGAATTCGTCACATTGGCCCGCCAATTTTCCTAATGTGGAGGTGCTGAACAGAATTATTTTTTATTTTTTTCCTTTACTTTTTTTTCAGTAAAAAGCTTAGAGTGTAAAAAACTGTAAACAATTACGGTAAATTAGTTACAGTAATTACACACATATATGCAGGAGCACGTTTTTTGCACTATAATAATTATTATTTAAAATATGCATGTATTTTTCATTATTAATATTTTTAAATTTAATTCTGAGAAACTCTAAAAAGCCGGCTTTTTCATCACACAAAAATGTTGGGTCTTCCTTAAATTATGCGCTTATCTGACATACAAACATCTATAAGTAAATAAAATTTGTGCATTACCTAATCAAATTTTGACAAAATTTTTGCGAATAAATTGTTTTAATGTAATTTTATTATTTATATACCTTTTCTTTCTAATTTTGGCCGAATTTCAAATAGTAATTTTGCTCAATGGAATAGCACACAAGTTCCGCGCACTTCGCACTTCACCTTACCAAAAACAAACAAAAAACTAATTTCGTCATCATTTCCGATACTTTTGTGGCACGGTAGCTAATTCTTTTCTTTTTGTAAAAACACAATAAAATTATGGCACTCAATTTTTAATTGTATATTATAAAGAGAACATTTGTGCCTTTGCAATTAAATGGTTGTATTACACATAAATCCTTTCGGTAAAATTATTAAAAATATATAAAAAATTTAAAACATACAAAGGACATCATTCTTTTATTTCCTTATTCGCTATCACATTAATCACATCAAAACACAACCGTTTCGCTCGCAACGAACAAAAGTACTGAACGAGTGTTGCAAATTTCACTTCAAACGAGCAACGGAGCATTGACTGCGGCTGCTTTTGCAACAAACAGTCTGATGTGTTATAGCGAGTTTGATTTCGTGGTTTGATAGCAGCAATAGCAACAGAACACATATCATACAAAATAGTAGCAAATAAAATAGTAGCAGATTTGAAATCCCAATTTAAATTTATTTAAAATATTTATATTTATAATATATCTTTTTAAATGTTAACGAATTGCGCTTTGTATCAAAACAAAAACTTACGATATTTCAATTAAAGTGTAAATAAACCAAGTTGTTTATTATTTTTTTGTTTTAATGACCAAACTATTTATAAATAAATTTGTTTTTGAAACGCGCTTATTGATCAATTGTTAAATAAAACACTTTTTTAAAGACTAAATTGTTCAAGAAAAAAATTCCCATATTTAAATATTTATTAATTCCATACCATAGCTTAAGGAAAGTTTATAATACAACTTCGAAATTAAAACTTAATATAATTTCTTGAACTACTATTTTAACAAATAGAAAAAATTTAAGAATATTATAAAAACATATTGTTACGAATTTCATCAGAGTAGCAATGAAATGTTTAAATAATATTTAAACATTACGTCAATTGATATTTTTATAAAAAGTTAGTTTGGAAATTTGTTTTGAGTGAAGTTAAATTGACTCCTAATTAATACTAGTTCTTTGTAATACACAAAATATATAAGTATAGTTTCTTCAATCCTAATAATTCGTTTCATTTTTTTACAAAATCCTGAGTTTCGAATAATCACGCAGGCGATTACGTAACAATATTATAAATATAAAATCGATTATTTTTTCTTATATATAAAAACTTTAATATAATTATGTTTATAATTGAAATTTTTTTTAATATTCACTAAAACATATATAAAATAAGAATAAAAAAAATGTTTATAATAGAAAGCTTGTTTTTAAAATTTACTACAAAATATATAAAATAAAGATAAAAGAGAAAATGTTTAAAATCAAAAAAATTTTTTAAATAACACTACACATAAATAAAATAAAAAAAAAATTCAAGATTATAACGAAATTTCTTTAAAATATAAAGGAAGTAACTTTTTCTTGTTGTATCTAAAAATTTTAATACAATAATATTAATAACCAAAATAATTTTTTAATATTCACCATAAGATTAATAAAATAAACATAAAACTATTAAAATTAGAATTCACATAATATAGATATATAAAATCAAAGTTTCGATATTGTACTATGGTATATACTATACTGAACATGTGGAACTTCCAGGTTAACATGGCCCACCTATAATAAAATTAGATTCTTGGAACTCATCAAAAGACACCGTGTGAACAATGCCCGGACCTGACATCCAGAAGAAATAGTTTTTTAGGAAAATACTTCTTTGACTGTTCATCTGTGAAGACGAGAGACCTATTAAATTATCTGAATTTGACGGGATGAATTTAGTCTCTACTCTTCTATACTATGGTTTTTACGAGCAATGTGGTAGCAAAACGGCGAAAAATCGCTAATTGGGGTACATGGAAGTTGGCTAATGGTCTGCCACTGCAACCAACCATACTAAACAGTTTTAAATGAACTGAACAATCCTACGAAAGCTTATGATAACGCCATGGAACGCAAATCGAATGGGAATAATATATGACAAAATAATCATTGCAAACACGGTCTTTTAAGTATTCAGAAGAAAATATCAGTGAGCCAAAAAGAGAAATGAGTTCAAGCGACGTTAGTTCACAATGTGTAGCTAAAACTGTAGCTCTACTTCCCGTGACGCCATTGGTTCTCTTGGCCTGATGCACAATCTTATTTAAGCCCAATTAATCTAGGACTTCGAACAATTGAAGTGTCAGATTCCTTTCCATTACTTAAATGTAATCAGACTTTTTACCTTGTATATTTATTCCTTCCTCTCTTTCCTTGACCTCGACCTAGAGTAATTACAATTAAGATCCGTCCACGCGCCCATACCAAACATTCATTCTTCTTCTCACCCTATCTTCAGCCAATCACATTGTAACACATGTATCAATAGGATTAATAGTTTCAATAAATTAAATGTTTCATGCTGTATATATATCTTAAAATTTTACCAAAACAATATAAATTCTAGCAGCTATAAACTTACTTCAAAATGACTAATAAAGAACTAAAATAATGATTCCTAACAAAATAAATCGAGTCCTCGTATAAACTTGGCATTGACAAGCAACAGTATATGTGTATGAATATGAGTAAGATTAAAGGACATGTATTACGACTGAAGTGTATAATGACATTTATTTTTACTATTACAGCTGCAAAATGGTTAAGATTTAATAAAATGCACTGTCTAATAGTTTTGTTGAGAGTGAGAGGTGCACTTAATTCGATAAGCTTGGGCTACATAATTCAATACCAAGTAGATCTGTAATTACCGATATTAAAAACTACTAATACATGAAACAGAAACGATTCTAAACGATATTCGATTATTGATCCTAAAGGATAGTTGACCCATCTAATGCATATATTCTGAACATTTTTTATTGTCACTCACAATGAATCGAAAATCTAAAATAGTCCAAAAAATAATTTTTCTCTAAATGATTGGAGTTTTAACAAGAGCCCAATAAAAAACTTAAATAGAATTATGTAGCATCCCCTTTTCTTTTATTATATTAATTAACTATATAACCAATCTATATTCACAGAAATAACATCTTATTATGTCGAATAATTTTAAACCTTCATAAATTTTTCAAAAGCCACAACACAAAACTTCAAACTTATAGAAAGTAATTGATAATAGATGCCAAAGAATATCGAAAGCTATATTCTTATCATCAGGGATAAACTAATAACACCACTTATTTGATATATTTTCAATACTTATTATATTATTGCTAAATAAAATAGAAATTGTAACTGAATGATAAATATTAATCTATATTAAATTCATATACATAATATACGTTTTTAATATATATTTTGTTTTATACGTGCCATGAATTTTAAATTATTATAAAAATAATTTTTTTTAAATTTATTATAATCTAGTTATATTGTATATATTTAACAATAAATAGCATTTACAATTAAATAAATAAAATACTAAATTAATCTCTTACCGAAGAAATTTTGTATTAAGACGGCATTATGTGTTACTCTGAAGTTTTTTGCACAGAATGAACCTTTGACTTGAAACTTTCTATTTTTAACTAAGAGATCCTTAATAATACATTAGAATTTAACTTTATTTAATGCAGAGATCTATAAATTATATATAAACTTATAACGAATCATGCACAAATTATCCAAATATAAATCGATAATCTTAAAGGCGCATTGAGGTCTTTGAAGTAGATTTATGAAATTATATTTAAGAAGATAGAACCAAACAAATTTAATTAACTGGTATCTTAAACCTCTTTCTGTAAACAAGTCAGTCTTAATATATACTACATACATGGATGAATAAGCAAAACGCTTGCTGAGACTAAAGATTACGGTTATTATCTATTAATCCATTAATTATTTTTTATAGTTACAATAAAGATGATACAAACGAAATCCATTCGGAAGTATGAAATTTAATGAATTCTTTTCGCAAATACACTAAAACTTGCGGCGAGATCTATAAAAACTAAGAATTGTAATAATCGACATTTTTAAGTCTCTCAAAGAGTAGTAAACTTTGATTTCTCCCTATTACATTTATTTTTGTATAATTGCCAGAATTATACAAAAGTTGAAGTATGTTACATTCATCATCATTTTGGCATCACAGTCCAGGATGGCCATGACCATTGCCTCCTCTACAATACGCCTCCATTCTTCTCTGCATTTCGCTTTCTTTCTATGTTGTGTTATTCACATCGTTCGTATGTCGTCTTCTATATCTTGTAACCATCTTCGCGGCGGTCGTCCTCTTTTTCTACTCCCCTCTGGCTTTGTCTCGAAAATTCCATACCAACTCAATCTTTGGGCTTTTATGTATCGTGTTATGATTCGGTGCTTGTTACATTACAAGCAAAAATTACCAACGTTGTTGAGTTATATTGAAAATCTATTATTAGTGGTAGACATAATAGAATAACAATGGGTCAAATTCTTTGGGGCCTATGTGAACCGGTGTTTCTGCAAATTATACACTGTACCTCTTACGCATAGTAGTTGTAGCGACATAATAACTACTTAATGACTTTTTTTTCTTAACAATACAAGAACTAATTTCTTAATTTGGATTCCAAACATATACACATTGAAGTGCACCACATTTCCATTATTAATATAAATTCTTCGTTCAAGTTGATGTCCAAAGATCTTTCGTTACAAGTTTTGTACCAGAGTTAAATTATTAATTTTAATCTGTACCCGTATTAATAGCTAACGCAACTGTGTCGTATATAAATACAAACATTTTTAGTTAGCTTTTTATATTAAACATTTCTTTTATTTCACTTTATATTTTTAAAATATAAAAATCTATTTATCATTTTAACTGGAAAAGCTACAACTTAGGCTACCAAAGCAGATGCTGTGCTTGATTCGTATTTCCAGTTTGGTGGCAAAACACTCTTTGTTTTGTAGTAGCGGGCCAAACGGTGAATTCTGGATTCAACTAAGATAAGACGGAATTTACCATCCTTATCCTTACGGTTACGTTCTAAATGCTTACGGATAGCAACAGCCTTCTTGATCATGTGGTATAAATCCTCTGGGATGTCAGGTTTTAAACCAACAGACTTCATGATACGCAATATTTTATTGCCATTCACAAAACGCACCTGAGCAACACCGTGAGAATCACGCAAAATTATACCTGCAGTCACAAAAACAAAGTATATTAAAAATTGAAATGTATAATCATCTAGAATTAATATGTATGATTTTTAATATGATTAATTACATACCAATTTTGGATGGTGTCAAGCCTTTCTTGCCCAATTTCTTAATTTGTTCCTTAACATCTTCGGCGTTAAGTTTCAACCAAGATGGCACGGTTCTTCTATAAGGTAGAGCTGATTGGGATATACCCTTACTATAATGCAGCAGCAGAAATACATGTAATAGAAACAAAGATATACATTAACACTTAAATGTCAAATATTGTACTTAAATTAAAGCAACACCACATGGGAGTACGCACAAAATTTCCGGTTCATTTTTGACAACAATTTAGTTGTAACTAAACACTTTTCATTGAAATTAAATACTATATCGGTCTGCCCATGTTGTGGTGCATTAATTATGTTCAATCTACACTTTCAACTATAAATTATTTAATTTTACCCAGGAGCGTGCATACGACCCATCTTGTCAGATTTATTTTCTACACCAAAAAGAATGAAACGGAAGTGGAGAGATTTCACTCCAACATCACAAACAGTACTGACAACTAAAGTTGAGAAAAAATGTCATACATAATGGAAATCAGTGAACATACTTTATGAATACTGCAGACTTCTTAATAAAATTATATACACATATAAATTTATATATTTGTCTTTAAATAATAATTTAATCATTTAAATAACATTATTTAAACATTTATTCAGAAACAAACAATCAAAGAGATTCACGTCAAATTTAAAATTATTTTGGTTTTTAGGCATATGGGCATATGTAGGCATGCTTATACAATAATAAACATTTTTTATATTATATGTACGAAAAAAAAACGTACTCAAATTTTAGTAAAAGCAGGAAATTGACTATTGTGATATAACTTTTTATTAAACTAGCCCTTAGGTCATGACCAAAAATAAAAAAAAAATGCTATGATCACGTATCGTATGGCTGTTTGTATAAGACAAGCCTTAAACTCTGTTTAATACTTTCATTAAGTAAATTCAGTATTTAATTCTTACAAAATTTAAATAAAACTCTATATATTAATAAGCAATTATTACATAGCATTTATTGTCATACGAATTTTAATTAATGCTATTTATTGGAATTAGTGGGTAATATCAAAGCTATCAAATTTATTTTGAGTTTGCAGAATGTGAACAAAGTTTGGATTTTTTAGTTAATTGCCACACATCTTTTTATTGCAACAAAATATTGCTAGCTTAACGGACTACTAATCAAACGCTAAACTACTAAACTACTACACACATGCTATACATATTTACCCAACTTTATTTTTGTAGCTATTAAAGTCACTTACTGCGGTTTAATTGTTCATTGGACATAAAAATACGTATTTTTTA
>NC_051847.1:143380546-143415016 GCF_002237135.1 Teleopsis dalmanni | reverse complement strand
TGTAATATTGAAAATGAAATGGAAATAAAATAACAGAAATATCGCAATTTTAATAAAACATATAGGTATAGATTTATTATTTAAAAATCTAAAGATTGTTTTATTTACACAGTTTTCGTTAATTGTTTTACTCCCCACAACTCTTTAGAACAGCATCTCTGAAGTCAAGCCCTAGGAACGCCTACAACAACTCGTTAAACGATGCTATTTGATTTTGACTGGGCAGCATTAGATTGTTTAAATCTACAGTTATCAATTCTCTTTGTTCATCATTTGCCTATTCAACTCTATATACAGGCGACCATATAACATTATTTATTTTTTTATATTAACTCTAACCTACCTTTTATGCCAACATTTTATATTTCGGTTTATTGCCGGATGTTACGATATCATGGACATCGTTTTCGGCCTTATCTAACATAGCATTTCTTTTCACTCTTCTTTAGATAATCAAATGTAGCATCTCATATTTCAGACTTAGCATGATATGACCTAAATTTTATATTTACTTCTTTTTTACAACTCACATAATCTGATAATGATATTTTTAAGAATTTGCCAAAAACTCAATAATTCAACGACTGGAGTTTATTGATATATAAATAACATATAAGCCGAGTATACTGTTTACAGAACAGCTAAAAATGATGTATATAATTCGCAAACATATAGAAAGGTTTTAACATAAAGTTAATCATATTTGCATTCCTAAAAGCATATTTTTGAAAACTATTATTTTTATCCAAATACTGAAAAGAAACATAGCAACATAGGAACATACACAGGTATGTACTTCGGAACTTCAAGGTATTACTGCAGGATAGATAAGCGGCTTCAACATACTGTCATTGGTACTATTTATTGAAAATTCTTTTTTAATGATTATAACATTTAAGATTTATTTTTTTATTAACTGGACAGTATCAGTGTGAAACATTAACTAAAACTCTCATGAATAAATTAGAAAAAGACTTCAGTCTTTGCGTAAAAGGCCAACGACTAAAAGTGCATTCCAATAATCAAGAGCTCGGAAAGAGCTCGGAAAAGTTTAGTAGGAAAATCTGCATGAAGTAGATTGGGGCAGCGATTAATATCCTACTAAAAACAATAGACGTTTATCTAGTCTTTAGACGATAGCTGCAAAATAGAAGACAGGATTGAGAAGATTGTTGTTATTAGATTTGAGTTATAAAGGACTTTTCTCTCAAACCTACCGTTTACGAGGCTCTGGTATTTAGTAATATCCTACTAAAAACAATAGACGTTTATCTAGTCTTTAGACGATAGCTGCAAAATAGAAGACAGGATTGAGAAGATTGTTGTTATTAGATTTGAGTTATAAAGGACTTTTCTCTCAAACCTACCGTTTACGAGGCTCTGGTATTTAGTAATATCCTACTAAAAACAATAGACGTTTATCTAGTCTTCAGACGATAGCTGCAAAATAGAAGACATGATTGAGAAGATTGTTGTTATTAGATTTGAGTTATAAAGGACTTTTCTCTCAAAACTACCGTTTACGAGAGTCTGGTGCTTAGTAATATCCTACTTAAAACAACATACGTTTATCTAGTCTTTAGACGATAGCTGCAAAATAGAAGACATGATTGAGAGGATTGTTGTTATTAGATTTGAGTTATAAAGGACTTTTCTCTCAAACCTACCCTTTACGAGGGTCTGGTATTTCATATAAGATGTTTTTATATTTGTATGCATATTCTTTAATACATGCATATGTGTATTTTAAACTCATATGTAACTTTATTTGTTTAAAAAATCAAAATTGGCTTACAGATTTTTATCACATATTAAATATTTACTTTCAGAATTTATGACTAAATTTAATTAAGTTCTTCTTGTTAAAAACTTAATTTTTTTTTAAATTTAAAAAACTTTTAAAAATCGAAATTGATTTATATAATAAAAGTCAAAGCGAAGCACAGCAAGAGAAATGCTCGTATTACAAATTTTAATAATTAATAAGGAGAAAAACCAATAAAACTGTCCAAATATTTTATGAAAACCCAATATTTATGTGGTTTAAATAGAATCGTTAACGAAAACATGTGACAAATATCGATTTCTTTGGCGGACACCTTTTGAACTTCAGAGACACCAAAATCAATAAAAGGGCAATTGCAAGAAGTTTTATGTTCACACCAAGAGTTGAGTTTAAGTATGGATTCGTGTATGGCAACACTGCCATACACGCTTAACGATGTGTAATTCTACCAGAGTAAATAGAGACCAAAGAACAATGGAATGCGAAAATTAGTTCAAATTCACTGGCTCAATAAAAATCTAACATTTTTGGTTTTGGAACACAAAGGCTCTCTCTATAAGAAAGTTACTGCCTGCTGTGATAGATTTTTTGAATTTTTTGTTTTTTAAAAAAGTTGAGATTTTTTGGTTAATTTAAATGAGCTCGTAAAATCATTTTTATTGTTTCTTTTGTTCAAAAATATTTGTTCCTTTTTCTGGAGTTGGGTTACTTCGCAAACATATATTGATTGTATCGCCTTACAAACAACGAAACTGACAGAAAACATATTCAATTTGGCGAAATGTTTTTATTATCATTGAAAAGTCGTTAAATATTTTGTTAAGTAATAAAATGCTTGTTCACGCCTTCTGCAAAGGAAATGCATAACACCAATATTGGTTTTTGTGGTACTTGAATGGAATTGGTTTGGATGTTAAGGAGAAGACCAGCCTGTGTGCAATAAGCAAATATCCTGCGGCATTTTGTTGCATGTAATTCATTGAAATTCGTAGCAACTCATAATTAATTCGATATTCTTACTTCACTTTTGTCGAAAGTAATAAAGACATTTCAATTAGTGTTATATAGAAATATAAAGACCGGTATTGGCCAGAGATTAAATGCTTTTATTTGGAAATATATTGCAGTCGCTTAGTGACTACCAGAACTTACAAAAAAAAAGTCTATATTGAATTTTTTAAAAAAATATTACTTTTTAGTCAATATTTTTGTCTTATGAGTTTTAGGATTATTTCAAGCACAGTGGTTACTACTATAAAACTTTAGGTTATATATTTATAAATTTATTTACTCTTTTGAAACATTTTGTTATGGATATAATTATATATATTACTTTCCATATTGATTCCGAAACTTTCTGTAATCAGTCCAGTTCAATTATATAGTATTAATATTATTCTATATAATATTAATAATAATAATATTCAATAATCATGTGGTAATTAGTAATAATCAGATAATAACACAAAAAAATCAGGTCTTGATAAATCGCATCTTGGTGGTCATTTTATATCACCAAAACGCGCTTTTACACTTCAAAAAATGTATCGACCAACAAGAACAAAACAAGCATAATACTCTCTATTATGGTTGTGACATTGCACTGTTGAAACTACTTATTTTCCACGTCCAAATTTATGCCATATAAAAAAAAGTAATCATGTGCTTGTATCTATCAAAATTTACGGTTTCTAATAGTCGTATTCCACTTCCAGACCAAATTCCAAAACATACCTTGACTTTTCGTGGAGGCAATGATCATAGATAGATTTTTATTGTCCAAGATGCGACGATTGTGTTTGTTGATATATCCTAAAAGGAAAAAATAAGTCTCATCTCTGTATTCGATGCATAATGTACTTATTACAGAATAAATTTACCAGTTCCTGCAGCTGTAATACGTTTAAACAATCCATATTTTAAACCTTTAAACCTTAAATAAAATATATGATGCCTTAGAAGATAGCTCTGTATGACATATATCGCTTAAACAGTGCTGCCAATTCAGAACGATGAAATAGATGTTCTCAATATTAAATTGAGTTCCAATTCTCCCAATTTAAGTACATACATGACACTATATGTGTATGCTGTAGTATGTTTGAGTTACCGCTTTGTATGTAAATTGAAGTATCGTTTCAAATATAGAAGGAATTTAATAAAAGTTAAAATTTATTAATAAAAGTTAAAGTTATCTACATGCCTATATTCTTTAAAAATTAATTTTTAAATAATTGGCCAAAGTATTTAAAATCTTTCGCATAGTATTTTACTAAATGTGTACTTTATATTTAGAATAGTGTATTATTATCTGACCATTTTGTCTGCTGACAAAAAACAAACATAGACCTAAACATATTTTTGAGATAATTTTACTACAAAATATAAATATGAAAATAGTTTGTATTATTATATTTTGGGAATTATTTTTAAAATTATTGGCTTCTATAATTCCTCAACTCAAATCATATGACAAAGCCAATATTTGAAAGAATTGTGCAATTAAAAAATTTTGGCTATTTTCGCTAATAATCAAGTGACCTAAAGACATGTGTTTATGTAATTATATATTTTAAAATAAAACTTAGCAAAAAAATGCTTGAAAAATATGCAAAATATATTATCTAACTTAGTTTAATAGTTTAATAAGTTTTAATACAAAGTTTTTTGATGGCATGATATACCATAGCTTCTAGTCATTTAAAAATTAAGAAATACACATCCCCAATATCATTTGCTCAAACCAACAGGCAGTAAAAATATCATTACAAATTAAACCTAGTTCTTTATACATTCTATTTATATGTTTAAATAACATGGAACTTAAAAAATAGCAACTCATTGACAAAGTCCCGCTAAGAAATAGTAAAATGGAACAGAAAAACTGCATGCCAATAGCACTAAAAATTAAAAAAAATAAAATGTCTTAAAAAAAAATTTTATATGGTGTTATCCAGAATAGAACTATTATTCATTCGTTCGTTGCGTTTAACATAAGGTTTCTCTTTTAAAACATATATTTAATTTTTCTTTACCTCTTAACGTTATAAACATGTTAAAACTCACATAGTAAATATAATTCTATAGTAGGTACATTTCACATTCTTCAGATATGAAACTCATTTTTCAGTTAGTGAATATACAAACGAACAAAATTATCACTTCTAGAGCAGTGTATAATAAAATAAAACTGTATAGTGTTTAAAGAGGATATCATTTTCTTGAAAATAATGAAGATGTGCCACAAACTGTCAATGTTCATCTCTACAATCATCTGCTTATAATTTTTTTTAGGTAAGTAGAAGATATGTGGTGTCAAAAACTATATCACAGATCCTGCTTCAACTTAGGTGACATAATTTGGCCACCACAATTATACGATTTGTAAACACTAGGTTTTACTTTATAAGGTTACCCAAAGAATTATATTTATGTAGCCAATCCTCAAATTCTCGACGCTTTGAAAACGAACATCTATCCAGTTATGATTGAGCTATCACCAGCGATATACTGATCAGTCGTCGAAAATTACCTGAAATGTTTTCAGCACTGTAAAATGACCCATAGAGAAAATACCCAATTAGTATTGGGTTTGAACTGTATTATATTCAATTTATTATTCATATGTTTCAATATATTAAAATAAATATTTGATCAAAATCTCAAAGACAAGAGTTTCTTTTTTCGGACTGCTTTCAGAACCACAAAGTGGATAACCATAAATAAATATTTTCAACATCAAAAAAAAGTTTCATGAATTTATTCATACACGTTGGAATAAGATGAACTCGTCATTATTTGTAACACCAAACAGTTTTCGCCTATAGTGTATGGTGATTGCATTGATCGCTTCATTAAAAATAACCAAAAATATTATTGCCCTATAAATTTTATATACAAACAAACTCTTTTTTGTTTGATTGTAAAGTTATAAAAATTTCATGCTATAACCTAGATGCCCTTTAAAATTTAATTTCCAGTTTTGAAGGTCTATAAAATATAATCTTCGTACAATCTTCGTACATAGCCTAAAGCCAAGTTTACATTCATAGTAATATGCAAAAACTAAATAAGAATAGACTGTATGTTACTCTCAATCATCTACAAAGACTTGCATTGAAAGCCAATATACAAAATCCTGTAAAATATTAATACTTCATAAGTCTCCCATAATTTCATAAAAAAAACTTTTTTTAACAATTTTCAATAAATTGTAATATAAAAATTTATTAAGCTTAATTGTATTTTATTATATTACACGTAATCAAAGCTTTTGTACGAGAATCAGCTTAAATGTGTAAAATATCTTCAAGATATCATTATTTACAAAGTCTCATTCTACACCAAAGAGTATACATATGTAACAAATATTCTCTCATTTTATTTATAACGCTAAGAGGTATTGATAACTTATTATTGGTTGAAATAGAACTAATAGAACTTTTTTATTTATTTTAATTTTAACAGTATCTTGCAAACAGAAGATTTTACCGTTCGGGAAGTAGTCGAATTATAGCAAAGGTTTGGTTTCAGGATCGCAACTGTGTATTTTTACCCTGACAATCAGGCAGCCATGAAAGCGTTCAACATGGCTTCATTTGTGAAGCCTATCCGCAAATACCGTTAATCTCTAAATGAGATTACTCAGTATTTCGATTTGATTTTTGTACCAGGAGCACTGCGTTCAAGAGAAAATATATCGCAAACGAAATACTCAAAAAACGATTTAAATTCTAAGAAAAAAAAAGAAATATATATTATGTAGCATTTCTTTAAGGATCTGTAAACTTAAAATCAAAACAAATTTCTAAAAAGAATATTTGAAAGGTGGCATCGAGTTCACATTTTAGAATCACCGAACCTTTTTTCCATGTAAAGATATGAAACTTTAATCCTAAGAAGTGTTACTGCCGAACACTATCTTATAGGTCAACTACTGCAGAAACTGTGGAAACGTTGTTTCAACCTTATAGCAAAAAAAAAATTTAACATACTCAAAATCGTTGAACGAGAACTTATAATTTTATTGGAAGTATTCCTCTGACTATCTAGTAACGTAACATTGATAATATCTCTAATAATTTATAACATCGATGAAGTGATTAACAGCATATTAATAATTTTTAGTAGAAATAATTTACTGAAATAGGGTTGTGGCTCAGTAAGCCAATTAAGCTTATGTGTGTCGGTTCTTAAATAATGGAAGATAATAACCGCTTGTATCTTAATACCTATTATTCTTTATCCAAACTCTTTATTATATTAATTTTTATATTAATATATATTTTGTATTTGTTTTTATATTTTTAGATATTATTTTTTATTTTATTATTTTAGTCCTCCAACATATGTACTATAATATAGAAGTACAAGCTGATTGTTAAAGCTTTGGTATAGAAATACGATAGCAAACTTTTATGATTTAATAAATTGAATCACCATTAAAGTCCATGATATTGTTATGATTCATCATAGATTGAAAAATGAACAAGCACAATAATTTCAATTTTGATGAGATAAGTACCACTTTTATTCACTGGAACTGGAAGTTTAATTAAAATCATAAACTTTACCACAAAAACCAAATGCAAAGAAACATACTCATATAATTAAAATTGATTATCGATTTGAAGCACCGATGATTTGCAATCGTTATGGCCAAATTTCATGAGTTCTGTCACGTAGTGATTCCCTGTTTAATATATTTACTAAATTATTTCCCTTGTTAAAATTGCTTATTTCTAAACCTGGCAAAATTGATTGAGACAAAAAAGACTTACCACCAGAAAGAATCGGTAATACAGAATATAATTTTAAAGAATTGGACAATAAAATTATTCAGAAAAAAAGAAGAAGAAAAAAGAGTAAAAAAAAACTCTGTGGAACAATAAAAATTTCTAACTACTTATTGACTACAATGATAATCACTCAATTTTATACTTCACAACTTTAAAATATGCTAAAAAACTTGATTTCATTATACTAGAAGTAAATATACACATATAACGAAGAGATCTTTAATTCCTTCACTTAAAGTCCGTATACTATTTCGTCTCCGACATTTTATTAAAGTTGATATGTAAACAACTACATAATATACATATATCTTTAAACTCTTTTATACACACCGAAAACGTGTAGAATAAGCGTAAAACCTTACAATTTCAGGGGTTAAGTACAACTTTATCATATAACTAAACTAAAGCTAAACACAAAAATATGTCATTCAAACAAAATATTCGAAAAATATACTTTTCTTCATTATTATTCCAGCGTATTTACATAAAAAATCCATGGTATTACAATGGCTCATAATTTGTGCTCAAGTAAGCTTTTGTATAGAAGGCCATCACTCCAATCTAACCTTGGTAGGTAGGAAGATATGTGAGAATTCGAAACTAGAATTGAATCCTCCCCAATTATCTAAGAAAACTGTTTTGATTTTATACTCCTTGTAATTGTGAGTAAAAATTTGGGCATAAGAGAATCAACAGATCGTACTGATGATGTGCCCAATATCTAGCGAATGCCAAGATTGCAAATATAGCTGAGTGAATTAAGCTTAAGCCAAGTTCTGCATAAGCTTAGGTATAAATACAACTGTTGTTCCGATTTCTTCTCCTCGAATGAATCTCACTTCATGCTATTCGTTGATCCAGTGTCATGTTAGGATTAATATTATTTTAAATACTTAAGATTTACTTCTATTTACTAACTCAGACATTTATGGCCTTTATATGAAATATATATGGAAAGTTCCATCGAAAAGGCATCTAATTACGCTATCACATTGGATTTTATTAAATACTTACTTTCTCAGTATCGTTGTTTACAGCGCAACTGATGTTTGTTTACATTTTACATATAAGACATATAACATCAATTCAAATTTTGGCAATTTCCCTCGTGGGAAGTTTATTTTTAAGGGTTGCATTTCACACTTTTGGTCTAAAATAAGCTGATTTATTGAAAATGAGCTCATTTAAATGAAAGATTTTTGTATGGTAAATCATGCTCACTTGTTATTATAATGAGCAAAACCGCCTAAATGAGGCAGTGTGAATATGCTATTAAGCCCACTAAAGCCAACCTGTTAGGAATATAAAATACACAAATTTTAAAGATCATAAGCTAAACCCCCATTCCAGTAATAAAGGAAAAGACAGATATTTGAATATAGAAGTTTTAGTATGCAGACAATATCTATGCCTAAACAATTTATTGCACTCAAATAAATTTATATATAGCTTTTTTTAATGTATCTCAATCTCAAAGTTTTTATATATGTAATAATGTATTATAATACAATTTTTTGCAGTGTATTTTGCCAACATAATAGAAAGCATAACACATAATAAAAGATTGGCAACGCAGGTAAACGTAAGCGAAATGTCAAAATGTATTTGTCATACATTTTTTTACATGGAATTATTTTAGTTCCGTGATGGCTGCTGTGTGCAGGCTTTCAAGTCGATTTTTAGTTTTATCGAAAAATTCGGTTCATATCAGAAATTTTAGTAATTATAGAAATCTAAACAGTGCAAGACAAAACAATGTGAAATTATTTAGTATAATTGGTGGCGGCGTTGCCGCATTTGTGTGTGCAAATTTATTGAAAACAAATACAGTGCATGCTTCGTCAATGAGCAAAATCGAACGAATGCGAAAGGTGAGTTCAGTTTGTTGCTGCAATTTATTATTATTATCTTTTATATGCAATATGGGAATTACTCTTAATATACAAATAAATGAATTTCTAAATAAATAATAACACCCAATATGGTCAAATGAATGAAAACTCCAATTTGCTATACATTTTTTTTCATTCTATTTTTAGTTATCTTCTTATCATTCATTTGACATTTGTTTACGTTGTTTGGTTCTGCTTTTACGTTGTTTTGTTGTTGATAAAATCAGATCTTCACGTGTATTTTGTTTTTGTTTTGAATATTGAAATTCGTAAATGTTATTATTTTACCGGTTAAAACTGGAAATTAACGTAAAAGAGGTGAATGAATTGTTTTTTTTTTTGACACCAGAAAAGTCAACGTTTTTTTGAGACATCATTAACTTTAAAAAAAAATAGTTGCTACAAAATATTGATTTTGCCTTTGAATTTTTTACATGCAAAATATAATATTATTATTATTACAAGTTCAATTATTACTTTTATACATATACATACTTTTATACATTTTTGAATTAACATTGTTGCTTCTTGTTCTTGTTGCTCTAATCAGCCCTACACCTTAATGTATACATCACATAGTGAAAAAAGAAATTATAAGTAAATTTCAAAAAATATTAGATTTGTAAAGATCTGAAAAGAATTCTTATATCATTAGCCTCAATCAAATACTACAATATATATATATATATGTATGTGTGTTAAAATATTATGTTTAGGCTAGTTGAGTCAGTGCACTTGAGCACTTCTACTCTCTATTAACTGAGAGGTTTCTTCATAACCCCTCTCTACGCCTTGACTGGATTATTGTTTACTCTTCATCTGACTAAGCAATAATTGACCTCAGATCTGTTGTAAAATATAACACAATTCATTCGAAATGATTTACGTTCATATATAGTCATGTTATTATTAACACCAAGTAAAACTAAGCTATACATTTGGTGACTTCATCAACAAAGATAAAGACAAAGATATTACGTGAAGAAAATAGGTGATTATCGATACCGTGCGTCGTCTCTGTTATTTCTTTTAAGATCTGTAAATTTCTCTTTAGTTAATTTCACAATTATACAATTTAAAAAATTATCATACAGTTATATACAATAATAAAAAGATTACCCTCTGTACTTGAGTGTATCAAAACGCGAAACATCACAACTCTGCAACGTTCGTTGTTGTGTGATACATTAGATCAGAGCTGTCCAAAACACGGCCCAAAGGCCTCATGCAGGTGTCTTCCTTATAAATATTATTGCAAGAACGGTTTAATACGAAAGTACAAGGCGCAAAGCATAGGGGAAATTACACAGATTTGCACGGTTTCAAAAATAAATTTTATATATCAGTTAAAACATTTTGGTTGAAGTTTTACTAAGTTTAAAAAAACTTCCTTTTGTTCCATGCTTATTTTTAACACCAATAACAAAAACAACCTATATCTTAACTTTTATTAGATTGACACCTAACTTCCTAATTTTGAGAATATATCAGTAAAGTAGGTATGTATCTTACTGATTCATCGAATAGATGATCTGACTATAAGTAGCTATATTTAAAATATATATATATTTTCGATCTACTCATTACCTACATCTATATACGAGCTTTATCAGAATAAAAATTCAATATGGATCTTAGCGTTCCAAAGCCTGTTCCACTGATAAAGATTTGAAAATTAGAGTTTCAGAATATATTAAGACTAAGTAATGGTCTAAACCTTTATTCTGATAAACTACAAATTATCATCAATCACATCACACTTCACCGAATGTAATAACTGTTTTTTTTTTTTGTTAATCTTTGATTCTTAAAGTGTACTATAACATTATGTATCTGTGCAAGTGCGCCGATACAAATATCTTCTTTCTACTAGATTGCTAAGGTTACTAGGACTATATTCAGAATAAATTCAATTTTTTGCTACTTCTAGGTCCTATTGCCATTGCTTAACTATAAAACATTCACATTAAACTGGGAATAATTCACATTATTTCGTACACTTTTTCTATTTAGATAACTAATAGTATATATTTTTTTTCTCTTACCATACCTAGTAAGTATTTCTCAATGTTTTATAGATGTTCACGATAGCAACACTTACGTTACTCGATTAAATTTCAAGACCATTGGTTGTCAGCGTCTTGCTCTTTATTATAAGTTAAGAATAATTTAAGGCCACCACAATTAATGAAGTAAAATAATGTGCCACCACTAATCCTAAGTGGATAAGGATAACCGTGATGTAGGTTAGTAGTGAAAGCTAGTATGCCTAGTTTTATACCTCAAAACAGTATACAAATCAATGTCATTGCATAATTCGAATTATATATCCATATATATTACGTATATCATTCTGTTACTTCCAAAAACACAAAATATTAATGAATGTTTATATATTGAAATATATATATTCAAATAATTAAATTAAAAGCATATTGTCTTCGACTGAATACAAAAATATTTCTGTGAAAAATATCATTCATCTTTGAGAATACTTCCTTCAATCCACGTTCTCATCTCTCAAAGAGATGTTATTGTTATAATAGTTATTATGACGTTCTTAAGATTCTATGAAATTATAACTCACAAGTGTATAAACGATATTAAAATTAAAATAAATTGTAAGTAATAACAATAAATTTGACATTTAACGCCAGTCTTTGCATTTAGTGTCATTTTTCGGCTCACCCATATCAATAACATTGTACCTTACTTTAATCGAACAAATTGTTGAATAACTCAATCTGAGGCAAAAATCTTAACGATGATCAAATCTCTATTCTCTGCATTTTATTTATTTTTTTTATTTGAGACCAATAATTCTTTTGCCTGGTATTAAATTACCCATAACAATGGATGTGGTATGAGACCGCACACACTCGCACGCGCTGCGTTGCCTTTTACTACCATTGAAATGGTCTATTGAACTTGGCCCCGTCCCAATCAGAGCACAGTTGTCTGGGGACATGTCTGCAGGCTATAAAAATATAAAATTATTTCATTATCGTTTTTCATATAAATTTGGTATTCTACCACCTAATCTCGGTGATAATTCTTCATAAATGACTGACATCATCCTTTTTTAGCGTCATCGTACAGGCATCGACGATTTTATGCAGATACTGTTGTAGGTGGCAATTAAATTTCGAAGTCATTCATCATTTATTTATTTATTTCTTCTCTTTTCCACTCGATAATATGTGTTATTTATTTGGAAACAGTCATATCTTGTATAATGGCATTGCTGCTGCTTGATCCAATAAATGAAACACGTCCAACCGCGTATCCATTGTAAATCAGTCATGATATAATGTAATTGCATACAAAATATCAAAATGATATGATTAAATAGATAAATTTATTTTTATTATAATTTCAAGCATTTTTGAAACATAAATAAAGTTTGCTGTCAAACAGTGTGCGATGGCGTGGGAGTTTTCACTACTACTGCGGTGTTAAGTGGTTTCCATCTACCGTAGGCCTTGCGGCTGAGCAACAAATACTTTGCTGTATTTTAATTGGATTCGATTATTATGTAATTTTTTATTTTCTGTGGATTTAAATAAATTATCAATAAAGTCAAATAAATTTTAAAAAATCAAAGTCAAGTTTAATCAATAAAAAAACGTTGTGTTGTGAATGCTGTAACACAATACTTTAAATATACCAACTATACTTTTTAACTAATATTTTCTTTTCATTTAAATTAGCCTCCATTCCATTTAAATTAGCTACGTATGATACATATGGCAACGCTTAATTCATTTATACTAACCAATTTTAAATTAGCTTTTACATTAACATTTTAACAAATTAACATTTTGCAGATTTGTATTCTCTGCATTAATCATCTGCAAACACTAGTAGCAGTCTAATAGTATATTCACACTGTCTCATTTAGACATTTGCTCATTTACATTAATAAGGAAACGTTCACATTATAACGAGCTCATTTATGCAGCTTATAGAACTTTTATAAACTTCATTTAATATCATATCATATAAAAAAAATAAATATATAATTGACATATTAAATCCTGCCATAGATTGACTTCTATTTTTAGTAAACTGCATTTTGTTTACACCGCCTGTTAAATGACGGTTTTTAGTGATCCAGAATGGTAATAAATTTGCCTGCACAACACATACCTGGTGTTTCATCACAATATGTTACGTACAATTTTTAACCATTTTTCCAATAGTTACACTTGGATGAAGACTGTAATTGTAAAGGGGATTCTAATTGAAACCACATAAATTCAAATCAGCATGTATCCTTCGTCTTGTCTGTGTACTGCGAATTCGATTCCTTTTCTGCCTTGGTTGCCTCTGTTCACTCGTTTCTAATGATCGAGCAAGAGCAGTGTGAACTCGACCTCTTTCTTGCCTAGTTTGTCTCTGCTCACTTGTTTCTAATGATCGAGCAAGAGCAGTCTGAACTCGATATCTTTCTTGCCTAGCCTGTCTCTGCGCACTTGTTTCTAATGATCGTTATTCTCTTCTTCTTTTTACTTGATTTGTAGTTCGACCAATAGAACTTCGCTTTAGTGCCATATTTTAAATTTTAAAATTAAAATTTGTGGATTTTTCCAATATTTTATAATATAAAAACCTTCCCGGGGATATGACTAATAATTTTCCAAGTTTTGAATCCATCGAATACAGACAAACACACATTCATTTATATATATATATATTACATATTTAATTAGTAAAAACAAAAATTGTATTAAATATTTACTTCCTCAGCGCCTTTGTTTACAGCTCAGCTGTTGTTTGTTTACATTTTACATATAAAACATATGACACATATTTCAAATTTTGGTAATTTCCCTTGTGGGAATATTATTTTTAAGGGTTGCATTCGACAATTTCTGCCTTAAATAAGCTGGTTTATTGATAATGATCTCAATTATATGAAAGATTTTTGTATGGTAAATCGTCCTTATTAGTGGTTATAGAGCAAAACCGCCTTAATGAGACAGTGTAAATGTGCTATAAGTTTCAAAAATAAAATAAAATTATGGAAGAATTGTTACTAGGAATATGATACTTATGCATTACATCAACTATCTTGAAATGTTTAACATGATATAGCAATTCTTGAATGTCGGTAATTAATTAAAATCATATGAAGATAAATCTGATAAATTTGATGTATTAAATATATATCCGCCATATAGAAACATTTACCACGATGTAGCAGTTTAAGGTGTTAAAGAAACTAATGCTTTTTCGTGCTATGTACTTACGACTTACGATAGGTACGTTGGCTCATTATCAGGTTACAAAGTCCACACATAATTTATCTACAAACTTAATGGTCTACAATGATTATTGTATGTACATCTATTTATATTTAAAACACTACAAAAACAGTTAAGTAATAATCTAAAATTGCGGATGAAATTCCAAGTAAACAACGTATAATAATCAAAGAAAATAGTAGGCTTGTTTGAGTTACAAAAGTTTTTCGGATGTACAATCATTTTCAAACAACCTCTCCGAAGATTCTTAGCTTATTTCAATATTATATTTTTACACCCACAACTTGTCACCTCAAACAATCATTAATTGGAATGTATAAAATTATTTTTGAAAAAATAACTATTTTTGAAAAAATAGTTTAGCGATCTCGACCCAAAACTAACCTACGTCCAAAAAATCCATAAGTCTTTGATAGTGATATACTTATATCGCTATATTAGTTGTGCCGTAATAAAATTTATTGATGTTAAATACTTAACATTTACAAATAGTAAGAATCGGAAAAATCTCTTCAATTTTGAATTTGGACGCAAAAGTACGAAAAATATATTAGGTAAAAATATTGAGCTTTTCTTTGTGTGTAAGCTGTTCAGTGGTCGGATTGAATTTGTGTGTTTACATTTCCATGTTGTTTGCATTGTATGTTATAGTACAACTAATAACGTTTTACGTATTTTCAAGATATATACAACTTATGCAGAGAAATGGGAATAAAGAAGATTTTACAATATCTCTTACGTTTATATCATGTGTTGTTACGATTACACCTATTATTATTGATACTGCACAACTTAGGAAGTAAAAAGATGTCTTAAGAACAACAATTCAAGTACTGCCTATATTCGAAAAAACGGTTAACATTCTACAATCATACATAGAAGTATTGCTTCGTTTGGTATCGCTAAGAACATATGTATAGATCTATGTTTGGCTTATATCTAGACAGACCAATCAATATTCTAAACATAAACTAGCCATATCAGACTATCCATATTCAACTATCACTGCATTCATATTTATTGGTTCATTTAGCAAGATAAACAATTTCAATATCAGGAAGCCATCTCATTCAACTTGGTAATAGTTATGCCTTCAGTCGTGTTGTATAGAATAGTTTGGCTTTAATGTTAGTTAAATTTTCGGCTATGAGGATATTTTCATCTAAGTAATAAGTTAATGTAATGTGTCTTTTTAAGATCAATAATGGCTGCTGGATATATGGTACTTACTTCAACTTTTTTATTAATAATTTGTACGATTACATTAAATAAAAAATCTTTAAATTATTCTATATTATTAAATTATATTCTGTTTTACTAAACAGAAAATTTTAAATGTAATAATTTACTCTATTTTTTCATGGAACTGCATAATGAATATCATGCATTCTTCTAAAGATCTTTTGCTGATTATTTTTTTATGTATTCAAATTCCAAATATGGTACTTATTGATTATTTGATTGTTTATTATGAGCTTTTACTAATAATATTCAGTCTTCTTCATTATCGGTATGGGTGCTTTTAGTATCATAAAGCTTCCTTTCCAACCCAAGTAGTAAATAACCGCCGTTTTCTTACCACACATCTAGATTTAGGATACAATTTTTAAATACTATGTTCACAGTTAATAAAGAAGATTATCATTTTGAGATTTTTATTTGGTATACCTATCATTGTTTAGAGCATACCATTACAAATTGTCTTAATCTCGATAGGGTTAAACAATTGAAGAGAAATTACACCATTTCTTCAACTTGGCTTTTGTAATTCTAGTTAACTAACTATTCAGCCTAGATATCATCGGCTACGGATCTATAAAAACTGCCAAAAGTTCAATTCAGAATCCCTATCATCATATATTATACGAGTATTTCAATAATTTTGAACAACCTCCATTGTTATAATTGGAGGTTGTTAAATCAATCAGATTGTAAAAATTTCTGATTGTACTAAGGGAAATTGTATAATCCATTATTATCATGTATTCAAAGTAATTGGCCCTCAGAAAAAAAAATTTTAACAGCATTTTACTGCTTTAGTATATTTACAGAATAAATAATATTTATTTTATGACATATTTTATTTATATCCATTTTCCTTAAATATTAATCATTTTCCTTTAAACGGTTCTCCTTTAAATAATTAAAAATACTTATAAATGATTTAAATGCCATCAACTAAAATTAATGTTCTTAAATTATATTCATATAAAGTTTAAAAGAAATTAATAATTTATTTACTTAATTTAAGCGTGAAGATGACAAAACCATAAAATTAACACCACGCGAACGAAGATTTATCAAATTTGCTTCAGCTGAATATAATGGACAGCTTTATATGACACCGCAGGATTTTTTGGACTCAGTTGTGGAACAAGAACCCAGACGTATGTGTAAACAGTTTTTATTCTTCATATATTAGTATTGTTAATTTTCTTTTGTATATGACGATAGCACGCCTTAAGCGTCGATCAATAATGACTAATGACTTAAATCGTATTAAAGACACAACACCAGCATTGAAGAAAGGTTCAGCTCGTATGTTTAGAACTCTCAGAGATAATGGTAAGTACATAGTTGATAATATTTAGAATCATCCATTTAATAAAAGTAAATGTAAAAATCACTTGTGATTAAAATCTTGATCAAATTTTTATTGCAATATATTACACTATATAAAAGAATCACTATTTTTACTCTATATAATCTATACTAAAAGATCCAAATTTAACGTATGATTATGGTGCTAAATCAGGACCTAAAAATAAACGTATATAATTACTTTTAAAAATGTTCGGTTTATGATACAATATATTTTAACTATATACGGAGTTGCAAGAAGCCATCTAAAAGTAAACAATTAAAATGCAATTATGCAAAAAAAAAATTTAATAGATGAAATAAACAATATAAAAACGTGATATGTTAATATGAGATAGTGTAAAGGTTTCAGTTTGATTCGATTCAGATTGGACAATTTTGGCATTTAGAGTATCTGTATGTATACTTGTAGATATTTGTATATCAAACCTTCATGAAAATGGTTTTTCAGGTTATTTGTAACATAATGAAGCAAACTTTAGAAACGATATAAAAGTGTATACTCTTGATCACCTTAACGGGATACATGTTGTTGTTGTTGTAACTCACTGGGACCTGTAAGAGAATAGTATGTTGGGATATTCAAGACGATTACATGGGTGAGGAAGTGGAGAGATAATACTTGGTGGTCATGGAAGGGAAATGAGGATAAGGGTTCGATTGGGTAGGTGGTATTTAATTGAACATTTTAACCAGGGTTCAGACGGAGAAACCTGGCCACTTCAATGGAGCGAGTGCAAATGTTAATTGGACGCAGAGTTGTGTGCGTTGTAGGAAATGGTATACATCAATCTATTTGACGCTTTATTAGTTTCTTAGTTTTCAAGATAATCGAATTATATTAATGAAATCTTTAAGAACGGGTCTGAGATATATGAAATAGGTAAAAGCAATTCAATTAGAATACATTCACCTCTCACTTGAATTGTTTAATTTGAACTGCTTCCTTAAAGATTAGAAGAATCATTTATAAAAATATTAATATTAGTTCTTCAGTGATTTCATCATTTTTATCTTACCAAACACACTCCTTCATTTAAGGTTTATTGTTATTGTAAATAATTAATTAAAACAACTAATTTTTGTTAAAAATATTAAAAGAAATAAAATCTAAATTTTATTTTAATTTATATACGATATTAATATTTATTATTCTTATTTCAGGCATTATTTCATACACCGAATATTTATTTCTTTTATCTGTGCTAACAAGTAAGTATATAACTCAGTATATAATAAAATTTAATACATATAATAATTTATATTATAATTAAGTAATAATGAATTGTAATAATAAATAAATAAATAAATATAATGATTCTATTAACAATTTTAAAACATTAAATAAATATATTTTTTTTTTGTCATTATAGAACCAATTTCCGGATTTCGCATAGCTTTTAATATGTTTGATACTGATGGAAATCAAAGAGTCGATAAAAAGGAATTTTTAGTGGTATGTAAATAGTAATTTCAAAAAATAGTTTAGAACTACAAAACTATTGGAACAACATAAAGAACTAGTGAGGATCATCAATGACTCAATAAACCGCAGTAAAGTCCCCAATAATTTTTTTATTTTGATTTTAAGTTAATTATGTAAAAAAATATTAGGTATTTTTAATGTTTATTTATTTTTTTATTTAATTTTTCCATATACCATAAAATTTAATTTAATTTTTTATAATTTCTTTTTAAACTTTTTTTGTAGTTAAAACATATTTTCGGTGGTTCATTTAACGAAAGAAATTTGGATGAAGACACACGCCAAGTTGTAAGCATTTTTTTTTTTTTACTTTTTTTTTAATTTCTAACTGTATGTCTTTATTACCGTAAGTCTTTTTAAAGCAGCGACTCGAATTAGTATATATTTATACACAATAATACTACTAATTCAAATTTAAATGAATTTATTTTAATATGTAAAGTATATGTTGTATATAACTATAAATAATTAAAATTTAGGAAGATTCGAATAGCAAAGAAATGTATATTTAATTTATTTTATTGTTTTTATATTATTTAATACTTATTATTATTATATAAAATATTTAGTATAATTTAATGCATTTAGTATATTAATGTACACTTAAGTGTCGGTAGATACCCTTTCGCCTCACATAATTATTAATGTTGTTAATAGTCCGTTCCTCTCGAAAAACTCCACTTAGGAGAGAAGGGCAGGAGTAAGTAAGTACGTAAAAGAGTAGACTGGTTTAAACTGGTTAGCCGGTACATTAAAAATCATTATCATTGTAATCGTTTGTATACTTTACTATCTGTTACTTAATTTACAAATAAGAAAATGTTTCTGTCGGTTTCCATATTTCTTTGTAACTTTATTTGCGATTAGTAGTCCTGATTCTGTCTCTAGGTTTGCAGATAATCCTGAGAAATGAACATCCAGTAAAAATTGTATCTTTTCCTCTTCACCTTCGGTGGAGTTACCATCTTCTCGCTTAATATTGGTGGAATTGGCGCTGTTGCCTTTTGAAAGCAACTTTGTATTCTGTAATCAGACATAGAAGGTTCACTGGATACTCTCCAGTTTTTGACAAACTCACAACCGCGAGTATTTCCTATAGTAATACCTTGGACCTCTTTGCGTGAGTTAGTTGCAAATGTTGGTGAATTGCCTACATTAAGTATTGTTAATTTCTTACTAGTTATAAATTCAAAAAGGTACTCACCTCTTGTGTTGATGTTTATACTTTTCGTTGTGCGCTTTGGAGTCGCAACCAAGTATGAGTGGCATTTTCATATTCTTTCAGTAGCCCACCAGTTTATCGACCTCTACAGATGGTATCTGAGTGTCGTCTCCTGGTAGATAGCCTGTAGCTACGAGAGAGAGAGATCTAAGGCATCAATGTCCTCACTTCCGTGAGGTTTCACACTGCTTTCGTTAATCTCATGTCTGGCCGCCTCCTCTACTTGTTCCGCAACGGCTGCTGATAGCGTTCCCTCAGCTGGTGTGGTTGCCCCAGCCGAGTTACTTCCCTCTTTGTTCACCCGCCCCTTATGTAAGTGGACCGAGACGGAGCTGAACCTGTAAAAGACCCTACAGCCGTTGGTTTTAATGGCCTCCTGCGACAGGCTGTCAATCCCAATCGTCAGAAGTTTTCCATTTTTCACATCCTTGCCGCTAATTACTCTCCATAGCTGAGTATGCAGACCCTCATTCTGCGTGATGAGTAGTTTTAACAGCTTTTCCGTATCAACACCTTTGGCTCTCGGAAGGTAGACCGTCATCATGTATATACTCGGTATGTTGTCCCCGGTACACGTGGTGAGTTCAACACCAGCCCATCCGTCCAGCTCAGGTGCCGCCCTGTGAACGAATTTCGCCGCTTCTTCATCTACACAGTCAATTAGTATGAGTCCTGACCGAAAGTGTATTCCGCTGAATCTTAGCTTGGAATCCCATCCCTTATACATCTTCTCAATGAGGAGTTCTTCGATCTTTCCTTGTTCGTCTCTCGAGAGAGTTGCCTCCGGGTAAAACTTGGGAAGGATGACTATTCTTAAGCTATTGGCTACACTATCATAGCTACTGCCCGATAATGTTTTTCTCGGTTGTTTTGGTGCAGCCATTTCCGTTATATTTTTCACTGGCAGAGGTTTGTCATTCCCTCTGCTCTTTTTAGCCGATTGGACATCGATCGGATTAATTTCTTGGGCAGGCCTCTTCTTAGAGTCTTGACTACCTTTTGACCGATTCAGCGCCTTTTCCTTTGCCGCGGCAGGCGTTAAGCCTTCCTTGAGGTAGCGCAAATACCATTTGGTACCCGCACCACTCAAGCCAGTCGTTTTCCTGACTTCGCGTAAGCTTTGGCCTGAAGTCAGTCCAGTACTTGTCGAGGGCTGTGGTAGTGTTTCGACGGTTGCATTTTTCGGTGCAACTTTCGAGCCCACAGTTTCTTGACTTTCCTTCCATAACGGAATTCCCGTTTTGGATTCAAACAGCAAAGAACTAGTTATGTTCCTAGGCTCTTCACCCACTTTCCACAAGTGTGCCTGGCGATCGGTATGTTGGATATCAAACTCCATCCAATCAGCCAGGCTAGTTGCAGTATGTGTTCCTGCTAGTTTTTTTATAATATTATTTTTTTGTTCCATATAGGTCCCACGAGTGTGGGGGAAAATAGGTCCGCCGTATCATAGCCCCCGGTAACACGGTAAGCCCACAGTTACTCACTGAGGCGGGCAGGTATCAGTGAGGTGCGACGCTAAAATACAGTCTGTTACCCCCGACTGCAAACAAGTCCGATGAACACGCGCAATTCCGGATTGGGGGAAAATGGTAATGGAGAAGAATTAGGAAAGGATGTTGGAGTGATTGCAGTTAGGAATTTTAGGAATCGGAGGGGTACAGGTATGGCTCGCATTAGCCGCTAAAAGCGTTACCAGGGATCACCACGTGGAGGCCCTCCTTTCGGAGGGGGTGAGTACTTGGGATTAGTCTCACCTGCGAGTCCGTCTAGTGAAATACTAGGATCCCCATATATATATAATATTATTTATAAAAATATTTATTTATGGTAACAATCGTTGTAGTATAATAATATACTTTTAAGTAGCAATGAACTATTATTTCCGCTACTAGTAACAAATATTTTAACTATACGTTTAGTTTTAGTTTTTTTGTGATTGATTAATTTATCCCAATTAACTAAACTATCGTAAATTCCGTACGAGTGTGAGGATTCTCTCGAAAAAAGTATGATAGAAATAATAGTTGTACTAAAATATCACACATGTGACATAAAACGATTTTCTATCGTAATTTTTATGATAATTTCTCTCATGAATTTATTATCACTTTTCGTTAGAAAAAGTATCGTAAAAACAGCTTATCGCGACTGTGTTAATTGGGCTCCTACATTATAACGTCTTCTTTGTAAAATGTTGCTTGATACCACACATTTAATAGATCATATTCTATTAAATCTTATATACAAAAATATTAAGGGTTATTTATTTACTTTGCAAAATTCATATATTTTATATAATCGGATTATTGTTTTATGTATTTTTACGAGTTTATTTAAAACGTTATTATTTAGCTCTTTAGCTTATATTCACCAGAGGCTAAGGCAAGGTTATTAAAAATGCAAAAAGAGGAAAAAAAAGTTGAGAAACCAAAACCGAAACCTAAAAATTTATTTGTAAGTTTTTTAAATTAAAAACAAATTGTTAGATTTAAAAAAATTAATGTTATTCTTGTTTTGTTTGATTGGCTTTTATGTATGTGAATATACGTATTAATTGTTTATAGTTATTTTGTTTAATGATTTTAAATTGATTTATTTTTAATGCTTACACAAAGCTTACTCTGCAAGCCTCTTGAAATGTGCCTTTCTTGCTTCAAAGTTCAATAGTTTATAAGATATTAAATTTTTTTATAAAATAATAATCTTATAATACTATACTACATGATATTAATTCTCAACTCTTCAATTGAAATGTGTTATAGATCTAATTGAGAGTAAAAATATCATTAAAAAAATTTAATTCGTTAATGTTTTGTTTGTTTTTTTTTTTATTTAATTACGTTTTAAACAATTTTCAGAGTTTTTTTATATTAATTTTACTTATTTTATATATATTTTTAAATGCTGCTATTTTTCTTATAACCTATTTTCTATTGACGGTTTAAAATGGATAATATTAAATTATAAGCACTATTTTTTTATTTTCGTTATATCATTTTTCATTTACTAGATATAATAAAATTAAAAAAGAATATCTATTTAGTCGCTTTAACTATCGTCACAACACCATTTGGAAGTTATTGCTATAGTCAGGAATTTAACTTACCATGTTTAATAATAGATTGTGCAATTTGCTATTTTACTTAATTTGATCTATAAAGATTTTTCATATTTTAACAAAATCGATTTTTTTCTAAAATATTCCGCACTGTTAGTAATAGTCGAACGTAAATAGTCAGTTGTGACTTCTGTAACGGATCGATACATTGGGTCGATCTATTGAGCCGTATTATGACTTTTATTAGAAATACATAATCGATCGTGACTGTAATTTTTTTTCTTTTGAAATCGATGCACTACTCTATTTCTATGCTTATTACAGCCTTTGTATGTCTATTCCTTTGTTGTAATCTCTGGAGTTGCGACGTCCAATGATGCAAATCTAAAGCATCATTTGGTTTCCATTGACAATTAAACTTTTGCAATATTATTTCAAATGGTAGGACTATTGATAGACAGATCCAACCGATAATTTTAGCAGTGACACAACAATATATAGTAGTTGCATTTCCACAGATGCACAATGCCACAAGTTCATTAGTACATTTTTCCTCTTCATTTGGCATGTAATTAGATTTCTTTTCGAACATAACTTCTAGATATTTTATTTATCGTTAATATTTAGTGTTTTATCTCCAAGAGTTGAGTATTAAAAATCGGAATTTAATATTTCTTAGTAAAAAGTACGAATTCTATTATCTGTGGGTTCATTCCAAGTTCACACTCACAATTGCCCGCTTGTTATATTCGCTAATAAGATCACATCATTAAATATATTATTTAGTAGTTGAAACTTATTTTTAAAGGGACGACATCAGAAATTTACAAACCTATTCCATCAACAGCTATATCCATCGATATGTATATCTTAATATATAAAAACATATATTATATGTATGCTATATTCATTTTTGGTTAATATCCTTTTTACGCTAATTAGTTATTTTATTACTTATTTATATTATTAGTTATTAGTACTTTCATCTTAATCTTAGGAAAGATTATTCATTGCATCGCTTTCTTATTTTTTTTTTTTTGTTCTATTTTATCATTTATTTTTGTGTTCTTAGAAAAATAGTTCACTAAAATGGCATTTTAGCTTTTATTATAAATTTTTTATTTAGTAGAATTCTTATATTATTATTTTTTTTTTGTTTAGTGTATTTTTTTTAAACCGTCAAACATATAATTATTTATATCCTTTTGTCCACTACAACACTACATAAACAAAATTTTCAATTTTTATTATAAGTTTAAATAACATCGTTTTAATATTCCCGATCCCTATGTATGGATATAGATATACTTCTTCAAACATTTTTTTATTAAAAATTGGTTCACTTATTGACATTCCCAAAACCCAAAAAGTTTTATTATTCAGTTCTTAAATCTTTTTTTGTTTTTTCATTTAAGTTACTCATATTTTTTTTCAACTATGTTCCCGATAATTGTTGAATTCTAACATTAGTATTTACAACTTCCAAAATCGTGACTATAAAAACAATCACTATTAGTGTCAGCTAGACGAGCTATTAATTATTATTAAAAGGACCAATAATCAATTTGGCTATCCTTGAAATTATACTATCCGAGGCGACAATCTCCTAAACTAAAAAGAACAAATTAAGGCTATTGATAATCCTTATGTGCGTTGGTTCAAGACTTTGAATCTCTTTCAGTTCAATAAGAGCATAATAGAAACTGGATCCCTGTCCACAACAATTAATATTTTATCTAATATTTAATATTTTATCTACATTTTTCAGAGTCTGAAGATTTCAAACTTCTTTATCCCATCTGTTGAAGATGATAACTAAGAAGGTGTCCAATTATAAATCAAAAATTAATTCCCTTTCAATGTTTCTTTTAAAATTACTAGTTACAATAAAAACTTTGGAAATTTTAACAAATTGATATACCCCGTTTCTATTTATGATTTATTTATCATTTTTCACAATACGCAAGAAATTTTATCATAATTAAAGTTAAGATTTTATATCCCAGAGATATAATAATTCCTAAGAACGGGTTAGTTTCTATTGGAATTATTTTAATTCCTACAATAGTTTTAACTGGTTATCGACTCTGCAACTTAATATGCATATATTTAATCTTTTTGAGAGTTGTCTTGTGATAATTGGTATTCCTTATACTCCAATTTAAAAATTGTATGATCTATTTCTGTTCCACTATATTAGCTGTTTTGCATAATACATCTATTTATTCACTTATATCGCACCCTTTGTATTTCACAATCAAAAAATGTCTGTGAATGAACACCCTGCACTCATTTTTACAATTTTATATACTTGTATATAATATATATTTTGTGATAATACTGTTTATGCCGTCATTCATGAAGCATTTCTTAAAATTATTTCTATATATGAGTAGCGTTTTTAACGTGCATGCTCATCTGTTGATGCATGACAAAAACTCTTTATACTACTAAGAAATTTAGAAGCTCTATTTAATACTGTCTACCAAGTTCAGAAATTTTTTAATTGCCAGTTTATTTCTTTAAGATTTGATGCCACATCATTTGATATAAACTCCATGCCACATAACTATTAACTCATGTCAAGTCAATTATTTATTACTGAAACTTATATGGGCTTCTTAAATATATACATATTAAATATGTTAATATATAAAAAAATTTAATCACATATCAAAAATTATTGTTTTCCAACGATCTGTTGTTATCCGAGAAGAATTTGCTTTCGATATATCTTTAATTACAATGGAAAGCAGTTTCAAATATATACATTCTTTATGTTTTTCACTTTATCATTAAGTTCTTCTTACTGTATTGAAAGCACGACAATTTTATATTGATATATCTCCAATTAGGAAGGACTACAATGAAAAGAAGTTTTAGAAATATACATTCTTTATGTCTTTCACTTTATTGTTATCTTCGTCTCAATCTATTTGGTTGTTTATCCTTTCGATATTTTCCAATATATGTTCTAGTTTTTTCCTTTGTTATAATTTTGTTGTTTAAACTTATATAAAAATCGATATTTTCGAGGAAAATATTAACATTTGACTAAATATTCCCATTTTTTATTAACCAATTCCAAAAATAATCTACCAATCCCTCCCAGATGGAACGCATATTTAGTGGTGCATGGAAGGACAAACGTGGTCAAACTAATGATACTAAAGATAAAACTAATGATGATGATACTGAAAATGATAATGATAACGATAATGAAAGTAAGAAACCAGAACAAGATGAAAAACTTAACAAAGAAAAACAAAAGAAACACGCGAAAGATAACGTTGAGGTAAAAAGCTTATTAATTGAAATAATCAAAATTATTACTATATGTACTAATATACTATATGTCAACGTATAACTTAACATATATTTGTGTATATTTGCTATATATGTTAATAAACAATCAATTATATAACAAAATAATGGTATTCGGACCGAATACGGAGTTAGGGTCCCGGTCTAAATACCACTATGTATAATAAATATTTAATAATAAATATTACAAAATACTACAAAATTTTTCCTAAGTAGGACGACTATATTGACGATGAGGAAGGTCTACAGCGAAAACATAAGGTGGACACTACACTACAAGTACATTTCTTTGGGAAGAAGGGCAATAACGATTTATATTACGATGGATTTTATAAATTTATGGATAATCTACAAACTGAAGTTTTAGAGTTAGAATTTAGTGAATTCTCAAAGGGTAACATACAAATTTCCGAACTGGATTTTGCTAAAATTCTTTTACGTTACACTTATTTGGCTGCGGATGAATATGATAAATTCCTGGACCGTTTACTATCACGTATCAAAGATGAGGAACAGGGCATCACTTTTGAAGAATTTCGAGATTTCTGTAGATTCCTTAATAATTTGGACGATTTTGCAATTGCTATGCGGATGTATACCTTAGCTGATCGTGCAATCTCTAAAAGTAAAATATTTATAAGAATATTATATAAAAAAAGAATTTATCTTATTTATATTTACCATTTTCAGATGATTTTTCACGTGCAGTTAAGATTTGTACCGGCTTTACTCTTTCCAAACATCTCATTGATACAGTTTTTGCTATTTTCGATGAGGATGGGGATGGTTTATTGTCATATAAGGAATTCATTGCTATTATGAAAGATCGCTTACATCGTGGTTTGAAAGTAAGAGGTTATGTCTTCGAGTACAGAGAAGATATAGATCAATATGCTAGCTCTGCTTATCCAAAATTAACGCTTTTGCGCCAACGTGTTTGTCGTCATTTAGATTATTTTTACGATGATAATTACTTTTAATTCGAATAATTTTTATTTATTTATTGCATTAAAAACACAATTTTTTCGCATAGTATGATCCAATTCAAATGACAAACATTTTTTTAGTACTACACAATTTTTAGATTTGCATCCAATTTTTGGCACTATCCTATATCTAATAACTGTCTTATGGTATATTATTTACTATTTCACGCATAAGCACCTACCGTCATTAAAATTGAATCAAACTATTAATTTAAAGAAGATGTTCCAAACTACTTCATACATTTTAGATTAGTAGCTTATACGACATAAATCACACTTACATGTATTGATATGACATATATGATAATCATTGTAGTTATATATAATATGCTTTAATTTTATTTACATATATATATATATATAATAACTTTATATGCGTATTATACTTATGCTATTTTTAAGTTTCTTTTCAATTTTAATTTAAATATTTTGCTTGTTACTCTTAAATCGTTCATACACATATTATAACTTTTAATTTTGGAAATTTATATAAGCGTTGTTATATATATAAAAAAATTTTAGAATTGTTAAGAATTTAATATTTTTTATTTAATTGAAATGGACTTTTAGAGAATTTTATATTTATATTTGTATGCAAATTTGAGAACCCAAGAACTTTGTGATAATTAAAATCTATATAAAAAGTTTTTCGAATAGTATTAAATTGGAAATACAAAGAATAACTCTAAAGCTTTAACAATTTAAAAAAATTATAATAGCTGATTAGAAAATCCATAAGCTGTAGGTTATTGTTCTAATTAAAAAGCATTGGTTGTTATTAGAAAAAATAATAAAAAACTTGAAATTTGAATAAAGTTTCGTATAGCTTTAACTTGGTTCAAAATTGAAACAATTGTATAAAGACTTATACAACCAACGGATATTCCCAGAGACATCTGATGATGATAGGTATTTGGCAATATTTAAAACAGCTATACTATAATAATTTATAATTTGCTAAGTGACTTAAAAAAAAATTAATATGGGATTTAAATCTAAATTAAATAGATTTCAATTAAGTTGCTCTCTCCCGCTATCTTGTTAATATTTATACTAGCGACCGCACTTACAATACAACCAAGATTTGTCATTCAAGCAAAATTTTTTAAAGTTAATTTTCTTGAAAACTTATTAAATTGAATTTATTTAATCACTAACTTTTAGACGAATTTTATTTAGTCTGCTAGCATATTTTCTCATTGTCATTTAAAGATGCAGACTTACAGTTTTGGTCACAGTCACGGTGTTTTTATTCTTGATTGACAAGTTTATAAGTCTAATTAACTGTAAAAAACTTATGGAACTAATGTAAATCAATAGAATTGACATTGACTATATAAATGCAATAATAACACATGCAAAACCTTGCCAAAATGTAATCAATTGCTTCTTCAAAAGTATCTAATAACTTAGGAAACTCATTAACATCTACAAAGCAATTTCTATACCTAAAAAAAAATAATATATTAAATGAGTAGTAATTGAGAATGCTGATTATAATAATATTCATAACCTTATATTTATCTTAATTGTCTACCAAATCACTTTTAATCTAATGCTGGTGTTATTGTTGTATCCCTAATAATAGTACATCTCCTATGGTAGCTAGTTTCGGTAGTTTTCCTTGAAAACGCTGAAACTTAGATAGGAATTGTAATAAATTATTGATTAATAATGCTATACAAACAGGTAATAACTTACTTATTTAATAATAACCAATGAGCTTGACACTTTGGCTTTAGAGATAAGCTAAGTATTGTGATATATTGAATTATAGTGATATAAAATTTTACTGATAACGTACTTAATATGCTTTAATCTAAAAACTTTATTGTAAGCACATTGCCCTATAAAAATTTATTATTGTTCATATGAAAACTAATTAAATAACAAATCAATTTATTTTTATTTACATGCAGCTTTTTTTTTAACTGCTGAATCAAAAATTTTATTACTATTAAATTAATATAATTATTTTATACATCAAATTTACCGAATTTGTTATAATCACCTTGCCCTAAGAAATAAGTCCTCGGGTATGGAAGTAGTTGAAGTGGCATAAGGATAGAATCCTCTCCAATAAGCTAAAGTTAGCGTTTCCACATGCAAGTGTTTGGTTAATTTCAATATTGAGTATATTAATAAATTGAGTAATAATAGTCCCAATAGCTGAAGACTAGATAGTGATACAATAGATGTTCTGATATCTCTTTTTCGAGCGCCGGCAAACACAAACTACAGAAGTTATGACTGGCAGTTTTTATGTATACAAAATGTATATAAAATAAATTATAGTAATAATTTTTACTTAACTGTTTGAAAATCTCGTATTTTAAAATGAAGTTCAAATAATTTGTTCGAATTTTAAATTATTTAGTCAACATATCTTAAATCAACTTATCTTAACTTAAATGAGCCTTGTCTGTCCCCATTAGAGAAACTACGACAAATATTACCAACTGATTTAAATACTATATTTATAAAAATATATAAAAGTCCATTTTACCAAAATTGTGATCGGTTTTATGCCCCAAACATTCCAAAATTAAAGACTTATTAAATAATGTACACAAATTATGATTTAAACTCTAAAGTTTATATATATGAACATCATAGTTTCATCATGCTCGCATTAAGAACAAACTTAAGATTTATATAAATTATTACTTTTACGCTTAAAATATAATTTAACATTATTTATTTCTTACATATATCCAAAAAAAAATATTCTTTATTAATTTAAAAATTGTTTTTGTTAAATTAATTTTACATGTAAGTTTCTTACATTTAATTGGATTGCTTTATTTATATTTATTAAACCATGTATCCTATATTTTTATTTGCAAAATGCGTATTCCACATAAAAAATAATAAATTTTTTTACATATTCTATAAAAATTGTTGTTTTATTATACTTTAGTTTTCATTAATATATTTGTTAATAGTTTTATTTTCGTTGTGACTAAAAATTTAATGTATATAGTGCAATAACGCAAAAAACACGATTTATTTAAAACAATATACAAAAAAAAATATAGCTTTATATGTCGCATTTGCCTCAATGCCTAATCTTTTTTTTCTATTAAAGTATTCTTTTAATCTCTATTTAATTGCCATCTCAATGTGTATACTTATTGATCTGTTATTCATTATTGAATCATCATTAAAATTATATATAATTAATCTTTTGAGTCATCATCTACATATATTTTTTTGTTTGTTTTTCTGATTTGTAATTAAAATTTAAAAAGTAACAAAACAAGGTTTAAAATTATTATATATTCAGCAATTCATTGCTGACATGGTTGACCTTACAAAGCCCGGCTGTCAACCTGTTCTGAACTGAACTCCGACTTTTTAATGTAATTAAATCGAGCGATATGAATTCAATTATTGTGGCTCAGCAATTTTGTTTGAAAGTAAATTTGCGCAATATAATGTCATCTAAATATCCAAACATTTAAAGGATTGAGATTTATACTCAAATGATTTAAAAGAATTTCACACAATTTTATTGTGGTATACTAGTTAAATTATAATTTGCCTTCCAAATAGACAATAAATAAATTGGATGATAAACTATTATACAAAGTTCTGTATCTGTATGGCACTCCATAGTATTACACACAAGTTTACCGATGATATTTTGACAAATAAATGTATACAACATTTAAAACATATATAACATACTTTTACCTCCATTTAATAGATCGATATTGTATGACTGTGGGTGTATGACTGTGGGATGCGATTTCGTTCTAATATAACAAATGAAGATTGAATATATTGGTTAACGTCATCATTAAATTGACAAAATTCTATGTTAGAACAGTTCAATTTTGAGACTTGAATAATTAAATTCAAGAAATATAATCAAAAAAACACTCGAAACAAATGTATTGTAAGCCAAAAATTAATTTATTTAAAAATAGAATGTTGTTATAATTCACTACTGCTTGAAAGTTTTGTTATTTACAAAATAGTTTAAACAAAACTAAGTTTAAACTAAACTATAACTCAAATTTTATACCATTAAACAATATTCAATTTTTATAATTATTATCTTTTTTTCTGTAGTCTACAACGAAAGCTGAAGGATGGGATGCATTTAAAATTTGTGTGAAACAGGATATAAGAGCATCCAGAAGCGCTCGTTAAACTGACTAGTAAAACAAGGTCTGACATCATATTTATTCTTCATATCGCTCAAAAATAAACTAAGAATGCACATAAATTAAGCCAAAAAAATCGTAATATAATCCGTTTAGTCTATTTATAAAATTTCAATAGCACTTTTAAAAAGTTATATACTCTAGCCTTCATTATTTTTTATCATTATTATTTATTATTTATTATAAAAAACTCTTTTGTAAATTAATTGAATAGAGCAAATTTTAAAATTTTGTTGTTATTATTGTTATTGTTGTTATTTTGTATGTATATTTTATTATTTTATTTAAATTAAAAATGTTTATTATTATTAAAGAAATGTAATTCAATAATTAATAAAAATCAAAATAATAAATATATTTGTTTCAATTTCGTCAACAAGAGCAGAGAAATCACAATACATATACATTTTTAAATATATTTCCTTAGAAAACATTCAAACTATATACGATTTATATCTCAAATCGTTATAAAGTTTAACGAGCGGAAAACAAATATTAAGGCCCTTAAAAGCATTATAAATGAAACGGAAAAAAATAATGGCAACAAATTAGTTATAATAAAACATCTCCATTTGCGTTGTTGATTGCCTTTTAGTTGACTTTCAACAGATAACAAATGGATGTACAATAGTATATCAGGAAATAGAAGTGCTTAAGTTTCTAAACAATTCATTAGCCAAATTTGAAATTCAAAAAATACCATCGCCTAGCTGCTGATCTTGGAACTCAATAAGTTCAAGCATCCTGCAGATACAGATATGTTGATATATATCTTCATTCATGTTTTGAATTTCAAATATGCACTGCACCGGCTCACACACAATAAAACCTTTTAAAATTAAAACAAAACTTGCCAAGATATAAGTTCAACCCTTGGTACTCGTACTTTCAGTCTCATAAAATTATTTTCGAATAATTAAATATGAGAAATAATTCCAAAAAGGCCATTGGTGATGGGTATTTGGCAGTACTCAAAACAGCTGTATAGTCATCCAAAAACTCAATTATTAAAAAATTTTGTTGTTGCAAATAAAACAAAAGGTTATAATTTTGTCATAGATCATTTATTTTATTCCGTACCGTCTGTGAGGAATTTTTCTATTTTTTTTTTTCTATAGCGGTCGACACTTGAGAAATTGAAGGAATATGAATATGAAACATGAGAGTGATGAAATGGGTGATTGTTTGTCAAAAGAGGAGCAACTATATCATCCGTAATCGATTCTGAGACTTTCCCTGGACTTTCATAAAAAGTTACTCGAATGAAGTCATCCGAAAATAGTGAAAAAAAGTAATTTGTGAACACTACAACCAATAGTATATCACTAAAATCAGTTGTGACCTTTTGACACTAATATCTTCGTGAAGTGAAGCTGTCTTCGTGAAGTGCACATCGATAGCTGTAAGCACATTTTTCGTGAATGTCCTACTTTTGGCTGACCAATATATCGAATACTGCTCTCAGTAAAGTGCAATATCGAATACTGAAACGAACTGCAATTCGTTTTAAGTATTCATGCATTTTATAACCGAATAAACATTAATTCATCAATAAAGCTATAATATATATTCTCATCAGAATTTGTTTTTCAAATAGACACAAAAATACACACTATCACTTGCCCCGTTCACACACCACGAAATATCGTATCGAATTAATTCGGATCAGTTTATATTCTACAAGAAATTCAGCGAGGAGATATTGACATAAATTTAGATTGTATATGTGCTTACAATAATCAGGCATGCTCTGAATTTCGACTTCATTTCAATTCGAAATTCAATTTGAAACGGAATGAACCCGTTTTGGGTGCTCCAGAAATCGAATATTTTCATGCGGTTTCAAAATGAAATCAAAATGAATAAAATGAATTTAAACACCTGTTTGTTGACTATTTTAACAAGTTGTGAAATATATTTTTGCCGTTTTGAAAAATATTCAAAATACTTAAGTGAAATTTTAAAATTTTAATAAGTAAAATAAAAAAAAAACAGTTTTTATAAAATGTTCGGAATGCTAACATTGGTGGCAGCTGAAAATAATAGTCACACAAATGAAAAAATAAAAAGACGGATTTTAAGAGATTGCAGCAATCCGTTAGATTTGAATGAGTCGACGTAGGTGGCTAATTCATACTGGATGAAACAACGAAAAATAAAGATTACTTCACAATAATTCAGATTGCGCTTCTGAATTATTGTGCGCAATCTTTTTACGAACAATCGCCTTCCAGTCGAGCCACACCTGTAATTGTATTACCATGAATAAAAAGTTTTCATGCTAAAGAATAAAAAAAAATGCAATTTACCTTTTTCCATCCCTGGATATCTTTGCTAGGTGGACCATGGCTGTTTAGCTTTCCTGTCAGTTCTGCCCATAGTTGCTCCGTGGCCACTTTGTCGCCTTTGACAAAGGCAGTTGCAATTTCCTTATGCATCTCCATAAATCTTAGCAAGATTCCATCTTGCACAGTGCTCTTGTGTTTACCCCTTCAAAATAAAATATCAAAATTATTATTTTTTTTATTTACATAACTTGAAACTGATTTAATTCAAAAAAAATGTAATTATACTTACATGTTATTTTCACCACTTTTAAATTTACAACTATTTCGATATGTGGTTTTAATCACATGTTTTTATGCGGATTCGATTTCTAGAGCAAGCAAATTCATTCGATTTCATTTGTGAAATCGCAAATGAAATGATAAAAGCAGAGCACCAAAATGTGAATTTAAATTGAAATCGAATTTTTTTTATGCGGATTCGAATTCTAGAGCATGCCAGAATAACTTTAAAACTATTTATTTAAATTTTTTATTCATATGAATTTTCATTAGTAAAGAACCAGACTCTTGTATTTTAACATAGTCCA
>NC_051847.1:143366247-143380446 GCF_002237135.1 Teleopsis dalmanni | reverse complement strand
TCAAATTAATTATAAATTAGCTACTTCCAGACCACACATGCAAGCAGTCAGTGTTCAATATAGTTATTATTAAATGTGAGTTGCTTGAAATTTGAAAAAATTCAAATGTTGAATGGATTCATGTATAATATTTACTCAGAAATAAGTCGTTAAATAATTGTATATCTAATGTTTATTTTATTTATTGACTAAGTAATTAGTTTTGTCAATTCATTTAATTTAATACATTTAAAAATGCTTAATTTAATAATTAATTGTAAAGACTATATAATAGCTGACTTAATTAGTTTATGTAATATATATAGTACAAACTCTTCTAATGGAAACTTGATTTGGGTGGAGAATTTTTCTAAAATCTTATCAATTCCTTTTGAATGAGCACCTATCTTGAATTAATAAAGGTTCGTTATATACAGTGTAAACTCTCCTAACGTACACTCCACTTGTACGTTATTTTTTCAGGTACGAATAATTCTGCTGGGTCAAGAACCAATCTTGAACTACGGAAAGTTGTTTACGATTAATATCCGCTTAAGAAAGTTTCTGCTATACTTTATAAATAAAATGATAAGTAAATATGATTAGGAGTATTTTTATATATTGAAACAAATTAATAGATATATGGCATCATTTATGAATTTTGGACAAGGCTTTGATAGTCAACAATGAACGGATAACTGATACTTGACTTAGATCTGTGGTAACAACTAACAATTTAAATGCTTACGTTATAAAAAGGTTTCGGATATCTAGATATATATTAAGATATAGAAGAAGAATTTATATATATAGTTAACCAAAACTTTTGTATTTAAACAAATCCACAGATATATGCTTAATTTATGAGTTTTTGGCAAGGTGTCGATAGTCTAGAAGACATAGATAAACTATATCTGCGTCAACAGCTCACAATTTGAACTCCTATGTTTTAAAAATCTTTCAAATACCTTGATATGTATTTAAAATATATAGCTGTGAACTATAGTGCTGTACTTTTACACTATGGTATGTCAAATGTACGTTACACATATTATTATGTTGAAGTTATTTTGAGCTGGTGCACTTATATTCTTTTTTAACTCGAAGTTTCTTCAAAACCCCTCTCTACACCTTGACTAGATTATTGTATATCACTTCATCAGACTAAACATCAGGCTTCCCCGAGAAGCCTGTAACTAAGTGTATATGTTGACGTCAGCAGTTGATGAAATTACAGCTTTGAGGGTACTGCGATCGTACAAAGTATTAATCAGCCCAGCACCATTCTCATCTAATATGACCCCATGTGACTATTTTTTGTTCTCCAAACAAAAGTGAATAACTTCGAAGAATGAGTTTCAAATCGATTGCGCGCATACAAACAAATTCGTTGAAGAAGTTGCGGGCCATATCTCAATTTGTCATGTCTCTATATAAGATATAGTTCTACTGGAAGTTATTTCGCCTATTTCGAAATGCATATATTTTACATTAAACATGTAAGAAAGCTGTTTTTTTTTTTTTGATTATTTTTTGGTTGAGCTTTCAGTGGTCATAGAACTGATTTATTATTTGTTATATGTCATTACCTTGTCCTGTGGAGAGCAACTTTTGCAAGATTAATTAAAATTGTATTTGTAGTTGAAATAATTTTTTTTGTAATTCAAACTAAAAAAAACCACTGTATATTATATATGGTACTTTATTTCAAAGTACTATTATGTATTTAAACTGCTTTTTATTCACTGCTATATTCCGAATCAAAGCATATTTTGAATTGGTTTGTGTATAGAAAAGAGGTGTTATCTGATTGCAATTCTACACACATCTAAAGGGGCTTAAACAAATAAAAAAGTTCATAAAGCTACTGAAATTGTAAAGTGAATGAAAAAATACCTTTTTCACAGTACGGGTATGTATTTGATTTGTAAATGGTGAAAATATTTACATTTGTGTGCAATTATATGTACATCCTTTTTAAAGGACATTACGCAAATAATGCCATAGAAGAAATTCTGTACAATACGTATGAGTATTAAGAGTCGAAAAAATATTTGAACTAAATGTCTAACGACGTTGTTTGCATTTTAGTTAATGTAAAAGCAGTCACATTATAAATGGACAAGTCACTAGAGAGATAGCAGTGCTCTAAGTCACTATATAACTATCGGTAATTAACATCAACGCGCTCAGATACAATTTGAAGGGAATTCGCTGAAGAGGTGAACTGAATTGCACGGGCAATAAGGAACAGTAGTACTGATTAAAAAGCAAGTAAAAGTAAATAGCACTTCATACTGCAAACGAATATACATTAGTTGCATCCTTTGTGAGCTTTTGTGCCACTTTACTGCGCGCAAAAGTAAATAATACTTTTTTGTTTTTTGTTTATTTGCACACTAAATAAGTTGTTTTCAGTGTTCCTCTTTCTTCACAATAAAAAAAAAAATATGCTGAAATTTATATTAAAATATACAATTTTAATAAAATTGTTTTACTTTTTTAGCACAAACACATTGTATGTTTTTTAACTTAATATTTATTCGAATTATATATAACTAAACACTTATTTACAAAACCTTATAAGGTAGTTTACACTGAATTGCATACGTTTTTTCACTTATTAACCATAGAAACCGTAGCCGGGATAGCCAAAACCACCACCATAGTATGGACGTCCATAGTAACCGCCACCAAAGCCAGGATAGCCGAAGCCGCCACCACCAAAGTATGGTCGTCTATAAAAACCGCCTCCAAAGCCAGGATAACCAAAGCCAAATTGACGTGCTTCTCTGGACTTGTCTTCATTGTTATTTTCAACTCCCGCATCAACTTCCAATAAGGCCTCGGCATTAGCATTTTCATCAGCTGTGACTTTTGCAGGCAGTACAGATCCTTGCGCGAGGCAAACGAAAACTGCCAAAAAACCGAAAATCAAAAACGCACGCATATTTCGTTTATTTAAATTTTTTTTCCAATTCAATATTAAAATTTTTAATATTACAATTTGTACTAATTTTCGCAGAGAATTTTGTTTAATGAGAAATGCCGGTCGCATAAGCGGCTTTTATACAAAAATCTTGCTTTTAAAAATCTAGATTTTGTTTATAATTTTGGTTTGGCCAATTAACAAAGATCGACGCAATTCTATGCTAAAAAAGTAAAAAATAAAAATATTAGAATTCAAAACAAAAAAAAAAACCAACCAAACAATTAAATGTTTACCATGTATTAAAAAAAAATGATTTAGTGTTGTAGTGTGAATAAGATTTCTGAATATATTAACATTTCTAAGCTGAAACAATATCGCAAAAAATACAAAAGATACAAAAGCTATAAAAGATACAAAAAGAGCAAATATAGTAAAATAATACTACAGAATACCAGCTATTTTAATACTTGTTTAAAATGAGTAATTCGAAGTCAGCAATCAACAATCAATTCTGTACGTGTACGATTATTTACGAAATGGTAAAATAGATTATAAATAAGATGTAGTTTAATTCTAATTCTGTGGAACCAGTTTATAAGAATAGATTTTTTAAAATAATAAATAAACAAAATGTTAGACAAAAATCCATTAAGAGTAACGAGTTTAATTTCTTCTCGTTGTGGGATATTCTGGAATAATATATTGACTAAATTTTTGTTATAAATTTTTTATATATTATAATATAATATTCATTATACATTATTAAATAGTAAGAATTCTTTATTCTTTTTTTTTACGAAAGGGGATTTTCTTTAAAGGAATTTATATTAAATTTTTATAGAAAAAAAATTAAATTTATTAGGATTATATATTATATTAAAAATTTAAATTAAACTTGCACGAAAACAAAGCTTTTGTTATTAGAATATTTGTTTTTTATATTGTATAATTTTAATTAGTTTAATTTATAACATATATTTATTGTATATATTACAACTACTAATCTGATATGAACATTAATACACATAAAAATATATAATACGTATGAATATTATCTATTCCATATTAAATGATGACTTTCAAGTTTTGCTAAAGAAACCGAAGCATCTACTACTTCTATAAATAGTATTAAAAACCTATTAGAAGTGATTTCGGCAAAGTTCTACATCAAAATTTTTGGATTGAAGTCATTTATTGCATTTGTATTTACATGATCTGCTTGGGATTGGTTAACAATTTAATAAAATTTATTTCCGCTTTGGAAAAAAATGACCTATTTCGTTCTCTTTCTAAACTAAGGTGATTAGTCCGATGATTAATCATGGTCTAATTGCTTAATAAGTATGCAATTTAGAGACATTAATAAAGCTTATCTTCTGATATTAGCAAAACACTTTTACCCAAACTACTCTACTAAAACGAGTAACTACACTACTAAGATGGGTAACTACACTACTAAGATGGATGGTTAAGATGACATATGGATGATTATGATATCTAATTCAAAGAAGATGTATACACAGTACCGATGGCTCGGATGATTAACGGTGATCCTCAAGTATTTTAGGGTCATCAACAAAGTTCATACTTATTATAATGGCAATACACTTTCATCCAAACTACTGAAATCTAAAACGAATGGTTTAGATGATATGTGGACGATTATGATGCTCAATTCGAGGAAGAAGTATTTGCTATAGTACCGTTGGCTCGAATGAATTCATTACACCCAAACTATCCGAAACTTAGACGTATGGTTTAGTTGACATACCTATGGACGATTATGATATTCAATTCGAAAAAGGTGTATGCACTATGGTTGTGGACTCTTGGTAATTTACAGCGACTGCACACAGTTTACTTAATGGATATCATTTAAAGTTTACAAACTAAGGTGATTCTTAGACTTAATGTAACATAATCATTTAAAAAGTGATATTTATAGTAATCTGATTAGTTTTAATTTTGTACATTGGTTAAAAAAAAGCTATACTTTTTTACAACCTTCAAAACCGTATTGGGTTTGAAGTTAAAAGAGTTAAATTTTTTGGGATATATACAGCAACAAACTATTCCTGCAGCTTTATGTTTCAAGATAAAATTTGCGAGTACTATACCGAACATTGTTTGTGGTCTTCAGATGTGTCTACATTATCTCAAAAGATGTATCTCTTATTAAAGAGATAGTGATACAGTGATATTAATTTCTATGTTGAGGAACTTTTAAGTCAAGTCAAAAATAAATAACCTAATATTTTGAAATAAAATTTATATAGTTTCACAAAAAAGACCATCCATCAAATAATGCAAAAGCTATTCAACTTCACTTAATACTAACATACACTGATCCTTATTTTATAGATCTATTGATTAAGTTATTAAAGGTTCTATGATTCTCACAATATTTATATTTGTTGGAAGAAGTGTCACATGATACGTTCTGATGTTTCTAAAAAATTACAAAGTATAATTCGTAAATGTATTCTAGAGTGCAATGAATTAATTTAATATTTTTCTTATTTAGGTTTATATATATTTTTTAACAAGTCTACAAATAAATTAATATAATTACTTAACAAAAACCAGAAAAAAATTGTTGCTTTATTATTTATATATATTTACGCTCTGTTTTTGGTTTGATTAAAAGTAATATCAATATATTCGTAAAAAATGTACTCAGATATGAGGTGATTCCCCTTAACGAAAACTTTTCATTTCATAAATATTTTTGAGAATATTCTCGAAGATAATTTGTGCATATAATTGTGCTAATTTTTAATTTTTTCTCTGCAGCAATAGCCGTGGGGAATGGAGAATTATATTTGTTAGTAAACAAACCAAATTGAACTTCAGGCTTAAAAATTATGAATGTGTCACTAATTTGTAAAATTAATGACATTGAATTGTAAATTGTATGATTTTAAAATAATTCTACAACATTTGTAAACATTTTTTTAGAGATACTTTATGTATGAAGTAGGTTAACCACTAATTTTATACTAATTAATACTAATTATACTTTATACTAATTAATAAAATATTATAAAAATGTTTACGTATTGCTACTATTAAATACTGGGAAAATTCCAAAACTATTAGTTGTTGTAAATTTGGCGCAACATATTACTAGATAGTGTGCTAATGACTATAATTTAATTAATATAATAAAAAAACAACTATAAATTAACTTAGCTCCAGCTTAAGTTTCTGTGACGTCTTCTATACAAATTTATGAATATAACTATATATATATCTATATATCTATATATCTATATATCTATATAATATATATATCTATATATCTATATATCTATATATCTATATATCTATATATCTATATATCTATATATCTATATATCTATATATCTATATATCTATACCATATAGAAGGCGTAGCCTCTAGAAAATTTTAATATTTTCAATTAATAGTAAATTTTTTATTTAAAGAAGCTGGATGTATTTTTCATTTTTGCGGTACATAAATCAAATGGGTAATAAAGGAAAAGAAAGAAAAGTAGACAAATGATGGCCTTTTGATGGTTGTTCTATAGTTGTAGAACCAAAAGTTGTGTATTTTTCTCCCCTCTGACCCATAGATTAGGTATTTATCACTTAACAGAATACATCAATGATTATATTAATTTTCTAATAATATTTACTAAAAGCCTTTAAAATACTTTTGAAAGCAAAAGTTTTTTATTTTGAATGTTGAGAAACATATACAATCTGTTATCATATTCCTCACAGCCATCTCAAATCTGAGATAATATCTCAAAATACAAATAGTAATTCTATTGTAAAGCTTCTGGGCAGGGTTCAGAAAAACACTGTGCTGTGCACAAAAATGCAAAACACCACGCACAAATGTTGTGCGATTCTAAAATTTCACACCACAAATGTGGTGTGCGAAAATTTTTGTGCACATCTTAAGTGCACATCTTGTGTGCACAAACGAAACGCACATTTCACACGAGTGTGGTGGAGTGAAATAAAACTCGCACACGCATTCGTTGTTTGTGCCGAAGTTATTTCGCACAGCACATTGTGTGTGCGGCAGCCAACTTGCCCTCGCACACAACGTGTGCAGAAAAGAATACGAGAAGCACATTTTGTGTGCAGGCTCGAAAATAAAAATGCACCCAAATGTGCGGAGACGAAATGTCTACTGCACGTTTGTGTAAAATGATGATTTAAAAGCGCACAATATTATGACAAATATCGCAGCAAAATAGTACGGAAAACTGATTTGTATTAATTTTGGTCTTAATGCGAAATATTTTATTGAAGAAATAATTTTGTATTTATATTTTAATTTTCAATTTATTATTAGATTTACATTTATTGCTTATATTACTTATTTTTTTAAGGTTTATTAATTTAAAATATGGGAATAAAGTTAATTTCACAATGTACTTGAAAACTTTGTTATATTAAATAGGTACATGAATTTAATAGAGAAAGAGTATTTGTTTCGAAATGTTATAAGTAAAGAGGATCGGTTCTACGGATCGTACTTTGAAAAAATTAAATATATCAATTTTGGACTACTTCATAAAATTTTATTTAATAGTAAGTTGTACACTAAGATTCGTTAGTAAGGTTATAAAAAGCAAATTAAATATTTTTTACAACAACATGAATTAATTTTGTTATTAGATTTCAATTAATTTTTTATCTTTAATTACAGCTTAAATTTAACAAAGTTATTGAAATAATTTTATAATTTAATATCTTAATTTCTTATTATAAAATATATAATTTTTATTACATCTTTTTTTGAAATAAATTTTCATTTAATCTTATTAATAACATTGCTGAAATATTTTTTTCACTTAAATTATATCTCTGCTTACTTATCACAGTAGAAAGGGCGCTAAAATCCTGCTACCTGTTCAAGAAAATATTTTCTTAATCTTTCGCGTTTTTTAATGAATGTTAGATACTCTACCTATATGAATACATATTTCTGGAGAAGAAAAATATCTATTTGTGGCCCTCCCGTATTATCTTTTTTAAACTGTTGCAAAATTTATTAAACAAATACACCAATACCAATACCTGCTACCTGTTCAAAAAAAATATTTTCCTAATCTTTCATATTTTTTGGGCATAAAAAAATCTTCCTAAAATATGTTTTTATTTTTTTTAAACTGGTGCAAAACTTTCCAAACAAATACTTTAAGTTCACTTACTATATTTGCATTTAAAAATGTACAAAGTAATATACAAAAAACTAATATTTTAAGTTAAAATACAAATAAGGTTAAGACAGTTATAATTTTTAGTTTACATTAATTAACAAAAATAATTATTTTAAATATTTGTTAATTTATGCAATTTTTAACATAAATTACGATCCCAACGAACGCAAATATCAATTTTTTCAAAATTTGCAACAAAATAATATTTTCTATTTCAAACAAAATTGTGAAGTTCCTGTAATTTTTTCCACCCTTGGGTGCAAGCGCAAAATCGTACATTTGTGCACGTTTGTGCAACCGCACATTTGTGCACATTTGTGCACGTTTGTGCAGTCGCACATTTGTGCACATTTGTGCAAACGTAATATGAGCAGCACACTCGTGTGCAAAGAGAATTTTTTGTCGCACAGTGCGGTGCGAGCATAAAATTTTCTCGCACATCTGATTGTGCACATTTTTAAAAATCAGTCACACAGCACAAATGTGTGTGCACGAATCTGTGTGCACAATCATCGCTTTGTGCGATGTGAAATTTAAAATCGCACAACAAATTTGAGTGCGTGCATTTTTTTTCTTAACACCACAAATGTGCGTGTGCATATTTTAAAAATAATTTCCACTCGCACAGTGCAGTGTGCGATTTTGTGCACCACATTCCGAACTCTGCTTCTGGGTGAAAGAACTACTAAAAAATATACCAGAAGATTTGAATTTTCGCTTTTAGATTGTAATTTATATTAATTTCTTAATTATGTAAATTAAAATTCTGGTATCTACATATTAATTAGTTTGAAAGAAAGTCTGAGCTAATTAATATTTATGTTTGAGGTTTTTTATATTTCTTAATCGTATTAATTAGTTTTGTAATCACTAATTGATTTGATTTTAAACTTCATGTCAAAGTTATTAATATTATTAAAAAGTAGAAATTCCAAGCATAGATAAAGATAACTTTGGTATAATCGGATTGAGTATGAGAAATTTGTTTTTGCGGCATTTTTTTTTAAATGTAACTCGCTTTAATTTTTTGAAAAAAATTTAAATATCATTAAATCAAATCAAATTATAAGTACTTACATGATTTGTCTAATTTTGTACCTGTTTTCTAATTTTGATTCGGAATATGAGCTAATGTGTGGACTTGTAAGTATATGAGTACGTATGTGATTTTAATTATTGCTTTATATAAACATATACATAGATAATGAATATTCAAATATACATGAATAACTATAAGTATTACAAGTTTTTAAATTATTTTTAAAAAAGTTAAGATATTAAGAACAGGTACTCTTTGAACTGCAGCACCCCGGTGCTGCCAGTTTTAATAATTACATTCAGACATATCATAAATGGCCACAACTAATTATGTTTTTATATATAAAGTTTAATGATCTTCAAAAGTAAACAAATGTTAATAATTAAAAATAAAGTGATTCAGTACACCAAAAAAATTTTTATGTTACTTTAAACATTTAAGTGTTTTGGGGAATTCCAAAAATGTAACACGAAAAAGATACAAGATACTTTTAAATCTAAGATATAAGTAATAAAATTTTTTTGTTAAACTTTACTTCCCCATGTATGACTGACTATATAAAGCAATAAAAATAATATAATATTGTACATCTAGTAAAAATTTAAAAACAAATAATTAAATCAGCAAAAGATACAAATCAAAAAATGACGAAGACTAATGACTACAAATCATAATATTAAAATTTTTTCTTCAGTCATTTGGTTCACACTTAATTATGAATAAAAGAAAAAACTTTAAAAAATTATAATAAATTAAGTTTTGCACGTTTAAGTTTACTCAGAACAAAATGTATATATAATTATAATGATTATAGCAGTGATGACCGTAATTAAGAGTTGTGTTTGTTTACCTGTACAAATCCATTAATGAATTCAACTCGGCTTGGTATAAAAATCAAATGTATAGCAAAATTATTCTTAGAACTTTTCGGAATTTTTTAATAATAGATCGTGTCTGCTTAAATAAAAATATTTCGAAAAAAAAAATCTTGAAAAAACTTAGTTAAAATGCGCATATTCAGTGTTTGCATATTTTGCATAATCCTATTAGGTTTCTTTAACCTATTTGATGGCATAACAGCTACGAGCACTACTAAAAGTGACAACAATACTACTGAAGTTAACAATTCAAGTGCGAAAGGAACGGAAGCACTCTTGGATGTAGATGCGGGAGTTGAGGAAAATAATGGATCAGCACGGAATGTGCGACAATTTGGTTTTTATCCTGTACCGTATTATCCGCCACCATTTCCATATTATGGTGGATTCGGACCAGGATTTAGAAGACGTATCATAGTAAGACGACGTCCTTATTATGGCTTCTATGGATAATTTAATTTTAAATATTAGTGTTAAATTAAAAAATATATAAGTTTTATCATAATTACATTGCAAATAAATCGATTCATTTTAAGTTAAACTTATGCATTCAAATTATTTAATGATTTTGAGAAAAATTATAACTATTTCAATGTGGTCGTGAAAAAGATAGTGAAAATATTTTCTACCGGGTGGGCATTATATATATATAGTCCGGCTTATAAATAGGTGAGCTATAGTTAGATCGAAAATATATAAAAAAGTATTATTAAAAAAAACCAGGTCGAGAAACAAATTCAAAATTTGATACTGGAAATATTTTATACATGTTTTATAAAAATTTATTTATGGATTAATTGATTTATAATGGATATATATACCTATATCCACATTTATAAGAGCGGATTGATTGTACTTTCTTTGGGCAATTGAACTCAACTGTAAAATTTAAAACTTAAAGTTGTGAACCTAACTAACAAACTCAAAGCATTTTGATAAATCCTAAAGTTTTATTTGGACCGGAACTTATTCTGTTTATTGGAAGAAAGAATATTGTATTTACTTTGTAAAAATAGAAGAGCAGATAACATGGATGCATTTTTTATTTTACAGTACCAGTAGGTGTTATTATTATTTCATGATATTTTTAAAAGCAAATTTTCTATTATAGACTATATAGAAGACAAATACATATATATTCTTTATATTTATAATGTTGAGTACTACTACATACTACAGGAACATCAAGTATTATTACACTTTACAGCAATAAAGAGTATAATTATACTCCACAACAATAGAAACTATAAATATATTCCACAGGAATAGAGAGTATATTTATACTCCACAGGAATAGAGAGTATGATTATACATCACAGGAATAAGGAGTTTAATTATACTCCCCAGGAATAGAGAGTATAATTAAACTCTACAGGAATAAAGAGCATTATTTATGCTTTACAGGAACAAAGAATATAATTATACGATAGTCATATAAAGTATAATCAAAGTAAGTAGTTGATATATTTTCTGGAATAATTGTTGTATATTCTTTGTTGCATTAAGGGGTAATTTGAATACTATATAAATAAATAATATGAATGTGTAAGTCCAAGTACAAGTTCAAATTAATCTAGTCATAGTACAAGATCCACTATTAATGTGAGTAACTTAATGTGAAAATTCTTTTGAGACAATTTAGCGACAATAACCAGAAATCAGTAGCAAAACTCATAAACTGTGTAGACTAGAATAATGTTGTCAGGAAGATCAAAACTTTTCTTTAGCTGGGTAGCCTATTTGGAAGAGGAAAATAATATCTTAAACTTAACTAATGTATATAAATGGCATATTTAAAAATTTTTTATAACTTTACCGTTAGTGGCCTGTAATTATATTTTAGTGATCTATGCATTGTTAGCGGACACAATTTGTTGTTAATTTTTGTATTACATGTCAAGATCTTAAATTCTCAGATAAAGGGGAGAATAAAGTGTTTTGGGACTGTAGTAAATGCGATACAGTAAACCAAATCTTGAAAGTGTTTCACAACTGTTTATTATATTATTCTATTTATAAAAGTAATTAAAAGAGTATTTAAAATAACTTTTAATTATTCGATGTTTATCATGGAATGCTCATTAAATGGTTCGTTATTCAGAACTACTTTAAAATGTTTTATTATTTAAATTTATAAAAAGTAATTAAAAGAGTATTAAAAACCGGTAGATATAACAGTACTTTTTAGTTGTATAGTATATAGGAGTATATTGGGTTCTAAATAATGAACCGGCAAATCATTTATCAACTTTAAAATCTTTTAAAGTTTTAATAAATATTGACATCTGAATCCTAAGAAGCTGTTTTGTATGAAATTTTTAAATTTATAATATATTATATTAGTAATCGTTTTTAACATGTATATGTCTACGTATATATTCATAATTATATTGCAATTTATATAGCAATTTTATGACAACTCGTTCATTCTTCATTCAACGTTTTCAACAAATCTATTAATTTATATGACTTCTGCTGGTATTTTTATGAGATGGTTTTTTAATAGTGAATCATTAATTTATTGCAAATATCATTATAATATTAAGTGATAACAGGTATATATATACATTTAGCATACATATGTACATACAGATATATTCTTCATTCTTTGCCGAAAAACTATCTTATTCATGTGTTAACTTTATGATATACTATAAGTTAGATAAGCCTGTTTACTGGTTCTACTAATGTTTTGGAGTAAAACTTGTTTGTTCTGATCTCTTATAAGAATACTGAACTTTAAAAGTTTGCCATTTTCTGAGATCTATTTATTTATATTTGCGCTGCGACTTTTCTTGTTTATGTTTATCGTATCATGTATGTACAAGTATCTCTGTTGTATTTAAATAAGAACTTAATGAAATTGTTTATTAATTTAATAAAACCAAAAAAAAAAATACCTATTCTGTATCAAAATATTTTTTTGGGTTTTGCCGAAAGATTGTTTCAAACATGATCATGATGAAGTTATTTTTTGCGGGAAACTTGTCAGATGCTTCAAGTTCTATAATAAACGTCAGAACGTAGATACAAATACGTTGTAAAGAAAAGAATTAACAGCAATACCATAAGATGAAATTTTATTAATTCAAGGTCAAAATTTATTACCTAAAATCTATAAATTATTAGACAAAATAAAAATTTGATTAGTTTTATCAAAAGAGCAAGCAAGGAGTGTTTAAAAAAGTTTTAGTATTTTTTTAATAAAATAAATTATTTAATAATTAGTTATAATATTTAAAATGCGCTATTTGTGGTATGTAAGCGTACTGCTAGTGCTGGGAGTTTTAGCAAATGTTAGCATAGCAGAAGATTCACAACAATTAATAGAACCTAAAGAAGAAACTAATGTAGCCGTCAAGGAACTTTTAAATGCAGATGCCGGTACGACAGCTGATAGCACAGGCGATCGTGAGACTAGACAAGCACGTACATTTGGTTTACTAGGTGGATTGGGAGGATTTGGTAGTCCATTTTATGGAGGTGGCTTTGGCAGACCATTCTATGGTGGTGGATTCGGCAGACCATATTATGGCGGTGGATTTGGCCGACCTTTTTATGGTGGTGGCTTTGGCCGACCTTTCTATGGTGGTGGCTTTGGCAGACCATTTTATGGTGGTGGCTTCAGAAGACCTTTCTACGGCGGATTCCGAAGACCTGGTTTCTATGGTTAAATAATTATACTAAATTAATTTAAGTTTTATATAAGTTTAATTTAATAAAAAATATTTAAAAGTATTTTTTTTGCAATAGATGTAATAAAGTACAATTTTTTTGTATTAACCATAATAATTAAGTTTTTTTTATTGTGTTAAGTTTGTAAATTTCTGTTTTACATATAAAAGTATGTATATAAAATGAAGAGTATGGAAAAAAATGCAAATTATAAATGCATAGCTGACTGATTTCTAATTTATATGCAGTTCAAGTTTTAATTACGTGCAGAAAACAAAAGTAGGAAGAAAAAAATTTTATTACAAAATATATATAGAAAGTAAAAGAAAATTTGCGCAAAATGGTGAATGATGTTGACTGACAGGACCTTTTTTTGCATATCAGAACGATATAAAGAATGGCAGAGTCCAACCACAGTTTAACAAAACTAGATAAAGGCGTTTCGTGCGAAGAATTCACTAAAGAAGAAAGATGCATACGCAAAGTTGAGTTGAC
>NC_051847.1:143358366-143366147 GCF_002237135.1 Teleopsis dalmanni | reverse complement strand
TGGTCAACGGAGCGTATACGTAATTAAAGAAGTTTTACTTACCTTGATATCTATATAGTTTACAGACTATAATTAATAATGTTAAGGCTATCACTAAAATTATTTGTTACTATAATTAATTTTTAAAAAAATTTTAAATCAAATGAAATATAAATTACCATTTTGTAAGATATTAGAAGTTGTCAAAGAAAGCAGCTCATATTTTTTCCATCAGCGATACTTTGTGGTTGTTGAATTAGACAAATCTGTATGTCTGCTATTATTATAAGTACATCGCAATTTTGATAAATTAATAAATTATGTATTTATATAAAAATCTAGTTAAAGAAAACAAAAATTTTTTTTTAATAATTCAACAAAATAAATTGGTAAACAATAATTATGTATAATTACCGGAAATAATTCTAATTTAAAATTATTTTGTATAAAATAAAAATATATTAATGAAATAAAATAAAAAATTGTCGAAGAAAAATAATTTCTTAAAAAATTATTTTTTTTAATTCATAATTTATTTTCGGCAATCACAATTAAAGCGTATCAAATGAAAGTTTATTGCCAGTTACGATGTTGGTGCCAACAGTCGTATTGAGCTCCGGGGCGTACAGTATGGAAATGCAGTTTTCTACTTTAGTTGAAACACGCATTTGTAATTTATTTTGGTAATAACGTTTTGTTTTTGCAGTTGAATAAAATGTTATTGTCTTACGCCAGCACATATACCACGTTGTGCTTAACATTGCCGTCATCATCATAATCATAATCATCATCATCAACATCAACATTAAACAGTGTATTAAGCAAACATATGTAATGAGCTTTTTGGGCACACATACACAACTACAGAAGTGCAGATATTACGCTATAATCACTGTAATGCATACTCTCTCACACTCGAGTGTAGGAGTCATGCAGCCACTACTGTATTTAGTGCTTTTACGTCGAGCGTTTTGTCTGTGTTGGTGTAGTGTTGACAAAATTTGCTGCAAGGCCATTAATGTAACTACAAATCGGCATTGTTCGGTCAAAAGGATTCAACAAAATGTTGTTTAAGTTGTGTAGGAGGATCCCATCCAACGATGGGTAGCCTCTTCAATATTTAAACAAGCGTTGATGCATTTTATTAAGCGTTTGAAGTTGTCAAAGGTGAATATTTCTTCATTTTATTTTTCATTAGCTGAAAAACACTTCAATTGGGGTATTGCAGATAATTTAAATTTAAACTAAAAATAGTTTATTCATTCTAAAAGTGATAAATTTAAATTTTTTTAAATGCAATATATCATACGAGTATACAAAAAGATTCATAGAAAATTGCTTCAACTATTCAAATTTAACAAATGTTTTTGAAATGTTATTAAATAAAATGAATAAAAATTATATATTATTATTAAAAAAATTGAACAAAATAGTATAAAAATACTTTTAAGCAATGCAATCACTGAAACACTTTCTAAGCGTAATATGTAAGCGTTCTATTTTTCTATCTAGTGTGCTGTTATATATACATGTATCTTAGATAGTATTATACTATTTCAAAAACTGTATCAGACCACAGACAACTATTTAATATAAGTTCATGGCTAGGATATACTAAAAAGTTAACTGAATTATAATATATTTAATAATAATAATCGCTACAGAAAAACAATAAAGAAAACTTGAAAAGTACTGTAACCAACCCACACAACACGAAGAGTCGATAAATCCTGCAGTTTAATATACGATATCATTAAGGCAAGAACAACTTTCTTAATTAAAAATTAAATTCATTATTAAAAAAATGAAAAAAGTAATTTTAAAAGCAGCAGCGTCTTAGCACCTGGCTAAAATATTTCAGACTAAAAAACAGTATCAATAACATTCAGCATTATTTTCTTGATTTACTCAAAATAAGGAGACAGTCTTAATCCAAGACATTATTACCGATATTAACATAATATTGTCAAAACAGAGATAAGAAAATTAGGAATTGAACCTCAGCGATCTGAACCATTTCATTCTTTTTATTGGTCACATTAGGAGTCAAACAAGAAGACAGTTTAATTGGTTTTTAACGTGCTCGCTTGGATTAAACTCAAACGTTTCAATTACAAATAATTACCATCCCATTACAAATGCGCAAATCTGGATATATCTGCTTGAGATTAAATGTACAGAAATATAGTCAACATAGTATACTATATAGTATATCAACTGGCGACTTACATTGAGATCTAGAGATGAATGAAATAATGAAAGTACTACGATAGTGCAGTACAAAGCATACCATATGATTAAGTTACATACAAATAATGATATAAACCAACTACTGAAGAGATTAAAACCGTCCTACATGTGCCGCGTTAAATTCAAATTCGTTAATACGAATTATAAATTCTATTTCTTTATAAGAAAAACCAAATTAAACTGCACTGTTTCTCTATAATAGATGAGATAAAAACGAAAAGCAAAAAATAAATGAAATCTTATTCGGGCGTAAGTGAGTCTAGACATGGCTTCTACCATTTATCGTTCTACAAATTTATCGTTTGCGAATTATATATTTATTCACATGTCACCTTACGCTTATGTTATTTATAAGATATGTAGTAGTCACTTTGACCCCAATATTTTTGCATATTATAAACAAAATCAAGGAGCAAACAGTGAGCGTAACAAGTTAATGACATGTTGTGGCTTTTAACTTTCCCATTAAAACTAAATCATTTTATACATTTAAAATACGGAGTATAAAAAGTAAACAATTGTCACTTATCTAAAATATTTATTAAATATGAAATGGGATAATACTTTTTTCTTTAAACCTTGCATTTTGAACATTATTATTTACAAATACTGATATCAAGTGTATATCCGATTCTACGAGAATACACATAATACCCTTTAATATGTGATCTTTTTTAATGACTACGTAATTTTAGTTTTCAAAAAACATGAACTTATCTGCTAAAGTTTCTCTTAGTTATCTTATTTTTTATGCTATTAACATAGACATAAAAACCTTTTAGTACTATCGGATTTTTAGAATCGGATAGTACTACCGCGTATACCGCTGACTATAACTTTTTATTTGGTTACAAAACTAGAGTCCACTGTTCTGAAACGCAATGAATTATTGAAAATATTAATGCGAATGTATGAAATTGTTGAGAAGTGTTTAAAAGTCAGAAGTGTTACTATTAATACCAATTGTTGTAGTAAAATTTTTCATTTTTGAAACATTATGGCTTTGAACATCGGATATGTATTAAATTCAGAATTTTAGTACATCACCTTCTCCAATACTCCTTCTCTTCTCTATGCTTCAAAAATTCTGAAAGACCAGCATCAATATATGCATAAGTAATATGAAGTTGGGTTATATTATAATGGTGGATCGAAAAATCCATTTCAGCCTATTGACTTAGTGTGTTATAACTTGAAGAGTGTAAAAGTATCTTAAATAATGTTCTTTAAGAAAAAGATTAAGACACTCTAGTAAGTAAATTCCTAGCATATTTATTTGATTAATTATGTAATGGATATGGGCCAGAATATGTTTTTTTGATAGAGAACAGGCATATTTTATAAAAAAAACTGTAAAAATTGTCCTGTATTACACATAATAGTTACAATGGTTAAATTATTTTATATTTTTTCCTAGACCTTACATTTGTTCAAACTGCTTATCATCATGTTTATCATGTTTATTGCTCTTTTCGAATTCTTTGATTCCTATTCCAGATACTAGATTAAAGTTGCAATGATGCCCATATACTTATATTGTGTTACTGCTTTGATTCCGCAGATGCTTAAGTCTTAATTTTGATCCAGTCTTTTTCTTCCTCCTTGAAAGTACATTACTTTTCATTTTAATATATAGTATTAATCGATAAGTATTATAGTTTGCAGTATTTTTACATGGCGGTTAACTAAAAAGGGTTGGTATCTGCTATTAATATAAACGTTGTAAATAAATATTTGTTGTTAATTATATACGGACTATAAACTAATTAAATAAAAAATTCGATTATTCCAAAGACCACTGATGAAGAGTACTTGGCAATACTCGAAACAGCGTTGTATGGTCAGCCAAACTTCAATAAAATTAAAATAAATTTTTGTGTTTGTCCTTTATTTAATCCTTTGCTATTCAAAATTTCTCTATATTTGTTAAAATATAATAATAATATATTTATAATATATAATATCTAATATACAATATATAATATATACCTATATACATTTCATCTGCTCTGCATTGTCTGGTTCTCGTCAGAAAGAAGCTATGGACTGTAGGACAGTTAAAACTCTACGTCCAAGTATCTATCCAAATAGATATATGCTGTTCCAAACTTCCTACAGTAAGCTGACGCCTTAAAATATCTCTGTGATTATACAATATATAAATTTACAATATATACCATAATATATATATATATATATATATCATCTGCTCTGCATTATAGATTCGCTTCATTAAAACGACAGTTAAAACTCTACGTCTAAATATCTATAGGGATATGCTTTTCCAAACTCCCTACAGTACGCTAACGCCTTAAAATATTTCCGTGGTTATCACATCAGCTTCCTTGCTTAGGGGTGCCATTGACAGTCTAGCTTCCATGAACTGAGCTATTAGTGGCATTTGTGTATAGCATTAAATATTGATCTATTATATTTACTATTTACAGTACAAAAAAATTTTTTTTTTGGAAATCTTAAATATAAACTATCAAAATATTCGTTTTATTTAATTTATATTTTTAATTTTTATTTAATTTTTATTTAGTTTTTTTTTTTTGTTTTATAATTGCCATAAACTAAATAAAAATATGATTATTATTTTAAACTGGTAAAGTGACATTTTTGGTTAAATTAATTCATTTGTAAGCATTTAACTGTATAAAAGTATTTTACACTAATTTATATATAAAGTATAATATTGCCACAATATAAATATAATTATTCAACAATTATATTACTTTGCATTTGAATAAACTTTATTTAAGTAATTAAAACAACTATTAAATTATTACTCTAATGTTGATGCAAAATTTTCCATAAGGAACTACAATTTGACAATATATCAAAAAAATAGCCACTACAAAATTTTTAAACAAATTGCAAAATTATATTAACATTGGCCAAAAGAGTCAATGGCTTTAGTTAAAGACATTAAAACTTAAACCCTTAAAATTGCTTATATAAAAAATTGAATACACATTTTTTTATAGCAGAGAAAAAAATATAAAAACCAGCTAAAAAATGTAGTATAATGGACTAGTATAGTAAAAAATATTTATATGTAATAACAATAAAAAAAAATTAATAATTAAAATAAAATTCGCTGAAATTTTGAAAGTAATCCAGTCAGTCAAAGGTTATGTATATTATTGCAGTAGTCAACTTTTTATTTAAATAGCTTTTTTGTAATTTCATTATTAAAAATTATAAACTTTTTTTTGTAAATTTTTAATGAAGACACGCTTTTACTAACGCTGTAATAAAAAAGTTCATCATAACTCACTTGGCCATGTTTCACTGACATTTCATCCACAACGTCATTGTCAGTTATCATCCAAACTCAGCGCTAGACTTGACTTATAAAACAATTTGGCTGGCATCCGAAGTTTCTTTTTTTCTTTGCTGCTTTTATATTTTCATAAAATTTTAATTATGATTTACTTCATGAAATATTGTTACCAATTTTATATATAAAAAACATATATTTATTTACACATCTATAAATTAAGTAGATAATTTTTAATTTCGTTAGTTTCTTTTGTTAAATATTTTTCATTAATCTGTTACTTAGATAACAGATCATTTTGTATAGTTTAATCATACTTTTAGTTAGTTCAAGCTAAATAAAATTATTGACAGGTGATGCAAGCTATATAATCTATTATGTATCTCTTGTATTGGAATTGATAAAAAATGTATGGTTAAAATTATTGTCTGCAATATAATATTAAATTTCATGTACAATAAAACTAAAAAATATGCATTAATTAATTGATAATTTAATAAAAAAATGTACATTTTTTAATTAAACTAAACTTAAAAAAAAAACATAACTGCAAGATAGAATTTTTTCTCATTTATTCTATAAGACAAAAGATTCCAAGGCAATGAAATGGCAGACAAACTTGCAAGAAGAGGCGCGGCTTCAAGAATGATAGGCCCTGAATTATTCTGTGGTCTAGGCAAAGGAACTCTATCTATTCTTATGAACGCCGCAAAGGAAAAAAAAAAGAGAACTCTATTGGGAAAGGCTACTAAGACTATGACAATCTGAAATGCTTTTAGGGACTTATAACCTAAAACGGTTCAAAGATTACATAGCACAATCAAAAAATAACGTAAGAATTTGGAGAAACACTCCAATCCGACTAAGAGCCACAATAGATTTTTTAGGTCGCAGTGCACGATCCCTTCTTTTCAATAATCAATATTAGTTAGGTATATAAAATAGACTGTATAAGTATAACACTACCTCTACCGCAAATTTGGTGTCATGAAGTTCCACATCTTTAAATCTATCAATTGTTTTAGTGAAATTAACTATTTTAATAATGAATGTTAAAAATATTTGTGCTAGAAAAAAAAATATATAATAATCCACATTATCTACAAAGTAGATTATAATATTCCCAAAATAAATATTAACCAATTTATATAAAAAATAAAGAGTGGTAGCAATAATAACAACCCCGCTAATACAAAATTAATTGACAAATTTCTTCTTATTATGTACAAAAAAAAACGTTTTAATAACAAATAATTAACAAAATATATATATTGATATATATCAAATCTCTTTTCATTTTTTTCTGACGGATTACACTCTTATTAACTATGTTTCATCTATATATATAGATACAAAAACAATAAAAAACAAAAATAATTTGTTTCCTTTTATTAGCAGGCTTGGAAAAAAATCTGTGAGTTTTAATATCATAACTGACGATCAATAATGTAACTGCTTTATACATCTTAAAGAGACTAAGTACGATGATTGGAGAATTGCAAATGAATGCGAATGTTCTTAACGGGAGTATGGGTTGATCAACTGATTCAAAAAAAATACGCCATGAATCAAATTTAATTTTTGAATAATATATTATTTTCCAAACAATCATTTGTTTATCTATAGGAAACCCTTTAATAATTTTTCTTAATATTTCAGTTCAAATTTTAAAAATTGCTAAGTATTTTTTTAGTATAGAGAAATTTCTGGAATGCTATAAATTAAACAAGATAGAACCATCCTATGAACTAAAGTAGCACATAAAAACCTAAGTAACGATAACTTTAAGACAATTTTATAAAAATCAACACTTGTTCAAAAAAGAAATGCTTTAATTTTACTACATAGTGTTAAATTGATCTTAATTTTAAAAATATATAATACATACAAGTATAATAAAAATAATTAAAAAAACACTTAAGTAATGTGAAAAAGTCGGAAGATAGCTTTCTATTGCATGTTAATTAATATTAGTTAATGATAATGAACTTTCATAATTTTGCAGTCTTATGAACTTAAAATTCATTTTCGAAAATTATTTAAAAATTAACATAAAACTTAATTTTTAATCATTTCTTAATTGTAATTGTAGATTAATAATATAATTATATATGTAGAAATTGTTATTGTATGTTGTATAAATACTTTTTATTTAAAATAATTATTTTTTTCTTTAATATAGAAACATATATTAAATTAATAAAATTATTAAATATTGGGTTGTAATTATGATTTAACAAATTTATAAATTTTTTTTATAATTATT
>NC_051847.1:143351056-143358266 GCF_002237135.1 Teleopsis dalmanni | reverse complement strand
GGTTTACGCATATAGTTCACTGTAGTTTTAGTCTTATGATACATTCTTTGAATAAAGTAATGTTACTGAAAGATGAATAAATTAATGCGAAATGAATTATTTTTATCAAATATCTTTTAATTATCAATGCTGTATTATTCATGATAAAATTGAAAACATATTTTCTTTATGCAAACAACAATACACTAGAATGCATTCATTGTTACAACCATTGGTGCCTTGACGCATAAATGCTGGAACGCACCCATTGTTCTTAGTTCATTATTCCTGACTAAATGTAGTAATATCTTTGACGAATCTCTTCAGTCTATGTACTATGCTATTTGGTATATTCGTCAGATTCTACATGAAGTAAAGGTGTAATTGTTCTTCTCATTTTATAAAATACTTCACCGTGGCAAAGAATGTACCGTCAATACAATTTCCTTTTTCCACCCAATCGCAGCTGTTATGGATATCATAGTATTTGACTTGTTATGTACTGTTCCACACCAGTACAAACGTACTGTAATGATTTTTTTAGATACAGATTTATACCGACTATACATACCTTTCAAATATTTCATATTTCTCTAATTTTTTTTTTATTATTGTGGGTACTTCAATAGAACGAGGTACTTCATTGTTTATGAAAAATTTGTATTGTTAACCACATGTGGGAGTACAAAATTTAATTAGAATTTCTAGAAATGATGACGTTACTTGTTGTGTTTCAGTGAAAGAGCAGAATGAAGTCATATAAGAAATTAAAATAGAACTTAAAAGCACTACCTTTTCGCAAATTCATCTTTTGTTATACAATAATATTGTACTCTCATTTGTATTTTAATTTTGGAAGATTGCATCTAAAATTAGAATTACTCGGCAACAAGTTTAGCAGTCATAGAAACATTAATAGAGCAACTAAGGAAATTTATTTATTCATTTGATTAATAAAAAGGATAAAATGGCATATTTCCTTCTCATTTTTCTCATATAATTTTTTTCAACCTGAGTTGAAAGTATTAAAATTTTCTATATTCTACCCCAATTAAACACTTCTTGTAGGTATATGAATAGTAAAGATTTCAACCATGGACCACGAAGATCTAACTAAGATCATAAGTTGCTCAAGCGTTCGTTTAATCGTTGATCTCTACATTTCACAATATTAATACATTATATTAATATTTTATTACGACATTGTACGAAAATAAAAATATATATCGATGGATCACTGATTTAATAACTTTATATACTTTATGATTTCACACATGGAAATTTTATTATACATGTGTTAGAAGAGTTATATATAATTTTTTAATAAATATCTCAAAAACTATTTAAGCAAAACTTCATTTTAATATCTTTATTAATTTAGAAAATATCATATTCTGATCATAAATATTAATTTTGCTACACTGTCCTATGTTTCGATGCTTCGATAGGCTTCAGACTGTCTCAGGAAAGTTTATGTTAACAACTAAAAAAGAAATCTGACTGCAATTTCCATAAATGTTGTTTGAATATACTTATATTTATAAACTATTAACAAACTCGTATTATTGACTATATTTATCACATAAATTATTAGTAATTAATTTCTAATTATTAATACTGTTCGCATTAATTTAATAAGAAAATCTGAGCTAATGACTAACGATAGGTTCATGGGAAAAATTTAGCTTAGAAGTTGTGTACTTAAATAAACAGTTTTTTATTTGTATTATTTAAATATTATTTTTAGATCAAAAGAAATGTTTGACAGTTTCAAATTGCTTATTTTTTGTCATTCTATTTACATAAATTATATACACCAACAGAGATTCACATCTGATAATTATTTCACAAATGAGTTCATAAAACGTGTGGGAAATTAATTAAATCACTCATACGCTATGAACATAATGAGCAGAGCACATGAGCACATATGTATATAACTGTTATGCATCTTTGTACTTTTTGAGTCTGAAAAAATAAATAAATCGTATTTATTTATTTATACTTTGTACTGAATTTAAAATAACTTAAGTAATTATACCACTGAATATGCAATTGCAGTTTTATGCAATCCAACAAGGAAACCAGTAATTGCTCCAATGAAAGATAAAAACAATCAAGATAACAACAGAGCAGGGATTTAATTTAATACAGTTGTAATTGTTAGTTACAATTTGCAGTGTTAAAGTTAAGTATTAATGAGTAACGCAATAATTTGGGAAGCAATAAGTTGATTCGGATACTTGCTTGCATACTATAGCAGTTGTATTAATATCCTTCAGACTGATGCAATTTATAAAGGTTATAGTATTTTTTCACGTTACGGTTTTAATATATACAGTAAGAAATCTTAATCTTTATTGTGACGCGAAATTTTTAAATTGAATATAGATTTTATCCATTAGTTATACGACAAGGGACTTAATAAATGCCTTAGTCAATAAATTGCTGATCATCATATATTGCTGTATTCGATCTTTCTTGCAATAATAATTTTTTTGAATAAACGTTTGTACTATATTTACATATATTTATTTATCTCAGTAATACTATTTGTATCACTATTATCGAATTGGTCAAGAAATGTGAATAAGTTACATATTTATTCTAAGTACTAATTAATATCAATGTAATGCACCTCTTCAGCTTTATATTTTAATTTCTTTTATATAGTTTATAACTGAAAACAATAAAAGCACTTTAATGAAGCATTTTTATACAAAAGTATAGCTTCAAACACCATTTCATTTTTTTTTTATTAGTTCCAACTGAGTTTTAACGTTGAAGTCATTGAAAAGACTTTTAAATATTTTAATATACAAGGAAAATTTATCAATGCTTTTTAAGTCATATAAATATATATTCATATTTGTTTTTTTAATCAAACTTTGCAAGTCTTGGATAATTAATTAATTTTATTTTTGTTTTGTAAATCAAAGTAGTAAAATAGCAACTAGCTTTGTTTTTCACTAATGTAATTCATGTCAATTTATGAGATATTTGGTACACTTAAAGAAATTATGAAGCCTAAGCTATTTAATTGAACAGTTATTCAGATAAAAATAGTTAAGGTTAAGATTTTTCTTCGAAGAACCTATATCTCGCTAAATACTCAAAACGAACGAGTATCATCCGAAATAAATAAAAATATAGAAATCACCTTCCGAGGTTAGACCACTTTATCACGAAACACTCCGCATATTCAAATCATTGTGAATGTAGTGCTTTAAACTAAATAGGATCGTATTAAACTATTATTTCTCATGTGTCTTCCATTTTTATGTCATTTTATATATCACTTTAAATAATTTATTGCATAATATTTAAATATTTGAATTAAATTTTATGTCTACACATTCCGAAAATATATATATTCAATTTGTTTCTTCCACATAATTTGATTTTGATGAAAATTTCATCCAAATAAAAATAGGAAAACAAATGCTTGCCCCTGCTGACTAGACCATGTCAAAGACAGCAACAGTTATGAAATGAAATAAAAACGATTTATGAGACACAGAAATAAAATTAATAAAATTTATTCCATAAAGTATACACATGGAACTCAACCCATATTCGAAACAAACCCAAGAAAACTCTGTTGGACTTGTCATATTCCAGTTTTACTCCATGGCAACAGAAATTATGTTAAGGCCAGTGAATAGATATGACATTGAAAATTAATGACAAAAATGTATGGAAATGCTGATGTGCCCAAAGGCAATATTGCAAAAAATTCATTTCTACGAAGGAAATGAAATCAGTGAAGGGCTTTTATATTTTGTACTCTTATTAAATATCCCAAACTAATGAAGATGTTGAGATGTGGGTTATTGCTTTTGTGTAATTCATTATTTAATATATTGAGTAAGAGATTTTTTTATATGTATTTAATTGGTTTCCAAATTTAATATCTTAATGTAAGCTTTAAAACATCTGTTGCTATTTATCTATAAGTACACAAACGAATAAATAACTTGTATTTGCAGTTGATTATTATAATTATTATAATCTTTGTTCAATATCCTTATGGCGTTTTCGATTGGTAAATCTGAACACAACCCAGATTTACTCTCAAACTGTCAAATTTTGTTGGCCAATCGAACATTTTAAGTTAAAGTAATCTTACATTTTTTAAAAAGTTGTCTTTTTTTAAATAAATCCTTACTTTTTTTCGAAAAACATTATTATTAATAAAAATAATACAAACAATATTTTGAAAAATTTGGCTTTTTTAAAAATCTTTTCAAATTTTGCAGACACTGATACCTTACTATATTAAAACGAATATTTTTGCTCCAAAAATTTGTATTTTTTATCACTCATCGTTTTTCGGAATCCGTTCTTTGAAACATGCTACCGTTTAACACATTAGTCAATAAGACGTGTGACTAACTAAGAAAAACAAATTTTTACTGCCCAAAATCGATTTTATTTATCAATAAATTCTCCTTCAAGGGCAATGCAATCATTCCAATGCTTCTCTAACTTCTCGAAGCCGTTCTTGTAGAAGGATTTGTCTTTTACCTCAAAATAGGCTTCAGTTTCACCAATTACTTCCTCATTTGAGATAAGTTTCTTACCGGCGAGCATTTTTTTGAGATCAGCGAATAGCCAGTAGTCGTTGGGGGCCAACTCTGGACTATACGGTGGATGAGGAAGTAATTCGAAGTGTAATTCGTCCAATTTTGCCATCGTTTTTATTTACTTCTGACATGGTGCATTGTCTTGGTGAAATATAGAATTTTTTTCAAATTCTATATTTGAGATCTGTATTAACATAAAAGTAATTTTTTGGGTTGAAAGCCACTGATTTTAAGTTCAGATAATAAAAACGAAACTCATCTTCACGAATATTGAATTCCTATAATCGAATCGTAAGCATAACTGTCGACTAGGCACAACATTAAGTTTTTTTTTTGATTTAGTGATATAAATGCCATAAAATGTTCTTTGGCAATTATTAAACTGAAAAAATAATATTTTAATATTAACATACATATATTTTATTAATTGCTTTCATATATCAGAGCCAGCCGAAATTGCATTTTTAGTGTGGCTCCAAGTCGGATTAATTTTATTTCGATAATGGAGGCAAGCTTTTCAAACTGTTAAATATTTACGAAATAATTTAAATTTTTACTTTGTGGTCGTTTTCATGAATTTTAAATTAAATGAAATACATTAACAATTTCTCGTGAATTTAGTAGTTCAGCAAGTGTTAAATAAACATTCGAGTGTTTTTCTGAATGGATTATACTTTCCATACGTTTCTGCTTATTTTGAACACAAAAGTTATAATTCTTATGATTTATAAAATTTTTTTGTAAAAAACTGTATAAAATATGTTTAAAACTGCAAAATAACTGAGTTTTTAATATATATGTTATGTGAATTATTTATGTTCACTATAAGTGCTATATAAATGCGAACAAGATTCTCTGAGATACTCAAGTATACTCATACTATAATGGAAGTTTTAAGTAGATAGCACATATGAAATTGGGTGAAAAGCATTTAAACTTGAAATAAAAACTTATTTTAATTATATTGTATGTTTTTCTGTCATATTATTTTATTGTTAATGTTGAAAATAATCTAATTCTTTATCCTTGTCCATATCCTTGATTTATATTCCTTATCTTAATTGCTACTGATGTTGGGTATTTGGAAGGAATATTTGGGGTACAATTGTAATGTCTAGGTTTTGTGACATATCACTCTATTTTCTTCAAGTGAAAGCTGAATTTATACCGAATAACATTTATTATTAAAAAGATAGTTTCTAATTGGAATTTTAATAAATGCATTACAAATCAAATTTTTCTTTTAACTTAACTTCGATAATAAACCAAAAGTTTGTAATTAAGATAATTCTTTTGACTTAATTAATGTGTATAGAAAGGGTAAAGATAATTATTATAAGTTTGTATATACAGTCAAACTCCATAACTCGATGTTCGACTTCGAGTTAGAGAATTTTATTTTTTTGTTTTTATTTTTGAAATAAACCAAAATTACATTTTAAGATTTTTATTTATTTAAAATCAAATATAGCACAGAAGTTATAGTGAAGTAAAGTATTCGGAAATTAAGGTTTGGGATTTTAATTTTTTTCTTATTTTCAGTACTTGATTCCACTTTCCACTATTCCACACTATTCATACTCTCATAGTGATCATCAGTTGAAGTATCATTCGTTTGTAAATAAAAATTCTGGATTTTGAATGAGTCTTCTACTTAATTCTGGGAAGGCTAATGAACAATTTCATTCACCTCATCATCACTTACGGTTGCGCTTAGAATCGGATCCACTAATTAAGAGCTGTAATGCTCAATAATATCGTAATCTGCAGGAATGCTTTATATATAAATTTCATTGTCAAAGTCGATATAATCGTTAAAAGTAGCATTGGAAGTTATTTTATTTACTTTAAACCACGCTTTATAATTCTGTTCCATCAGTTCACGTTCTTCATTAGTGTTATTCAAGGAAACTAATGGAATGTTGTCCATGTAAAAAATTGGCGAAGTCTAGCTTTTTTAAAGTAGTGGACAATCATTGAACTACTGTTTACCAGAGACTGGCATTTGAACAAAAAAAAGTAACATAAAAAAAAATTTTCACATTTGGTTTGGAAAAAGGGATTTCCCCTAACACCAAAAATGGATTCATACTTAAAACAAAAATTCGACTTACAGAATGCACTCTCGCATATTTTTATTGGCACGTGACAATATTTTTATTCGAGTTATATAGAAAATTCGAATTATAAAAGTTCGAGGTATGGAAGTTTGACTGTAACATCAAAAATATTATGCATTCTGTTCATTATAATAAATCGAAAATACCAGTTTGAACCTCTGTCTCCAAAAAGAGTCTTATATAAATTCACTCATATAATAGTGAATAATATATATATTATTATTATTAAAAACTCCAAATACATTTTGAGCTATATAAGGAAGTGTTACAAATATCTTTTATGAAACAAAAGCTTAGTAAAGAATATATTATATTTGTTATAGCAATTCTTTGTGTAAAGTTTTATTAATTTATTATCAGTGTTGCGAAAATAATTGAAAATAATATGTTGTTTTATATTAATTTTATTTTTTTTATTATTTTTAAATATAAAATGACGTCAACGCCAATGTACGGGCTTGAATTATATTAATTATAAATTCAGCACAGCTGTTATTATTAATTTTTATTTTATTGCTGAGTGAC
>NC_051847.1:143343220-143350956 GCF_002237135.1 Teleopsis dalmanni | reverse complement strand
TAAAACTTAGCTGATATACAAAATATAAATGATTTTCTTTTGGCGTTGCCACCTGTTGTGAAGTCAGGTAATTATCAATCCATCTATTAAGTACTCGATTTTTATGGATAAAGATTTGATGCCTACTAATTTTAATGAAAGATGCATATAAATATATTAATTCTATAAATATATTAATTATATCAATATAAAACTATAATTTAGTTTGTCATTTTGTAATGAAACCAATTATTTGATATATCAACTAAAAATGCATATTCTTAGTCTGTATTAGGTATATATTATTACATTATTACATTACATTATTATTATTATATATTGTGTAAATAATAAGATCCAACATACATATATGATACGTATATTTATATTTTGCTCAACAGAATGACTCACACTTTGTATTTTAATTTTTGTACTTATAGATTATTACGTTTATGCAGATACAAAAAAATGTTTTTACCTCATTTATAACTTTATTTTTCTTTTCATTTAAAATAATTTGGTGATCTTGCAAAATATATCGCAATTTTAATAGTTGTTTAACCTTTCGGTATTTACACATTTTTGAAATGAAATAGAATACGACTTGATCTAAACGAAGTAGTGGATAAAATTAAGCTAATAAACAAAAAATTGTAAAGATAATAAACACAAACAAAGAAATTTCAGATATATGTAAGTCTAGATAATCAATCCAACTCGGAGTAATTTAAAAATTTTTGGAAAACGCGTGAAGAAATACTTTATCGATTATAATTAATTAATTACAATTATGTAACAATATCCCTTACATAAATGTGTAATTAAAAATTTACAAAATTAATAAAACTTTAAGTATAAAGATAGCTAAGATATACATCAATTTGAAAGTGTGTCGTTATCATAAAAATAAAATACAATATATAGTTAATTTGGTTTATGCTCAGAATATGTAGTCTATTTTGTAGTTATATATATATTTTTATTTATTTTTAAAAAAATTTTCATTCAATCTCAAAATTTCATAAGATTTTTAAGTGTTCCAGAACTCAAAGTAATAAAGGATAGATAATTGAAACAGTGGCATCTAAAAAAGGGTTGGCTTTGTGTTCAAAAGGCTAACAATCTTATCTTGCCAAATATTTCATACTAGATATGAAATTTATTTTTGTTCACTTAAGTGTTTTCATATGAGAAATGCATTAGTTTTCAAAAACCTGTCTAAGGAGTTCCTGCATACATTCTTAAATTTAAGTGATCAGAGATTACTGCACCCTGTATAAGTCTGTTCTCAAACTTTCACTTAAGTTTTTATGAATATCATTGCAGTTTGATTGTCACATATAATTTTGCTATATAAAACTATACATAATATAGTCAATAAAATTGACTTAGGTGTCAATTTTATTTATATATATATTATATAATAAATTTTTATATACTTTTTATATTTTATTTATAACACTGAATGAACTAGCTTAAAAACAAAGAGATTAGTTAGCGATTTGAAACAGAGAATTGGACTTGACACATTAGTTTGATTTTTTTGTTAGAAAAAAAAAGACTATGATAACTTTTAGTATAAATAATTGTAATTTTTAAATAATTGTTGTTCTTCGAAAATTTATATAAATACAGTAGATTCTTAATATAATGAATATGCGATATAACAAATACGATTATATATTATATTATAGTTGATTTGTTAATTTTTTGAGAAAAAAAAACATCTATATAAGAAAAATGTTATATATTTATCAGATATAGATATACGATTTATATGTTTATAAATTTAAAAAATTATAATAATAATTAATTACAATAAAGTAAAATAAATGTCCGTATGAATATTTAAGAAATAATTTTATAATAATAACCAATTAATATGACGAATGTTTTTAGCAAATTATGTACAAACACTCTATAATCGTAAAGTACAAGAGAATTTCAGAAGCCTACTACTAAACTAATTCCGAAATGCCAGAGTCTACTGTGGTATTCATAAACGATAAAATGTTTAAGGGTATACCTTCTGCGAATTTTGTTTTTTGTTAACTAATCCTTAAGTAATAGACCTTTTTCAAAAAAAGTCTATTTCTTGACATATAGTACAAATTTGAGCGCCATCTGTCAATTAGTTTGTTTACAGCAGCTTTTAATGTGAAACTACCTCAAGTTCATTTAGCGATTTTTGCTATGGAAAATTCTTGTTTTACGCGATTTTTTGACCAAACACGGCGGCATCATTGTCATCGCTCAGGCACCATATTCGCCAGATCTGGCGCTGTGCGACTTTTTTCTTTTCCCGAAACTCAAATTGCCCCTTCGTGGTAAGCGTTTTGAGTCGATTGAATCGGTAAAAGAGAAATCGCCGAAAGAACTAAAAGCCGTAGCTTCACGGGCCTACGAAAAGTGTATGGAAGATTGGGTTAAGCGTTGGCATATGTGTATCGCTTCAGAAGGAGATAAAATAAATTTGGAATAATATTTAAATTTGTGTGTTTTATTTACAAAATCTGAGTACTTTTTGAGCAGAAGGTATCTAATCTAACCACTTTTGCTACGGAAATGTTTTTTTATATCTTTTACTGTGAATAACCATGAATAATTTATAAACTTATTTAGGACTTCATGTCGTAAGCATCAATATGAATATATGAAATCTTTGGAAATTAAAGATTATGGCCGAGAAGAATTTGTAACTAAAGTTATATTTCAGTTTCTATTAGTGGTTGTGCCACCGCCTACACACTTGTATTATCTTTCATTAAGATACGAATTTTGATCAAAAATTAACGCGCATTTTTAATTTTATACAAGTATTTAATGTCCAATGTTTATTCCATCTATAATGTACTTATGTTAACACTTTTAGTTTGAAAAACACTGTTGTTTTCATAAGGTATGGTCTTAAGCGTTTTGCTTCTATTTTCATCTATATTAAAGAGAGCAAAATCTTCATCTATATAAAATAATCAACATAGCGCCATCTTCAGATAATAGGATAGTTTGGCGGCTCTACAGTATTCTTTTATCAAAATATTTGTTCGTCTCTAATGGTAATACTTCGATTAACAATCACAATGCGTTTCATTTGTTCCACATTTTTATCATTAACAGATAGATTGTGTTCTCAATCTTTCAGAAAGTTTTATTCCAGCCTTAAATTTGTGGCTGCGATATATTATCGTCGATAAAGGTATTTTTTTTAGCATTTTCTGCACTTAATTTTGTTTAAATTTCGTACTAACTCTCTGATTCTACAATCACTACATCAAAAATGCATAAAATGCAAATACAAAGCATCACAGCTTACTTTTTGATCACAGAATCAATTATCACTCAATAATACGCCCAATTATACAAACACTATACATTGTGACCGAAAGGTTTTCGGAAATTCTCATTTAAAATTCGCGCGCTGTATATTTTTCGATATTTTAAGTTTATGTAGTTTGGCAGCACTGTCCCGTAATTACTATGCCAAAAATGAGCGCGATGTCGGACAGTTCGTTTACGGCAGCTGTTGAAACCAGTTCACCTCAGTAGTGCGTTGCGAAAAAAACAATGGAAAAAAATATTGAACAAAGAGTTTGCATCAAATTTTGTTTTTCGAACGAAATTTCGTGTGCAGAATCGTTGCGAATGCTACAAAAGGCTTATGGGGAATCAGTTTTATCGAAAACTCAAGTTTATGAGTGGTACAAAGCCTTTCAGGACTGTCGTACGACCGTCGAAGACATGCCGCGTTCTGGACGACCTTCGACCTCTACCACCGACGAAAACATTGAAAAGGCAAAGGAAATCGTGTTCAAAAATCCTCATGTGAGTGTTAGAGAGATAGCACGAGAGCTAGGCATCGGTCGTGAGATGGCTCGTTTGATTTTGGTGGACAATTTGTGTATGCGACGTGTCAACGCCCGGCTTGTTCCGATTCACCTCAATTTGTTCAACATTATCAACGATTTTAAGGCCAAACATTCAATAAATACCATCGAACAGCCACCGTATTCACCTGATCTTGCACCGTGTGACTTTTTCCTGTTTCCCAACCTCAAATTACCACTCAGAGGAACGCGTTTTGAATCCATAGAAGACGTAAAACAGAATTCGCAGAGGGAACTCAAAGCCATACCGGAAAGCGCCTATAAAAAAGTTTTGATGATGGAAAAAACGTTGGCAATTTGTGTATCGCTTCTAATGGAGCATATTTGAAGGAGATAAAATAAATATTGATGAAGGTTAAGAATTTTGCGTTTTATTTAAAATTTCCCGAAAACTTTTCGGTCACAATGTATATAGGTGTTTGTAGTTATTGTTATTTTTTAACCAAATAAAATTAAACATCAAATTTGGATAACGTATAACACATCAACAAAAATTTTAGAACTTTAAATATAAATTCTGTCGGTAAAAATGAATTCAATTTTAAACCGATCTGTATGTAATTTGTATGAATCTAGTCTAAAATAAATGGTAATGGAGTAAATTTTTTTTTTGACTATGCCAGAGTAAGGCCCATGTTATGTAGAGTGTCACGGCACGTCAAAATAAAAATTGATGTTGTTTTTAAAGCAAATTAAAAAAACAGAGTGAAAAAAAAAATCAAATGTTTGTTTAAAGTTGGTCATGAGAGCCGAGCCTATTTGTGCCTCGTCACTCAGTCAAAGTCCTGTTGTATGTATGTATGTTTATATTTTCTTTAAAAATAAGGCACAACCAAAGAGTACCAAAGTAATAGTAGAAATACGCAATTGACAAACTGCTACTGATGTGACACTCTGCATAACATGCATTTACGACATAGCCCCACAGAGCCATTTATGTCGATGATACTCTACATAACATAAGCCTAAATTATAGTCATTGTCAAAGTATCGGTATCGGTTTTTTTATATTTATTTTGCAAATATCTGTTAGTAGTGATAAAGATGTGCTTTGGCAAAGCGGTACTAATGTTTTCATGAGAGTCAGTCATGCAAAAAAATTTTAGTGCTTTGTCGTGTGGGTCGAGTCCACTGAGAAAACGACATAATTTTTTAATTTATTATTTTGCGAATGTCCAAGTATCTAGTAATGGTTAAGGTTGAGTTCAACAAAGATATAGTAGTCTTTGAATGCAACTTGATGGTGTTAAAAAGTTTCATTGACTTATCGCGAATGTATATATACATTATATATGTATATTCATTATTATATATAAAATAATATATTAGATTCTCTTATTTCTGTTACTCAAAAATAGTGATATTAATTCGCATAATAGGTAAAAAGTTAAAATGAAAAGTATGTCCTTAAGTTACTGTTTTTTTTCTAATACGTTGTGAATATTGTGATTATATACGAGTATTGCATTACAACTTACATCGTTTATATTTTCAAATTAAAACTGGACATAATTTCAAATTTATTTATTGTTAATAGATCTATAAAAGTTATTATGATTACATTAATTAATTTGTTTAAAAAATACTTTCAACAAAACTTTGCATATGTTTTCAGTATTCAAAGCCAAGTGGTACATTGACTTATTATTTTTAGGTCTAATCTTTATTCGTTAATTTCTTACGTTATATTTTTTATTATTTGAAAAATTATTAAATTTATTATAGGAAGACCTATATAGCCAATTATCTTAATGGTAAATTTCTATTATTGAGATTCAAATGCATGAACTTATATCTTAAGCAATTCATTTATAAAAGATTAAGAAAAATTATTAGGGATTTTTCTGTAGACTTTACTTATAAGGTGCCGTTTGGTTAAGATTTTTTTTTTTAATATATTTTTTTTATTATTGAAACAGAGTTTCTTATCACAACCCCTAGTCATAGCTGACCAACGAGCGGTTTTAAAATATAACATTAGCTAATATTATACTATTATTATAAAGTTTATATTTATCTTGAACGTGATTGGTAATTGTAGAAAGCTACGGTCAAAAACAACGACAAAGACAAGAATGATAAGACTATGTGCTCAGTGGTATTGCAACATTATGAGTGATTACTATCTAGTCAAAAAAGGGGTTTAAAGTGAGAGGAAGAGAAAATAAGTTACCTCACAATAACTGAGAGAATTCGGTTGAGAAATCTTGATGAATCCACATTATAATACTCACATTAAACCGTCATATATTGTTTGTTCGGCAATCAGTGATAATTCTTTACATGCGGTCAAGTCGCATGTAAATGTTCCACAAAATAAAACTTTGAAAAGCCCCTACGTGAGTCTTTCAAAAACAAAAGTAAGGAAGTCTACATTTAAGAAGCAATGCATTTAACGAAATAAATATGCAATTAGTTTGGAAAAAATATTTTTAAAAAAAAAAATTAATATTTTACAACATAAAATACTGGTCTTTTTGATAACGTCAGTATCTGTTAGCTCTGATCAAATCTACCGCTATGATATTTTTATTTATGTTTAAGGAAAATGTTATGAGTAAAGATATCTTTAGTAGATATGTTTTAGCTCTGTTGCCATTGTTAAGCTACCCATTTTAATTTCTCAAATTGTTAACAAGACTTTTCTTACTTTTAAAATCTACTGTTTCTTTGGAAACAATAAGGTAAGAGAAGTTACTGAGATTGTGCTACATTAGCCTATATTTGTTTGCACATCTTTTTATGCATATATATATGTATGTCAGGAGTTACTTGCGCAGACGAGAACTTTTGGATATTTTTACATATTTTATGTTTTGTTGTGACTACTTTAAATACTATACTGCATAAAATGGAACACACAAAACGTATTAGGTAAATAGATTTCAAATATGCTAACTTATATTTTGTTCTATACTACCATATCTTAAAATAGATACGAGCTAAAATAATATTTAAGTTAAATGATAAGCGAAAATTTCGTGCATTTTTGTATATGCGGCAAAAATGGTCAATCAAGTTAAATAATAGATTTTTATTTTTTCTTGCATCAGTATAGATTCCACAGCTCTATGATACACAATGAAATGAAATTCAAATTTGACAAAACTTCTTAATACAACACATTTCAACTGGTAGAAATCGCATGCCCACCATTTTGACGAATAATTCAAATATTTTCTACAAAGAACATAAATCAGCATTTATCCACTTTACGTGTCATAAAAATAAACATATAAATGGCTTTGCAATCAGTAGAGTCCTCTCTACCTCAACGTCTACCATAACAGAAAATCAAAATCAATGGATCCAGTAACAGCAGAGCTACCTGGTCTTCATACCGAGATATTGTTACTTTGAAACAAGTCTGCAGCGCAACAACGTTCTCAACATGCCCCTACCTGAAGTGATTTAAGATGGAACACAATATTCATGAGTTGCCAGCCATGTGCTTAACACATTCCATGCATAAAGATATATATTTTTAATGTATACTTTGACTGTTGCTCTAATTCTCATCTCCTTATCTGTTAACCCATCCTACTGTACATATAAATTGGAGCTTTATTTATTTATCGCTAAGCCCCATTGAGTTTGGAAGCTTTTTTACCTCGACATGCAGCCAGCATCAATACTTCTTTGGTTACACTTCACTCAGTTCTCTTCTATTATATTCCATATATTTGAACAGACTTCCAACATCAGTTTCACATTACACCCCATGTATTTACAATCCTGTTACATACCTAATTTATAGGTTTTCGGAATTCTGCTACACCAAATTTTAAATTTTCACTTGAAGGCATTTTCCTTCTTTAAAGTCAATAATAGTAATTTGTTCGCGTTTATAAATAGGCGTGAAGTACTTATAAT
>NC_051847.1:143338572-143343120 GCF_002237135.1 Teleopsis dalmanni | reverse complement strand
GTTTTTAGGTTATTCCTTGTTTGTTCTATGTAATGTTATGCAAATTCAAAGTGTTGGTCAAAGAACTGTCTTGTAGTTTATATATATTTTTATGATAATATAAGACGCACTTCCTGACACACCTTCATTATCATTATTATTTTCTCTTTTTTTTTGCATCATATTGTAAGATTATCTGTTCAACTTTCTTATTAGTCAGGAAGACTATTCAGTCTCCGTGTTGCTACAAAAAGTTACGTTATAGGTCATCTATAAATTTGCTTCATGAGTTCACTTTCTCCTACTATAAAGAGATTATCAACTTTTATTGTGCAATATTGTTTAGAAAATTCAATATAAACATTTCTACATACTTGTCGCATATAAGGTACGTGAATCTATGTTCATTATATACGACAGAATATTAGTTCATAACTCGTTACCGTACTTTCAATTTTATAACAATAAACATATCCGTTATTTCTAAAACGTTTGAGATATACTGAGGACACTATTATATACTTGTTTTGCTTATACAATGAACTCGTCTTGAATGTGGTTTTGTAATGCAGAATGCAATTTCATAAAAGAAATATGGAATATTACGTCTCCTCCAATAAGTTTTTTTTGTAAAATTTGCAATAACCATTTTTAACCGTTCAACCATTCACTCTCAGTAACAAAACTGTTTTCTAATGACTTTTACACAATTAATGAGCTAGTTTTTATTTCCATACTCTATATGTACCATATTTCAAAAATGTAGGAATATAGATAATGTCGATTTGTCTAAACCCTTCATTTAACGCTTCAGTCTTGAGTTTTTCTATACTTCATTCATAGGTAGAAATGATGTTACAACAATATTTTTTAGAATTTAAAATATTGAGGTATACTCAAAATGTACCTTCTGCTCAAAAAGTATGCGAATTTTGTAAATAAAACACACAAATTTAAATTTTATTCCAAATTTATTTTATCTCCTTCAAAATATGCTCCTTCTGAAGCGATACACATATGCCAACGCTTAACCCAATCTTCCATACACTTTTCGTAGGCCAGTGAAGGTATGGTTTTTAGTTCCTTCAGCGAATTCTTTTTTACCGATTCAATCGACTCAAAACGCTTACCACGAAAGGGCAGGAGGGGGAGTTTCGGGAACAGGAAAAAGTCGCACGGATCCAGATCTGGTGAATATAGTGCCTGAGCGATGACAGGGGTGCCGTGTTTGGTCAAAAGATCGCGAACAACAAGAATTTTCCATAGTAAAAATCGCTAAATGCACTTGAGGTAGTCTCACATTAACAGCTGCTGTAAACAAACTAATTGACAAATGGCGCTCAAACTTGTACCATATATCAAGAAAGGGTGTACCAACATAACGAAAAACAAATTTGACAAAGGTCTATTACTTAAGGAGTAGTTAACAAACAACAAAATCCGGATACTTTTTGAGCAGAAGGTATAATATCTGATACCATACTCTATGACTTAATCAAGTGTTTTCAGTATCTATCTTTTGAATAAAACATATGATTTTTTTTTTAAATAATAATAATTATTATTATAGCTTAATGAGTCAAACTAACTGCAATAGTTGCCTTACATACATAAACAAATAGGCTTTTTGTAATCCTTCGTTAAACCGAATCAACTCTTGTAAAATCAAGAATATTTATCTATGCCAACATCGTGATGAACCAAATAGGATTGCTTATTTGCTCTTCCCTTTATTTACTTAACCAAGTCAACAAAGAAACTTTATGAACTTTTGCCAAAAACTTTGGCATAGAAAGGAAAGTCAAATTTCTGTAAAGATACTGCGTCAAAATATAATTGATTATTTTGAATAAACTCTCTACGCATTTGAGTTTAGCGATAGAGCAGAATTGAAGCCTGAGAGGATAAACTTTTGAAATTAATTAATTCAATGAAATGTAAATAAAAATATTTTGTGAAGTTTATTAATAATGAGATTATTCAATGTCAATACTTAGAGGAGTCAAAAAATTAATACGAAATGATTTTGGTAAATTTGTGGTAGAAGCAAGGAAATAGTTATAAACTTCCGGAATTAATTTTACAAATAAGATTTTTTTAGAAAAAGCATAAATTCAGAGAATGTATATAGTGACAAATAAAATAATTTAAAAATGACTGATAAATTAATACAAATTTTGAACTTTCCTAATGTTATATTTATTCGAAAAATAATAATTTAGTTGCTTTTAAATATTATTCTTAACATAATTAAAAATTAGTTCAGATATCCTCATTTTACTCAATAACAATTTGAAATTTAACAAATTAAATAGTAAGGGAAAAGTAGTGACTTATTATGACTGCTCAATGATAAATATCACATTAAAAATTAAGAACTTAAAAAAATCATCACAAATTTTAACACAAAGTATTAGCCATCGAGTACCATGTCTACTGATCAGAAATGATTAGTCATTATTAATATTAATTATATTATTATTAATTTATTTATTAAGTTATTAATAATATTAAAAGTACATACGTGATCTTAATGATGTATCTGTTACCCACATTATTTATAATCAATTTCAGAAGATTCGACGCATATTATAAGGAGGTATTATTAATAATTTTTTTACAGTAACAAATAGTGTATCTGTAAGCTACATAAGTTTTGGAATACAGGCGAATCCAATAAGAGTATTTAGTACAATATATCACTGGGATTCTAGACTAAGTTTCTGTATAAAAAATAAAAAAGGTGTGTAAAATAAATTACTTACATACATCTCAAAAATATATAAAATCACAATAAAAATTACTGTGCCGTACTAAAAAATGTTCATTCATAAATAGGGTTTAACTAATTTACAAATAATTAAAACTTTTGTTTTCCAACGACAAGTAGATATACCGAACTTATATTAAAGTGATGTTTTGCAAAAATTTTAATACAAAATCTTAAACAGATGGTACATAGCTACTATTTATTATTAACAAAATTTGCAAAGAAAAATTTATGGAAATTTCATAAAATTTTACTAAAATCACATATGGTTGTTCCAATTGAGTATATAAGGGTGCGCAGCAATTCAGAAGATACTGCATCTCAAAGACAGCACTTTTCCTATATTTCTCTATTTCCTCAATCTATAAACGGAAAGTGATTATTAGACATCTTTTGCGACAAACCAACAGCATCAAGTCTTTTTATGCTGCTTAATAATAACAGAAGGTCGGTTTCTCAAATCGTGAGGGCAGACCATAATAAAACATTTGGATGTCTATTAAGCCTAATTCACCGTACCACAAATTTGTAATTTAGCGACGAATACAGCAAAAAAAAAACAAGAATTAGTTTATTGCCAAAAAACCTGGACTGCTAAGAAATCCCCTAAGCTACATGGATCTGCATACTCCAAATCAATTACTTCTGACTTAATCTACTGGAACAAATCTTACTTATCTAAGCTAGTAAACTGTCAGACAAAAAATGTTTATAAAATTCATTGTTTATAGTTAAGTTTTGGTTTTTTTAGTATACTTCTACAATTTAGTCTAATACATACCATTATAAGTGCAACTAATTACTTAAGTTCAGTAATTTTTCTTACTTTTCGGAGGAACTATGCTATTAAAACCACACTTATGCTTGCCTATCCATTTCTTTTTCTTTACTTGATCAAACGCGAGTTATGTTAGTTTTTAAAGCGTTTTTACTCAATACAGTCTGTGATTACTCCGTTGAATTCTGATGATTTATTAGAAGAAGTTATTCAGATGATTTCATAGAATTATTCCTATTCCCTTATTTAACATATAACGGCTTTAAGAGAACATGAATAGTTTTTAAAATTATAAAAGAGAACAGTATGACCTAAAAAGCATAGTTGTGCACTAAATATGTGTCAAAGGAATAAATATTCTCAAATACATTTTAATCTTAAAATCCTTTAAGCTACTACATATTATATATTTTTATTGACGTACTTTATAAATTCTGATTAAAATTGCTAAGAATTTAATATCAATGAATTCAATATCAACGAATTCAATATCAAAAGCCATAATTAATACTGATACACTATTTTATTTGATAACTTTGTGTAATTTAATCTATGTATTATTTTTCTAATTTTTTACAACCCACAAATTTTTTTTACTACTCTATTAAAATTGTTAGCAATTTCATTTTACCGTTTTTACATAAATTTTCAATGGAAATCTAGTTTCACATTAAAAAAAAGCAAATACTTAAAATTGGATATTCAATTCAAAGTACCCGGTATGGACGCGGCATAGGCACATTACGTCAAAACTAAGTGTTTTGCCTCATAGGGAATATATTGGCAATAATATATGCTTTTTCAATCCGCATTGATTAACAAAAAGTGCGAACGGGAATTTAACCGTGAAAACAAATCATTAATCAAGAATTTAAGTGAAGTCTCAAACTGTTATTTTAAGTGAATTTGGTCGTCTGAAATGGAGCGGAAGATATGCATATATGCTAAAGTTGGCATGACTTTAGAAATTATTCGAATTGTCTATCAAGCGCACATTTTAGGCAATAGCAAAGCAATCAAA
>NC_051847.1:143330413-143338472 GCF_002237135.1 Teleopsis dalmanni | reverse complement strand
AAACGTCTATTGTTTTTAGTAGGATATTACTAAATACCAGAGCCTCGTAAACGGTAGGTTTGAGAGAAAAGTCCTTTATAACTCAAATCTAATAACAACAATCTTCTCAATCCTGTCTTCTATTTTGCAGCTATCGTCTAAAGACTAGATAAACGTCTATTGTTTTTAGTAGGATATTACTAAATACCAGAGCCTCGTAAACGGTAGGTTTGAGAGAAAAGTCCTTTATAACTCAAATCTAATAACAACAATCTTCTCAATCCTGTCTTCTATTTTGCAGCTATCGTCTAAAGACTAGATAAACGTCTATTGTTTTTAGTAGGATATTAATCGCTGCCCCAATCTACTTCATGCAGATTTTCCTACTAAACTTTTCCGAGCTCTTTCCGAGCTCTTGATTATTGGAATGCACTTTTAGTCGTTGGCCTTTTACGCAAAGACTGAAGTCTTTTTCTAATTTATTCATGAGAGTTTTAGTTAATGTTTCACACTGATACTGTCCAGTTAATAAAAAAATAAATCTTAAATGTTATAATCATTAAAAAAGAATTTTCAATAAATAGTACCAATGACAGTATGTTGAAGCCGCTTATCTATCCTGCAGTAATACCTTGAAGTTCCGAAGTACATACCTGTGTATGTTCCTATGTTGCTATGTTTCTTTTCAGTATTTGGATAAAAATAATAGTTTTCAAAAATATGCTTTTAGGAATGCAAATATGATTAACTTTATGTTAAAACCTTTCTATATGTTTGCGAATTATATACATCATTTTTAGCTGTTCTGTAAACAGTATACTCGGCTTATATGTTATTTATATATCAATAAACTCCAGTCGTTGAATTATTGAGTTTTTGGCAAATTCTTAAAAATATCATTATCAGATTATGTGAGTTGTAAAAAAGAAGTAAATATAAAATTTAGGTCATATCATGCTAAGTCTGAAATATGAGATGCTACATTTGATTATCTAAAGAAGAGTGAAAAGAAATGCTATGTTAGATAAGGCCGAAAACGATGTCCATGATATCGTAACATCCGGCAATAAACCGAAATATAAAATGTTGGCATAAAAGGTAGGTTAGAGTTAATATAAAAAAATAAATAATGTTATATGGTCGCCTGTATATAGAGTTGAATAGGCAAATGATGAACAAAGAGAATTGATAACTGTAGATTTAAACAATCTAATGCTGCCCAGTCAAAATCAAATAGCATCGTTTAACGAGTTGTTGTAGGCGTTCCTAGGGCTTGACTTCAGAGATGCTGTTCTAAAGAGTTGTGGGGAGTAAAACAATTAACGAAAACTGTGTAAATAAAACAATCTTTAGATTTTTAAATAATAAATCTATACCTATATGTTTTATTAAAATTGCGATATTTCTGTTATTTTATTTCCATTTCATTTTCAATATTACACTTAAGCAATTTATTTCTCACATAATTTTAGATATAAGTCAATATTTTTATAGTATATGAACGATTTTTTACCTTTAACTAAAATCGCTTGCTTCCTGGTTGATTGATCGTTCCCCGATAATGAAAAATTTTAATGATGGAAACATTTCAAACAACAGAAAATCCAAGAAATATCAAATAACAATTAAATAATTTGATATGATAACGTTTACAATTTATTGATATTAACAACAATAACAATTAATAAAAAAGCAAATAAAAAAACAAAGCTAATTAATGCCAAGAACTTATATCGAAAGTATTTGAAATAAAATTTGAATCTCAAATTTCTCTAACCGGGCCAACACTGGCCACCGAATGCAGCTGAAATGGTAGAACGATTCTTATATTTCCACTGATTTTGGTATATGAAAGTCAAAACATTTTAAATGATTAACTTGAAAAATAATCAAAAATCAAAACAAAAAAATTTATACTTTTTTGTGGAATTTATTTTTTATTATAATTTGAAAGCGCCAGACCCCAGAGTGAGTGGTGTAAAAAAAATGCTTTGTATTAAGCCTGCATTTGGGGATAATATGCGATCACGCAAATGTCGCGTCTGTGACATGTTTTGTTGTCGTTCATCGCTTGGAGACCTACGGCTTTGCCGTTTCATTCAAATCCAACGACACAAGTAGAACAGCTCAGTGCAGCACGAGGCTGGCATGAGATTTCGTAGTCTTGAATTAGCTGAAGTTTTCGATGCTAACGATACTCTTAAGTATTTTGTATTTAACGCTTTTGGCTTTTATTGTTGTTAATGTAGTGGTCTGTTGTTGTTTTACTTACTGTTGTTAGCGTTGTTGTTGGTATTAATATTATTGAATTAATGCGCGGCTTAATCCTTCAAGATCGCAGATAAAATGCATCATTATAATATTTGTTGTGGCAGTAGTTCCCCTGACACCCTTTTCTAGTACGCTACAAATGTGGTAGGCATATTGTGGTACTAAAATAAAATCAACCACTCTAAGCTATCTAAGAAAATTGGTATGCTGATCAGAAACTTATGATGAGTTCTGGGCTTAACTACATTTCTCGGTTTTAGTCTCTAGCTTGAAAGATTAAATAAATATTTATTTAACGTGTGATAATCTGTATTTTTACAGATATTTTTACAGTTCAATATTGGAGATGAAATTTCCTATATCTAACTTTATCTAAAAATGCGTCACAAAACAAAAAAAAATACTATAATAAAATAAGAAATACTCTGATAAGTGTAATAGTTTCTATCTTTCTTTATACCTTCTTTCTGTGGAAAGATTATTCTTGAACTATTAGAAAACCATTTAAAACATTTACAATCTACTTGATGCCTAATTGAATCCTTTGTAAAAGTAATTAAGGTATTGTCATCCTTCTGTTAGATATTGCTACATGTTGATAACGGGATGGAGATATTATAATAATAACTGCTTTATTTATTTAGAAGTCTTTACCAGTAATGCCGTCACTTCAAAGAATTTAATTTAAGTCTATATATATTTTTGTTTATCAAAAAGAATTTAAGGTAAAGTATTGTTATTAAAGTAAAAATCGAATAAAAAAAAACTAAATACCAAATATCAAAGAAATATCAGCCTATAAAGCCGCATATGTATTACAATATAATCAGTTTTTAATACTGATTTTGACAATTTTCCCAAAACCCAAAATTTTTATATTGATAATTGGGATCGGGATCGGAGATTGGGATTTTGAAATATGAAGAAAGGTAAATTGGCAACTAAATCGTAATCTTGTTGAACTATAACTCCCATATAATTACTTGAGTTAAATATTTTATTAGCTTGTTCTATAAAAAATTTTGACTATATACAGGGTGATCAAATTAATACTATATACGTGTTTCTCAAAAGGCTAACGACCATAATTTCTTGATAAGTTATTTTGAAAATAAATTAAAGTTGAAGACTGAATATAAGCTTGTTTAAATTTATTACAAAAATAATAAGTTTCTTTGGACCAGGTCTTTTGTTTACGTGAAATTTATGGTCAACATAATCGATCTACAGGGCTTACTTTTAGTAACGCAATTTTCCAATTTCCCAAATTGGAAAATTCGGGTAATTGGGTAGTGTTTGTGATGTTAACAATTCAATCTAGCGAAAACGGTAACGTGCTGCTGAAAATATCGATGCTTTGAACACACGTGTGAATGAAAATCAATTAGATATGGTTTTCAAAAACTTGTACTTATGTTTTTATAATACCTCATTGAATGTTCTTTATAAAATATCTAAAATTCAGTTGATTCAAGAACAGTAACTAAACTACCCTTTATAAGAAAGAATTTTGAGAAATTTGAGACATATTTATTATTTTATAGTAAAATTATCTTTAGCGAAAAAGATCCTTTTTGCTGAGACATCTTCTTAAATACACAAAACAATTGTATTTGAATTTGAAGAAAACCCATAAACTGTTAACAAAATTCTCCAAAAATCGAAAGTTTGGTGTGGTTTATGGTTTCTTTTAAACTAAAAATGTCATTGCAGTTAACGGCAGAAGAGGCATTGTCAAGATATTATAACCTTTTTATTAATAACATGACGTTAATGTATTCGTTTTGGATGATATGTGGTTCCAATGAGAGATGCAACACTCATAAGATTTTTGAAAATATATGGATTTTATTTGATTATCATTTATTTAAAACTCTTTTGGGTAAAATTTGCTGTAATCTCGCTTAGGTACACTCAGTTAAACTTTCAGTGTACAATACACAGTTGTAAGTAATCCCATATTAACAAAAATTAGTGAAATAAAAAAGCAGAAAATGTGATATTTTCCAAATGTGCGTGTAGCTCTTAACTTGAGTCAATAATACCGTTCACACAAGCCTTTTCTGAAAAGTATTAGACGCAATATTGGACATGTACAAGTAGATTCTAAACAAGCGATTAACTGACATTAAACTTGAAGGTGCGCGCGCTAACGTTGTTATGGTTCTGTCTGATTTAACAGTTCTTGACCGTAAGCTGACTGGAGCTCTATAAAGTTGTATGATATGGTGTGGATTTGAATGGTGCGTGGTGGCTGTGGCATGCTCTGAAGTAATTGGTGTGGCACTGATTTTTATTAATAAGTAGATAATATAGCACTTTGTGTATGTGGAAGTACTTTTAAGCTTAGCATAGAAATCAGATGTTTCATTTTGAAACAACTTCCGCAATACTTAAAGCGTATTTAGGAATAAAATATTAAAAAATAACTAAATTTCTTTAATATATAATACATATACACGTAATAGTTATTAATATAAATAACATAAAAATATTTTCAAATTTGAAATATTTCTCCCAGAAGTTAAACTTGCATATTAAATTATCACTTCATTCTAATTGATCATAAATATTTCCAATTATGACTACTTAAATACTCATCACAAAGCTTAAATATTGATAAACTCCTTCTATCGATATTTTAATCTCGGAACTTTTGGATTGTCGTCTACTGTTTTTCTAATCTGATGCGAAGTATGCCACACATGCCAGAAAATTTAAGCTCATCAATTCAACTTAAGATAAGCAAGTGAAGAGGTATTCTTTGTTGTGATTTGTTTTAGTGTATGATCAGAGTTATTAATTGCTTGAATATTTAAAGTGTGGTCTTACGATCCTTATATATGGGAATATTTAAGCCATTTGAGCGGACTATACAACCTTTAAAAAATATTAAGAGATTCCTAAAAAATTCGTAAAATTCGTAAAATTTTGTGATATTGAACTTTAAGACTTCAATCTACTAATCGGAATTAAATGATTTAAGAAGAGGTATGGAAGTGCAATACTTGCAAATCGTTTAGAGGTTTGTATTTTGAAAACAATAATATCAAGTCGAGAAAATTGGTTTCTTCATCAAAGAGTCATTTTTCCATTCTACTAGACATGTTTCACATTTTTTTTCGAAAATATCGACAATATACCACTTAATCTGAGTTTTGAGCAAAAGTCTGAAGTTTATATATCTATTAAAGAAATATAAATCAAATGCACATATTAAAGATAATTAATAATTATTTTATTAGTTTTATTGAATTTTATTTATCTTTTTACCTCGATGTCTTTGTTTTAGTATTGCAAAAAATTTCAAAAAATATGATATGTTATAATTCTCAAAACATTGGTGTCCTGCAAGTAATTTTTTTAAGCAAATATTTAAAGTAATATATATAAATGAATGGAAATGAAATATGGAGAATAGGACGCAAATTACAAAATCACATATTGATATCAATTTGACTTGGTTTATATTATGAAAAAAATTTTTATTTCATTTGTGCGATTTTAACAAAGAACATATTAATACAGAATGCAATTTGTTTTCCATATAAATTGGTTCCCATTATGTTTTTAAAGTAGTTAGCTAACATTTTTTTAAATTTTTTGTCTTTATGGTACTGTTTGATGGCACTACAATATTTCTTTATTTTATTTTATACATTTGAGTAAACTGACTGATACTTAAAGGACAACTCTAATAAGTGGTAAGGTGTTTTTAATATGCGGCTTATTTATTTTATATGCATATTGCGTATTCTATTCTTTTATTCTATTTTCATTCAACTATTTTATGTGATAAATTTGTAACTGTTTCAAACTATAAAATTTTAATATCTTTCTGGTTTTTGGTTTATAGTAAAATCCAGTTTGGGACTTGAATTCATTACCTCCAGGTCAAAAAATGCCCGGATTTTGGAAATAAAACACACAAATTAGAATTTTATTCCAAATTTATTTTATCTCCTTCAAAATATGCTCCTTCTGAAGCGATACACATATGCCAACGCTTAACCCAATCTTCCACATACTTTTCGTAGGCCCGTGCAGGTATGGCTTTTAGTTCCTTCGGCGGATTCTCTTTTACCGATTCAATCGACTCAAAACGCTTATCACGAAGGGGCAATTTGAGCAGGATGTGTCGCACGGCGCCAGATCTGGTGAATATGGTGCCTCAGCGATGACAGTGCCGCCGTGTGTGGTCAAAAAATCGCGTACAACAAGAATTTTCCATACTAAAAAGCGCTAAATGCACTTGAGGTAGTCTCACATTAACAGCTGCTGTAAACAAACTAATTGACAGATGGCGCTCAAATTTGTACCATATGTCAAGAAATGGTGTACCAATATAACAAAGAATTTTTGAAAAAGGTCTATTATTTAAGGAGTAGTTAACAGACAACAAAATCCGAATACTTTTTGAGCAGAAGGTATATTAAGAACATGGACAACAAATTCATTTATAAAATAAAGAAGATTTTTTCTTTGAAAGTAATTTTGTATTATCGAATAAATGGGAAAAATTAAAGAGAAAAGGTAGCCGGAACCGGTGTTTGGTGTCATTCAACTGATCGCGTCTACTAATATTAGAAGTCATTATTTTACTAGTGTATCGGTGGTCAGTCAAATTAAATTAAAATATAGCAGTAAAAATATAGTAAATAAATAGCAACTAATAAACTAACAACATTTTTTCATAAAACTTTGTAAAGAATATAGAAGTTTTGATGAAGCTATAAATTTACAAATCATTAAATGCATTCACAAGTTCAACATTCAAGCAATAATATTTATATTGTGTTAAAAAAGACACGTTTCAAATATATTTATTTGTAGTTAGATCATCTATTAGAAAGGATGAATTGAAGTTGAGTTTTTGTGTTTTAATTGAACGTTAATATATTATTTTGAACGCACTACAAATAATATTTTTAAAAAGCAGAGCAAAGTATATCTTTAAAAAGTATTTTTATACTATATGTCAGATATTTTATAAAAATAGACACAACAATATCAGGGCGATGGATCTAGCAATCCAGTCCCTTATTCTTAGTTAACTTTAAAATTAATTTTAATATTAACTCATAAATAAATAAATATATATTAATTAATTTTACTCCAATTATTTTGTTATATAGTAATTGCTTCTTCACATATTCATATAATTGAATTAAATGTATGTTCCTATATATCTATATAGATGTACAATTCAATACATGTGTACATTTTGATGGCGCTTATGTAAACTGATCCAACGGTATTATTATGAAATTGATATATTCTTATGATGTACTTTTTTGACGGTTTTTATTTAAAAGTTTTCTTATCAAAAAATTCCATCAAAGTGGTTTTAACTTCTTTCTTCTGAACACAAAAGAATTGGGAGTATTTAAATTATCTTAACTATATGAGTAGAGAAAGAAGAATGCTTATAAATGTTTGAACAAAATTCAATGTCAAAGTCAGAAAATTTTTATTATTATTTCTTTTATTAATTCCACAAATAAATATTGTGTCAAGTGTATCAATCGATCGTTGTTGTTGATAATGTGGTTTGTAATAATAATGATAATGAAGAAGATGAAGTTGATGACGATGATATGTTATGCGACAGAAGAATGTAAATGGTGCAATTGGGTTTGGCGTTTCTCTCAAAGGTGGACGTGAGAGTTTGGACCACCTGTAGTTTTTTACTAAAAAACTTTAACTGGCAAATAAAAAAAAACAGATAGCTTTTCTTTGTAGTCTAAAGTACCAGCCACTTAAGGCTTACAGTTTGACATCAAGGAAAAGTAATTACATTTGTAAGTGA
>NC_051847.1:143199102-143330313 GCF_002237135.1 Teleopsis dalmanni | reverse complement strand
TACGTATAGAAATGCGGAAGTCTTATTTGAAATTTTTAACGTAATACCAAATTTATTTGTAAAATTTTATAATTTATTATAAAATTGTGATAAATAACGATACCAACTAATTAAAAAACAATATCAATAAATTTGGAAGACAATACTTGTGGGAATAATATTTACTAAAAATGTTGCTTCTTAATTTTTCATGTGCCTAAGGTGAAAATACTTTTCAAAATAAAAACAAATGACAAACTAAATAAATAAAGAAATGAAATTATAATTAAGTGCACTTCATATACAAGTACTTAAGGCTATATTTTAACCAAGGTTTCGAACTGGGACGAAACCACAAAGTGAAAACCGAAACAAAGCGATATCTTTGCCGGAACGAAAATCGGAATTGATCAATATATTTCGTTAAAGCTGAGGTGGAACCTGAAAGGAACAAATTAGTGTAACATTAGTAAATATTAGTATAACAAGTTACATTAGTGTAACTGCAACATTACTAATATACTTTGTTATTCTGACACAAAGCCTTCACGTTGCTATCACCTGATAAGGATATAATAATAAATATTAATAAATATATAGTTTTTATTAGTGTTTCCAAAAAAGCTACGCTTTCTTTATAATAACAAAGAAGCAAATTTTTAAAATTTAGAGAGTTTCCGAATAGCAAAGAAAGATAGAAAGAAAGGACAAACACAAAAATTGATTTAAGTTTTTGAAATTTGGCTGACCATACAATGCTGTTTCGAGTATTGTCAAGTACTCATCTTCAGTGGTTTTAAGAAGTAATCGAATTTAATTAGTTTATAGTCCGTAAATAATTTGTTTGGACTGCAATTGCCAGGCTTAGAACTCGTGCATGATAAATTAGAAGCAATGACTAATCTTGTTTATCCACAAGTAGCCAAGGTTACACAAACTTTCAGTGCTCTAGTTCCAGGTTTTTTGTCACTTTTTTATTTAATTAGTGACATTATAATAAATATAGTAATATTAATAAATATAGTAATAAATATTCACTTATAGAAAATTTTGTAAATATATAATAAATATATTTATTTATAATAAATATATTAATATATAATAAATATATTATAATTTTTCATTCTTAAGAATAAAGCAAAAAATTTTAAAATTTATAAAAATTATTTAAGTTTATTAAATTTTTTTTGACATATTTTCATAAATCTTTTTACATTCGCTAAGAAATAAAAATAGAAAAATATGCGAGGTGAAATATGGGAACATAGATCTTGTTACTAACATTTGAGAATAACAAACTTATACAGTAACAGAAAAATGTAACAGTAGCACAAAATGTAATGTCTAATGTAATGTCAAAAGTTAATGTAATGTAATGTCTTGTGTTCAAAATATAAATAGAAAATGATTATTTTGTAATAAAATTTTCTACTTTAAAAGTACTGAAGCTATAACAAACCTTAAGTTAATGTTATTCGTTATTAACTGCTTAATTATTCATATGCACTTGTAATTTAATACTATGTAAAAAACAGCCTCTAAGATACTTAATTAATTGCAATCTGTTATCATATGAAGCACTGCTATAAAAAATATTAATACATTTTTTTACATTAATATTTTCTTTTATATATAATTTTATTTTAAATAATGGTTTTTTAAATATTCTAAATTATTTTTAAGTGTTTTTTTTTGAGTATTTTTAAAAAAAGCTTAATAAATAGAAACAAAAAAACAATAAATAACACTCACAATACTTTTATATGCGATCATTTCAATCTTTAATCTTTATAAATTGCACTGACTAGCTTTTCAGATATTTTAAACGTTGAGAAATAAATATTATATGCAGAAATAATGTTTAAATAAATATTAAATATTTTCTTCCATCCAATATTTTCAAATTTTCAAATGGCATTAAATATTTTTGCGACTTTAGCTAATATTCTTTAAAAACATTTATTTTTTTTTTAGCTAATTTTCTTTAAAAATGTATTGTGTAATATATTTCCATTGTGAAGATGTTAATAGATAAACAAAGCAGAATAATAGATTATTTGCCATAAGAAATTTTTTTTTTCAGTCTCATTCATTTTGACTGTATTTCATACAATATATGTATTTAAACACATATAAGTGATCATTTAAAATTTCATAGATTTTATAAGCAAATTTTATTTCTTTTTAATACCTTTTGAAATATTATAAAACATATTTAATATTTTAATTAAATATTAAATATATTTTAATAGCAAATTGTTGGTTTATTAAAATTTTAAAACCTCTCACTTCGAGTATTTAAATTCTTGAAATTAAATTATTTTTTAAACATGTAGCAATTCTACATATCGTATATAAATGCATGATATGTATATACACAATGGGCCACCTAACCTAAGTGGACTGCAAGGATAATTCTAATACGATTCCTAACTTATTACATAACCTAAGTGGAGTGCAAGGATAACTCTAATACGATTGCTAACTTATTACAAATGTTTTTCTATACACCTATATTTACTGAACTTGTCAAAAATCTACCAATATGCAAGAAAGGAGTTTGATACGCAAAAAACCAACTGCGGCCCTCCCATAATTTATCTAATGACGATTTGTATACATATGCAGCATTATTTTTATATATATATAGTCAACGATATAGTCAATAGTATAGTGTATTCAGCATTTTAACACAACCCACTCCGAAGTTAATTTCTTTGTCCGGGTCTGTCTAACAATATCTATTCTATTAAAATTAACATAAAAATTGTACTTACTGTAATCACTTTGTTCACTCAGTGTACCATTCACAGTACCATCCGGCATGAGTTGCAGGAAACGATTCTTAATAAATAATCGTATTTTACGTGCTGGTCCTGATAGATGCGATATTGTAGATCGTTCGTTACGATCTAAATTACTTGTTTGTTGTTGTTTATTGTTGCTATTGTTTATGTTTCTAGAATTATTCAGTCTTTTTGATTTCAAGCCAACAACACCATTACCAATATTATCCGATGATCTACGAACTATATTACCACCATTACTTTGACTACTAGTACGGCGTATAGAGTTTTTGTTATTATTATTTAAGGTTATTGTTGTTGTTGGATCTTGGGAACGCGCATTGCGTACGGTACGTGATAATATAGCTGTGTGATGTGATGATGAAAATTTAAATGATAAAAAATTTTTAAAATTATTGATTAATTCTGCTGATGGTGATGTTGTTGTAGATATAACATTCGTTCCGCTAACAGCATCTCTTGTTGAACTTGTTGATGATGTTGCTATATCTCTGTTATTAAAATTGTTTTTGTTATTATCGATGCGATGCTGGTTTTTATAAAGTGTTACTTGATTATTATTATTATTATTAACATTAGTATTTTTATTAATTTCCTTATTATTATAGGTTTTTATGTTATTATCAATTATGGCAGTAGTAGTTGGTAAAAACGTTCGTTCGCTACTTTCATCATTTCTTATAAAATTATTACTGTTTTTATTAAAATTACTTATATTATTAGTATTATTATTAATTATTTTATTGTTATTGAGTGTAGTGTTATTTATTAAATTATGGCTAATACTATTATTACTTAATGAAGTTGTTATACGAAAAGTAACTTCATCATTTTTCACTTCCATTATATCGACTTTTTTGCGTTTACGTTTGTTTGATATAAGATTTAAAATTTTTAAACGTTGAGCATTGTATATTTGTTCGTCACTTGAAGTCATTGTCATCAACATTTTATTGTTGTCACTCTGATGTTGCTGTAATTCATTCGTAGCCTTATTGCCACTATTAATATTATTCTTGTTGTTGTGATTATTATCACTACTGTGTAGCAAATAGTTCGGTAAATGGGTTACATTGATAGTTCTTGTTTTGTGGCCTTTGTTATCTCTAGCATATTCATTATTAAAAGATTCTTCAGAATTTTTTTGTTTATTATTATTATCATTAAATTGTTCCTCTTGAGGAATTTCTACTTCTGCTTCTGGGACTATAGTATTTGTTACACTTTCACTTGTGATGTTTTCATTATTTTGCTTTATGTTATTTTCATTTTTAGTGTTAACTTTAATGTTTTTATGATCTGTTCTTTTATCATCTATATTTTTTTTATTACTAATAGGACTGTTATCACTTAATTGTTGAATATTTTTCAAATTCGGTGGCGGTTTAGTTACCTCGCCTGCGTCATTATCATCATCATAATCATCATCACGTGCCAAGTGTTGTTTGTGCTGTATTATATTTAATGGCATTGTATCTTGTTGTTCTGCAAGTGCGGCTACTGCTTCGATTGTTGTTGTTGTAATTGTTGTTGCTTGTGGTGTTGCCATACGAAACAATGTTGGCATTGCATAAACCATTAAACCAGGCCAGTCGATTAAAATCGAAAGGAGGGCACCCAGCAGTGCTAGGGCCCTCCAATTCAAGTGTAAACCTCTTCTTCGCATGAACGAAAACAAAAAAGACGAAAATTTTCTTTCTTTTTTGTTTTAATTTTATTTTAATTTTTAGTAGCTTTTGTTAAATTTTTTGTTTCCTTGTGTATTTAAATCAAAATGCTGTTGCCTACAAAACAAGCCACTCCTCCTGCTGTGGCGACTACTGTCAAGTGCCCAGCAAAATGCTTCTGCATTGGTAAATTAATCTGTAATTTACCTTGTTTATGCAAGAAACGTAAAATAATTGCATTGACTATATTATTAATATTATTATTATTGTTATTTTCTTATTTTATTTCTTATTGCTATTTTAATCCTTGCTTAAGTCGGTCTTATGAAAAGACTTTTATTATTTATTGCCGAACTTGTTAATAACTTATTTATGAGTGGTGCAATTTTAAATTTTATTACTTTATGTGTCTACATTAGCACAAAATTTTTTTTAATTTATTATTTCTTTACTAAAATATTATTTTATATTGAGTTTCGCTTTTATTTCACTTGTAATTAGGTTATCATATTATGAGCTCGCTTCACACTTTTAAAATTTTGTAATCTTCGCTGGTTCTCATCTTCATCCTCATCATTGATTATTTGACATTTTGCAACTTTATCCGATTTTTTCGCCATTATTTTGTGTGAAAGTAGTTTGGTATTCAAATCAATTTTTTCTTTAATTTTTCAGTGAAAGTATTATTCATAAATTTTTATTCTGTATTTTCGATATTAAATTTTAATTTTTATTAAATGTATTGTAGTAGTTTAATTAAGTATTTAACAGATGAATGATTTTTAAGATCTGAAAGAAAATAAAAAATATATTATTATTTATAAATTAATAACATTAATTACAATTTACTTAAATTTATAATATTAAATTATTGTTACATAAAAATATAATATAATACCTTTCTACAATAGCGAAAATACCTGTCTATTCATAATAATGATTGAATGATTCCAATACTTATTGCATTGAAATCAGTTAAAAATTTAACTGCTTGCTGGTATTGGTACACTATTTTAATGATTTCTAACATTTTTCAATAAAAGAATATAAAAATTTTGAATAACTAGAATAAACATTCAATAGAATAGTTGAACGTCTTCTTTTTACTATTCTTTTTACTAAACAAAGCCATAATAAGAATTTACAGTCCAAATAAACTGATAGAACTGTTTAGGTTGACTATAACCAACCTAAGCATCCTAAGGTGATATAAAAATTCACATGAACATCTTTAACATACATTGACACGAAGCTGATTTAGACTGATCCTCTCCAAACTTAGCATTGAAGACAACAATCCGTTATTGCAGTACTTTAATAAGAAGGACTTTTGTCACTTGTTCGAAAAGAATACCAACGTACGCAAACTACATTGACAAGTACAAGAATTTTTTGTCAAATCAAGAAGGCGGCTTAAAAAATAAGTTTGCATATTATTAACGGAGAAACGAGACACATGATGGCATTATCTACCAGAAAACAACTCTAGTTGGTCCAAAAATTAGGTAAATATAATGTTTTAAATACTTTTAGTTAATTGTGGTACTTAATAGTGATATGGTTGAAGAAATACGCAAAGGATTTCTAAAATCCAGGTCAACCTTATACAATCAGCCAATGCTAAATTATTCTTGGAACCTTACTATAATCTCCAAATACTAAACAAAGAGATCAATGGTACCCACGAATAAATTTCAGCTTTACATAACTCTTACCATAGAATATTTTAATCTGTTAACCGCGTTCGGCAGATTTGTTCCGTATATTAATAAAAGCAACATTGAAGTCACCAATTGTACAAGATCCGACTTCAAGTTGATATAATGTTAAAAATAAACCATGGTATATGATAGGGAGTTAAACCTTGCTTATGTTGAAATGTGTTAACTAATGCTCTGAAAGTATAGTTGTGTCCTACCAGACGACATTGAATACAATCAAGATCGCTGTCTGTTAAAAAAGGTCAGATGCTAATGATAATAACACTGTTCATAGATTTAATTGTAAAAGTTGTACGTATATATACAATGTTCATTTGTGGATGACTTTATAATTACATCTATAAAGTTGATATATGGGAAAGACATTCATAGGAATCGAAAATATATTGTGTTTTAAATATATTTAAAATAGTTGATACCGCAACTAGAAAATATTTCTAATGATAAATAAATAAATATTTAATACACACCAGAATTTTTCTTTTGGACTTAGTTTAGTTCTAATTGATTGACGCATATCATATTCTATCAGATTCTAATCAGATTCTATTATTATATTCTTATTATTATAAGAATTATTTCTAAGACCACTGCTGATGGGTATTTGGCAATACTCGAAACAGCTGTATGGTCAACCAAAAATTCAATTAATTAATTGTTGTTGTAGTTCACTACTGTTCGAAAAAACCTCATAAAGCTCTTACATAACTTTTAGGTTCAATGTTTAACATATTTTACGATTCCATTAAATTAATAGCTTAAATATAATTAGAATTAATAAATTCAAAATTAACAAAGTCTTTCTTCAACACAACACAATACTTAATTGTTTTAATTTTCATTTAATTTTCTTCCTTAAGCTAATTTAAAGGTATTGGTATTTGATTATAAATTTTATGTCTACTGGTTTGCCGGTATACCACATTAATGAAGTGATTTGTGACATTATTGCGCCACTTAGCTCAAAAGATAAACATATATAGATAGTTTTTCAAATATTTGTGCACATAGATAGCTGATATTGAAACGCAAGCACGAAGCAAAATATGCTACTGCATATTCGCATTTAGAAATCTGTGAAATGAAGATGAATAAAAGCTTTACGCAGTCTATCACAGAAACTTAATTAAGAAATTTGCTTCGGAAAAATTTATCTACAGTAAAAGAAAAAAATCAGAAACTAATTTTACAATTGCGTGCACACGTTTAGATGCAAGAGTAATAGCTACCGCTGCAGTTGCAGTTGCAGTAGCAAAATCTGAAGATGGAAAAAAGATGCCACACTTGTTATAGCTTCAAGCAGAAAATGTTGCTGCAGCAGATATCGGTCGTTTGTCAAACCTGTGCGCTGCTGATTTTAATGTGTGATTATCTACAGCATAATACTTCTCAATGGGTAACAGCAACGGCAACAGCAACAGCAACAGAAGCGGATTCAGTAGCAACAACAATTGCTGTTGCCGTGCCAATACTGCTCCGGCATGTTGAAAGCAATTAACGCATTGATGTCTCGTAATTTTTAGTCATCGCTTTTTGAAGTAGAGTTCTCTAAAATATTCTTATGATAATTTTATGTCTGTTGGCCTGTCTATACAGTATACCCGCGGAATTTATGACTGTTGCAGCAAAAAAATTCATAGACATGTAAGAAAATCTTTATAGTCTTTTTATTTAAGTATTAGAAATATTTTTATTATGTTCAGGTAAAAAAAATTATTTTAGAACCATGGTGTTCAAGTAGTAAAACAAATTGTCATTAATGATATGTATCTTGGTATGTATATTTGCACAGATAAATAAAATAAATTCATTAAAAATATGATAGACATCGTTGAAATCTTTCCGTCTAATAAATAAATATTATAAGTAAATCCTTTTGTAATAAAACAAAATGTTTAAGTGTAAAAAAAACATCAATTGACTTAAAATAAGAAATAAAAAAATATCGGCTCAGAACAGAGATAAAGCTATTTAAAAAAAATTTTAAAATCAGTTCATCAGGCAAATATCTATCAAATTTTCGAGTAAGGTAAGAGTAACAGTTTTGGAAATAACCCTGATATGACGGAGCTCATTCTGAACACGAACACAACTAAAACATTTAAACTTACTTCGCCAGCGTTAAATAAAGTGGTGTTAAATCTATACTCAAAAGCTAGAAATGTTGGTGTAATTAATTGATGTAGGAAATTTGAAGACAGAAGTGTTACCGAATTTTAAGAGTCTAAGATATAGAAATTGGGTAAATAAAGACACAGTAAAATGTTTGCTGATTTCAATATGGCGGAAAGTGAACGGCTTATATTTGATTTAGAATCTCCTACTGACTGCGAAACATCAACCCTGTATTGGCTAAGAATCAGATTCTGTGGGAAGTAGCATTTAAGTTACCATCTACAAGTATAATTTGAAGATTAAGCGATACGAAAGGGAGTATCTATGATTCGAACCTCTTATGTTACTATATTTGTAGATAGAGAGCCAATTTAATGGGATATGGAATGCAATTTAATTCAAAACAGTGATATCAAGGATTTTAATCAAATGTTATGCCCCACTTTGTATAGGCACGTAATGAAGGGAAGTACATCTTACTCTCTTAGGAACATTTTTAAATATACTGGTGGATTTGACATCAAACAAACAAACAAAATGTCATTTTATTTTTAAAGTATTTCAAAACAAAACAATATGGTTTCTACGCACTAAAAATAGTATATACTTGCTGTTCAAGCTGATCTTCAATAAGTCGACTATGTGATAAAGATTAGTGCTTTATAGTTATATAGATCTCAATTATTTCAACAACGATCTAACTATTTGCTACTTTGACCTTAATAAGTAGTAAAATAATGATCATTAATTGTAACCTATATTTAAATAATCAACCTAAGTTCTCTGGATCTCATGCGACATCTCAGACCTTTTGTGAATGTAAAAAGGCATCTAACTCGACAATTCTTGGATTGAAACCGTACTAATGCAAAGTAGGACCTATTTAATTGGCATTATAAACATAGACCAATGTACATTACATTTTTGGACTACAAAAAATTCTACTATTTTAATGATGATCTTATACATTTTGTTGAAATATAAGTCAAATAGTAAAAACGTATAAATGCTTAAAATATATATTATTTTATTTTAGTATATATATTAAAATAAAAATAAACGTTGCCGCGTTTACTGCTTGTAATTTATACATACGAAATTGGGTAGAGTATTTTTTGTTTGTGTTAATTTTCTAGCATTTTAATGCTTTTGGTTTGTTGCCAAGTATTTCAACTTTATGTAATGGACAAGGGTTTCGGTTTTGAGTTTTAGATTTTCATTTTATTTAATTTAACATAATGATACCAAATAGCGTGACGCCTTATAGACCAACGTTGTCAGTATGTCGGGACCACCTCCTGCATTTATGCATTAAACAACTGCATTAAAATGAAAAACTAAAACACATTTCAACAGTTTTTACAATTTCCTAAATATATCCAAGAGATACGTAATCAGTCTAGCGTAGATTATGCTCAGTTTGACACACTTCTTGCAAAATTCTTCTTCCTTTTTTCTCTACAAATACGTACTGAAAATAATGTCTGCGAGGGTGCTTAAAATATATTACAACTATTATGGTAGACAATTTGTAACTTAAGAAACTACAAATTAAAATTTGATACATATATAGAGTCAGTTTTCTGCAAATGTTGTGGGTCATTCAATTGCTTTTAGCTTAAATATCTGATATGATCTGAATTGTTGACATTAAGAGAAGAATCAACTATAGCAAATTATTGTTATTGATAAAGCAATGATAATATAGAATACTTTTTTAAAAATTATTTTAAAAAATTCTTGAAATGCATGACTTACAAATAATATAGGAAATTTGTTACAGAAGATATCTTAAAGCAACAAACGCAAAATCCTTTAGTTATTAAATAACTTAAGCAATGAAAAAAAAAATTGATCTGTGAAATAAGATTTGGCTTCAACAATAAAAAATACATATTTTCAAAGTTCAAAAAAATATTATTATCGTTATTATCTATATTGAAATATAGAGAGGTTTCGATCAAATTAACAAAAACTCCAACTTCGAACATACAAGTACTGCTTTGGATCAGTTAGCTAATGAACACTGACTCTGAACTTTTAAATTTCTGAGTTCTCCGTTAATATTTACAATCTCAAAAAATTATTTACGAATAATTAAATATAAGACATAATTCAAAAGAGTACCAATAGTAAATATTTGACAATACTCTAAACAGCTTTATGGTCAGCCATCCATATTGTTAACGTTCATAACTAAACAATTTATTATGTATTTTGTTATATATTACAATATATAATTATATTTTCTTTGATTTAATAATATTTTTTAAACTTATTTCGTTAAAAAAAAATATATAAAAATACCAAATTTTGATGCAAACTATGGTATATTTAATCGCCAAAGAGAATAATAAAAAACATTTTTTTAAAATAATAAACAAACAAAAAAATAAAAAAGAAATATTTAAAACCATTATTTGTTTGAAGTGTGTATTTCTCAATAAATATTATTACAAACATAGGTTCTATGCATAAATAAAAACATACTTCATTTGCAATTAAATGAAATTTATATACAATTTCGTCTCGACTACAACATTGCACAGTCGATCTGGCATCTGTTTACAACGAAATTAATTTGTTTTAATATATTTTTTAACATAATTTAAATAGATATGCTTAAATCCACCTACATCGCCCTAACGAAAGTCATAAATTATGAATGCTGCTAGCCAGGCAACTCTGCATGTACCAAGCAGAGCTCTCTACAGTTTTGGGTGTTCTATAAACTTATTAGTTGGTCTGCATACTTGAACTAAATTACTAATTTGATGTACCAGAAGAAAAAAATGAATTAAAATTTAAAAGTAGGTGCGTGTTGATTGACGAAACTTTTTGCTGAATTCCTTAGATTTGGCTGATAGCATTTTTTAGTTTTTTTATATTATTTTTAAATTTGTTATTCATATTAATAGTTCAACAAAAAGAAATAACAAAGCAATTCTGAAAATTAATTTCATATCTATTAGAATTTTATTTATAAAACTATGTTTTAAAATGTGATTTATGTTAATTAATCTTAATTGTTTCAATGAAATACAAAATTTCTTTAAAATAAATCATTTTCATCAACCATTTGATGTTAGCAATGAATAGTACATAGATTTGATACTATTGATACTGTTTACATTTGCCTAATTAAAATTAATTATTATGATTACCAACGCAATATAAAAGATTTTTGGGTTGAACTAATATATAAGTATTTGATTTTTCATTTGTTTAATTTTATTATTAATTAAGCCAAAAAAATATTAGAAAATTTTGAAACATCTCATATGGTAATATCCTGCTTTGTCATGAACATATTTAAAATATTTGGTGGATTCACAATATAAAAAAATGATTGATTTCAATGATAAAACTATCCTTTTGAGAGAAAATTAAGTAGCTTTCTATTAAAATAAGACATAGGTGTAAACGTTTATTATTATTACTGTGTTCAGCTCATAAGCTTTCACTTAGTCACTATAATCTTAATATTACATCGTCAGTGATAACTCTGTTTTTTGAAACTGACACTTGCAGAAATCAGATTTAGTTTCAAACTGTGAAGATAGTGAAAAATGGATAGTTTATGGAATAAGTAATTAACTTGTTGATCCATATATGCATTCCCCATATCTTAGCTAATTTCTCAAGTTAAAAAACAAAAAGTTTTTTATTGTATAATAAACTTAACCTTAGAATGTAACAAGTTGTATTTAATTGTATATTAATACAACTATTTAAAAAGCATTTTTTGGTTAATTAAATATAAACTGTTTATATAATTTTAATATAATAAAATAAAACTAAACATTTTCGTTAGCTTACAAATGAAGCTGACACCATTAAGTATTAAAATGATTTAATGAACAAAAACGTGACATATGACATTAAACTGTCAACGCATAAAAACTTATAAAGATGTCTCAATTAAATTACATTTTAATTAAAATTTGTTTTTATTACGTTTAATTAATTTAGAAACTTTAAATGCAAATAAGTTTATTAAATTTTGAAAATGAACGCATTTCATACACTTGCATTTAGTATTAAATATATATGCAACAAATGGTTAATCAAGGAATTTCCTTAAAAAAATCAATTTTTTTTGAACTGTATGTAATTCAATATTATAAAAATTAAATAAATTAAATTTATCTCTATTAGTGGTACATATAAGTGTGCTGTCATTGCTTTGAGCACATGCAAGCAACATTGCCTATATAAGCAATGTTGCCGCAACATGCCGCTGAGTGAACAAAACTGTCATATTTATTCAAAAATTTTTGCTTTGATTTTTAGTAGACAATTTTAATTTGCGCAATATATTTCTTTCATTTGCGTAAATCTTAAAAATTAATTTTATTAATTATAAAAATAGTATTACGGGGTCAATGGCATCTTAACTTGGAAATATAATATGTATATTTTATTTAATATTCATTTTCTTTTATTTTAAATATTATTGTACATCTTGTGTATTTCTTGTTGAAGATTTTAAAACACGTGTTGTATATTTAATACAATTTTATAACATTTTCGTGTTTAATGAAAAGAATAATAATAATGTTTAATTTTGATGTTACTATGAAAATTCAACAAATAAATGTTTAATATTATTTTACAAGCTTGGCAAAATTTTGAATTACCACAAATCGTGATGTATTTTCAATGCAACAGTGCTTTCTTGCATACAAAATAGTTAATAATAATAATAATAAAAAGACTTATTTAATATAAAACAAAAATAAAAATTATTTAGTTGCTGACATACATACATTTTAATAAAAATTACATCACTGCAGGATTAATAATGTATGATTAAAGGATAATATATAAAAATGAAAAGGTGAATAAAAATTATTGTTTTATAAACCATCACATTTAAAAACATGTACTATAGTACATGTATTATATGCAATGTAAAAAAGTTTTTTAAAATTTTAAAAAGCAGATGTTATAAAAAATTCAAACACTTTAAATATAGTTATTTATAGATCCTTCAACTAGTTTTCTATCATCACTTAATTGATGTGGAATTTTTTTTGAATTAACTGAACTAACTTATTTTAAAAAGTATTATACAAAAATTATTAAATAATAACGTACTGGAAGCATTAAAATGGGAAAACTCATACATATTACAAGATTTTACGAAAGTTATAACAAATTACAAAAGCGATGGCACTCCATCCTATCCTGCAACTCAACTCACTTAAAACTTATGAAATATATCTTAAATGATATCATAGTTTGAAGGCACAAATTGGAGATTAGGTGTATTTGCACCGGGAAACTATTGTAACACAACATTGTAATCAAAATTACTCTAAGAATATCTTTATTGTAAAATATTTATTTAATATTATATTATTAAATATTCCATTATAATGTTACAAACTTGAACCATAAAGATTTAATGAAACGTTTATTGAATAATGATTTTAAGAGCAGTGATTAAATTTATCAATGAATAATTTATCTGTTTTATACTAAATCATATATAAAACTTTGCCTATATCATAGTCCTGAGTTGATTGCCCTGTTTCAATAACATATTTTAAATAGAACTATCAAATTGTTAGTTTAAAGTTTACTATATTACATTATGAATTATTTAACAAACTAAGCTGAACTAACTGAATTTGTGAAAAAAAAATTTTTTTCAAAATTTCATTAATTATTAGGTGTTTTTGATAGTTAATGGATATATCAGCATACAAAATTACTAGATATATCTCTGTACGGTGTGAGAAATAACCACAAATTTTATGATGCTACATTTCACAACTAATCACAAGGTGGTAATATAATGCTGAAATAAAAATATGATCGTAGTAATTAATTATTCATAATTAATTATTTTTTACCAAAAACTACGCTAAAGTGAAGAACAATTGATTCAACAAAATTTTGTTGCCAAGCAAATCTAATAAACAATAAATTTTACTAAGTGAACTTTTCCACTAATCTGAATCTTTTTATATTAATCACTTCTATTTAGCATTTCAATTCTAAATGGAATTTTTGTCGTTTTTGTTTGAAATTTGCGAGTTTCGCCAATAATAAAATTAATTCAACTTTCGCAAACCGATAAAATGATTCATTATTGAACCAGTTCTTTAAATAAAATTATGGAAACTTATTTTGGCTTTTAAGTTATTTAGAATAATTTTAAATTAATAACAAACGCTAATATTTTTGTTTAAAATTTTTATTACAACATTTATTTGAATTTAATTAATTCGATATTATTAATATTATTTTCATATTACTCATAATAAATGCTTTGACGCAAATAAAATTTTATATGTATTTTTAATTAATTTAATAAATTTTTTACTACCTGCCTGTTTTTAATTCACTTTTAATTTGATTTTTATTATTATGACGTCCAAAAGTAAAATTGTTTAAACTATTATTGAGAAATTTTTAAGAATTTCTAAAATTTTTATTATAATATAATTTAGATTTCAAAAATTAATTATCAAAGAACAAATACAAAATTTATTTTAAAAAAATTTAATAAAAAATACCTTACCACAAATTCAATATTATAACAAATAACCTAAAATTATCAAATTAATTCATGCAATAAGTAAGCCAAGTGAGTTTGACTCCACCTGCAACATTGTTTATATGCAAATGTTTCTGTCTGCGCTTACAACAACTCTCCACTCACTGCCTGTTTGCCGCTAACCTAATGATATGCTTGTAAACACTATAAGCTAATTATAATGCGTGTGCATTTAAAACTTTAGTTAATTACGGTAATCAATTGGAAAATTGCCTAAAATCATTTAAAATTACTGTGGAGTGGAAACTATGCGTGCGAGCAAATATTCAAAATTAACAACATCATCAGCAGCTGATGTATTTTAACCAAACTTTACATTCACTACTGACCAACATTTTTTTAAAACACCCATTAAATCAATAAAAAAATTAAAAATTTGTTGTTGATTTTGAGTTGCCATGTGGTTTTCTTGATTGAGCTACTACTATATGTATAGTATCAAACAACACATATATTATATCTCTTTTTAAAAAAAAAAATAAATAATTGTGTAATACTAATAAAATTATTATATTTGATATTATTTTTAATATTATTAGTTTTATTGATAGTAGCCAGGGTATTATACCTATTTTACTATCCCTAAGTAAATGGTTGCTGCCTAATTTGCGCAGATATAGCTATTAAAAATAACTCTACATATTCTTAAATTCAAGTATCAGACTCAAGTTTAACGTTTCAGCATAGACTTATTTTGATTCGAAAAGAGTTAAATGAAGACATTGGATTCGTTGTCTTGGGAAATCATAGAGATTCTTTTAACAGAATTTGATCAGACAGCTTTTGTGTTCTGAAATTATTCCATTAGTTCATCCACATTTTAGGTCAATATATTTTCAAGTCGAAGTCGCTTTATCTATAGTATGTGAAACAATTATAGTTGAATATTTGCTTTCTTCACAATAGTTCGACAAGTTTTCCTGCTATCTAATTTGGTCATCAAACTCTTAAATTATATATTGTTTTTAGTGAAAATCAAAGGTGTTTAACATGTTACTCTGCATTAAAAAGTGTTTATTCTTAGATTTTATGAAGTCAACGTCATGATATTTTTCCTAATTTTCAAGAATATTACAACTTTCTGAACACTTACAACTAATCCTCTTTAAGAACACAATTTTACGGAATTTAAACTATTTTTTGCTCTTCTTGACCATTATCGATATGTAGCGCATTTATATTGTCTGTATATACCAACATAAAGACTTTAAAAATTTTTTTAAAATCTCAAAGCTATCAGAAGGGAAACAAGTGAAAAACTTGTTTAACCTAATTTTAATGTACATTAAAAATTACAATAAAAATCGAAATTTAATTTTAAATCGAATTATGTAATTACACACGAAAACAAAACCGAACTCAATTAGATTTAAAAAATGCGTAACGTCAAAATTTTGTCTAAGGTATTATTAACAAATTTGTAACAGATTTAGATGTTCATACTTAATGCGTTAGCGATCATATGTATCTTAACATATATATAACATATATCTTTTGAGCTTTGTTACCAATGTGAGCTATATAGACAAAGTTAGGCAAAGTAATATATGTATTGCAACATATCTGTAGCAATATAAATTACCCAAAAACGTTGAGATTAAAGCATTAAATTGGCATGAATCAATCATTAATATTTGTCATGTAAGATCGCATTAGTCTACCATTTTGTAATCGATACATTAACATATGAATTTATTATGTTTTAAATTTTTTGACTTAAGTCAGGTGAACAAAATTTTAACATAATTTTTATATTTACATTTCCAACGACCTTTTATTACATACTTAACGCACATAAATTGCCTAATATCGGAGAAACAGTTTTCAGCTCTGGTACACATTGACTCTTGAATTAAAACATTTTTATTTTGCATTTTAAAAACATTTGTTTAAATAAACAACATTTTAAAATTTTCGCTCTGTCAACTTAAATTTATTAACTTAGATAAGATCAGTAATAAAATTTTATGTATATAATGAATTTTCATTAAAGAAAAATGTTTCTAATTTTCTACTACTGATTTTGTAAAAAAAGTGTCTAATTTAATAATCAAAATTTCACATGTTGCTAAGGTACGGCAAATAGAGTTATGAAATTAATTAAAACTATAAATACGTAATCATTTATTTATATATGCAGTCATAAATATATTTAATAAAATAAAGTCTGTACTAAGTTGGTATTTTAAGTCGCGCATATTAATTTCATGATGAGAAGACAATGAGTTATGTCCAATAAGATAAAATATGTATCTCATTTTAGTTAAGTATGAAGAATTACTTCCTATACTGACACTTTCCTTTATGCTTTTTTTTTCACAATTTGAATAATTTTACTATTTTATTTGTTTAGAGTTTACTTATTTTTATTATTTATTTATAAAATAAAACTTATAGATACATAAGTACAAAAACAATGAAAACAGTTTAAAATAGCAGCCTTTATTTAATAATTGAATTGCATAATTTGAATTAAAAAAATTTATAACAGCATAATATTATAGCATGTAAAAGATGTATTTTAGTAAAGTTGTATATTAGCATTATTCAATAAATAAATAAAACACTTCATTCAATAAATTCGGCTTTACGATATAACATTTTTGATAAAACTGTTTGAATGCTTAACTATTACAAATTTAATATTTCAAAATAAATTGAATTAAAATTTCGAAGATTTATTTCCTTGCAAATTTATAAATACATATACAAATACTATTTTACAGTATTCCGAATCTCCGGTAATTCAAGACCCATCGTAATTCAGCCAAAATTAGAAAATGCAAATTATTCGTTATGTTATTATTCGGAGCATATGTTATGAACATATCTACTCAATAGTTAGTGAATAAATCAGATATATGATTTATATGTCTATACGTATATATGTCGTATTCTTCTATATAGTTCGTTAGCTATTTGCTTATACACTATATTTTGTTTAATGGTTTTTATATATTTTTTAACTGGCTATAGGTCACTTTTTGTTAAAATTAAAATTCAACGTTTGTTTAATATTTTTAAATATGTTCTATAATACAACTCTCCTTGAGAGACATCATCAGGATCGAGATCTAACATAAATTAATATTAATAAAATCTATATCTACACCTCATGCTCTTAATTTTGTTGATTCCAGTGCAATATAGACAATAGAATCAAGAGCATGACGTGTAGATATAGATTAATATATATTAATTTATGTTAGATGCCCATCCTAATGATGACTCTCAAGGTGTGTCGAAATATAGAATATATTAAAAAATATTAAACAAACGTTGAATATTAATTTTAACAAAAAGTAACCGGAAAAAAAATATATAAAAACCATTTCAAAAGAAACAGTTGGATAAATTTTAAAATTTTTATTTTAATTTTATTTTGTTTTTTATCATTAAATTTGTGGATTAATTTAAGTAGCAGTGGATTATTATATAGTTTTAATTCAGCATTTGTTGTTGAATAACATAAATACATATATAAGCTCCCGTAATCCAAATATCTCAGTAATTTAAATTGACTCCAATGAATCAATATAAACGAAGATCTAATATATATGTATGTATATATATAAATGTATATTATTGTGCTTATAATATATATAATATAAAATTACTATATGTTAGTAATATAAAGCACTCATAAAACTAAATCAAAAATTTTGTTATATGATTTCCTTAACTGTAAAAAACACATTTATTGGAACAACAAACATTTTGAAAACAAATTAAAATTTCTATATATATATAAAAAAAATAAATTTTAATAAAAAAAAATTCTCTCTAATTTATAGTAATTAATTAACTGCCAGTTAATAATATTCTCTTGTCTCAAAATACGCCCACACTCCTCTATTTTTTTAATTTGCTTAACAGCTTTTTGTATTAATATACATAAAATTAATATTAAAATGATCACAACATTAAGTTTTTAGCAAAATCATTTTCAAAAACCAAACAATAAAATATTAATGGAAAACATTTATTTGATTTACAACGATCAATATTTTTGCGGCTTCGAGTTTGTTTGTTCGCACATTCAAATTAATTTCATAAATATTTAATTATTTTAGATTTCATCTATTGTGTTGGCCGAAAGGAGCAGGTATTTGTTTGAGGTTTATCTTTTCTCTTCCATTGACTATCTGAAGTTTATATGTTTTTATTGAAATATTGCTGACTGTTGAAAAACAAGTAGCAACAACAAAACAACAGCGACAGTCACGAATATTACCTTAAACTGGATTTAATGTTGTTAGTAACTGTTGAAGAGCGATTTTGCTTTTGATTTCAAAACTTTGAAATTTAAATATTATTTAATTAAAAATTGTTTTATTTTATTTTATATATTTATTTATTTTTACATATATTGTTTGTTTATTTTTTCTGAATATTCAAATTTTGTAGGTCAACCGTGGTTGGAGACAGTCTATATTCGTATGTGTGTGTGACATAAACAATTTTATGAATTTGTTTATCTAAAAAAATAAAACACTGAATAGAATTTTTATCTTAGATAATATAATTAATTTCTTAATGTATTGTTTATATAGAAAAAATAAACTCTAAAAGACCTTAGAACATTTAATAATAGGAAATCAAATTCTAGAGATCAGCACAAGATAATATAAAAGTAAACAGGAAAATATTAATTTTACCTTATATTACTATATTTCTGTCTGAGTTAAGAAATAATTTTTGGATTGTATTTATAATACTGTAACATCGTAGCTGATACAGATATATAATACATAGACAATACCATAATTGAAAAATTTAGCAAAAGAATTTGTTACATTCGAACTTAGGAATTCTTTCCAACTCAGACTGCAGATATTGTAGAGAAGAGAGAGAAACTACATACCATGTGCTTGGGGAGTGCCCTGCACTGATGCACAAACGGAAGAAACACCTAGGAAGGTATTTCATGGATCATAAGGACTCAAGACTAGGAAAGATAGGCTCTATACTGTCTTTCATTAAAGAAATCGGATTTGAAGAAACACTTTAACCCGAGTAAGGGACACAATAGATCTTTTAGGTAGCAGTGCATAATCCCTTCTTTTTAATAATAATAATAATAATGTGTTACATCCAAGTTTATTGATATATGTATATTGGTACTGACCTTAAAATCATGACACTTAAATCAGATTAGTTAAAAATTTTCAATAAATGTCTTCAATTTGCATTGAGGTATACTCACATCCAAAGGAAAGTGGACTGAAAATGAGAATATATGCCTCTGTAGACAGTTTTATTATTTTTACTTTTTTCACTTTAGAATTTTTGCAATATCTACAGCCGCCTTTTTCGATTTATAGATTATAAATTCGCATTTATTATTAAAATCATATTAGTCAAATCCAGTGTAGAATTTTTGTTTATATTATATTTTTGTTGAAACATTATTGATTTTGTTAATAACATACGTCTTGACATTTTTCCTGATAATTATTATAATTGGATTTGTTAAAATTTTTATAGTTGTCACTAAAAGGTTATTAGAATATTTATTTATCTATAAATAATTTAGTTGATGAGTGTTTGAAATCGCTATGAACATCTAGCGATTTCATCAATATTAACACCAGTGTGCTCATATATATATTTATGTTATTATATATATAATATGATAATATATATTATATTATAATGACCTATGGAAGCACATAAAAGTTACGAATCATTTTTACTAACTCTCCAGTTGCTTCCAACTAATCTTATAAGTAACATCCAAAAACAACAACGTCTTATCTATGGATTTAAACGTTGTTTGAATAATTCTAATTTTGACTATATAGACATATAAATTACATTTGTAGTATGATTGATGCAAACCAGGCCATTAACTTCCTCTTCTATTAGTATAAAAAGTTGATTTAACTTCTATGTAAAAGTGGCAACACCATTACATCATTCTACATAGAAATAAGTGCAATTAAATATTTTAAAATTATGTATGATCTCAAATGTCAAAGAGATGTCATGATGTTAACATATTAAAATGCAGTTTCATATTTTTGTTGGTTAAGTAGTAATTATAAACTGCATTTATGTACTAGACGTAAGAAAATATTTTATAAATTTATTTAGTCATTCTCCGTTTTCCATATACTATATGTATGTCGATTTTTCTTATCAATTAAAAATTTTTGAAATACAATTTTAAAACAATTGCTTGAATTATTTTTAAATGATATTAATTGAGAGAGTTTAACTGCACTTAAATAAAGTTTTTAATTGCCATTTCATTTACCATAAATTACTTATTTAACCAATAGTTTTGGGCAATTTTTTTTTGTTTTTATTAATTTTTTTTCTTTTTGTTATTTTAGTTTTTAGTTTTGTATTTTGCCAATGGATTTTCTTATCTGTTTTTATTCGTGTAAATTGTCAATCGAAACTGTCAATCAAATAGTCTGGCTTTTATGATAATAATCGTGTAGCATAGATTGGCGACAGTTCACTTAAAAATACCAAAAATAAATAAATTGCAATTTTAATTGCAACAACTTCACATTTTTTTTTTATTAGTTTTGCCGCAGATTTCAATTTGCAATTTTTTTTGTTATTTTAAATGTAAAATGCAAACTCTTTATTATCTGCAAATATCTGGAGTACGAGTAATTTCTCAATTATCTTTAATATTGAATGCTAGCTAAAAATTTATAAATATTTGTAATTTTCTTAAAAAAAAGTTATTGTTTGGAATTAACTCAGTTTTTAAAATTATTGAATCAAATTTTAACGATTATTTTATTTTTTCAAAAAAGATAAAAACTGAATATATACGAATATTGCACATTTTAGTTATTTTAAATATATATTTATAAATAATATAATTTATATATATATAACTTCAAATTTTTTCTAAAAAGGTAAGAATATTGTTAACATCAGGTTTTGCCTCTGATTTATGAAATCAGATATAAATCTTATTGTATTTTTTATGAATGACTTAAGTAAAATATCGATATTATAATTAATACATATAATACTAAATGAAGGGTGTATACACTATAATTACTAACAAAATAATATAAATATAGTTGACTCCTTAATTCATTCTACTTTAAGAAGTAGAAGTCTGTTTTCAATATTTAATGAGATACGAAAGAAAAGTAACCGTGAATAAAAAAACCTTCAATACCTTGAAAACAATTTTTTAAAATGCTTAACTACTGAATCAGTTTTACATTTTATACAATATCTAATAAAATGTATTTAATATATATACATTATATAAAATAAATCAGAGGATACAAGATACACTTCTAATCAGCAAATGCTCTTTCCGATTATATGATTATACTACAGATACAAAACAGATATGAGATAAATTTTTGAACATATATGCATTATACGTCTAGAAAACAACGAAGACATATAATATCGTATATATTATTATTGTAATTACTATTAGAGTGTCTATAATAAAAGCATAACAAATAAGATATTAATATTACAAAAGTATCTACATAACCATTCTTACTGTAAATAAATCTATAATGTTTCATTTTGATGTATGTGTTAAATACCCGTCGCTCTTTATTTTTTATCACGCAGCTTCATTGACATTTTATGTGATATTGTCGGTACTTAAATTGACGATGCTACTTAAAAATATATAGTTCCATTCTATTGTGAAAGTATATAAAATAACTTTTATTGTTACAAGTGTCAATAAATACTTTCCTCTTATTCTAGTACAAATAATAGTTACAGTGAGTGTCAAAAACTGCTGTTTTTATTAGAGTGCGTTGGACCACACATCAACTTTAAACATTAAACCGAATTTAAAGACAATTTTTAAATTGATTTTAACAAGAATTTAATGTGTTATTTAATTAATTTGTATAACATGCATTTAAGCACTTTTAGGCATTTGGAGTGTGACATAAAATTTTATGGCTTTAGAATTTTTTATTTAAAAGCAGCTATTAAGACTGCGCCATATGTACTTCTATATTTTTAGAACCAATTTATGTTTAGATATTCAAAAAATACTTTATTATTGTCTACAGTCATAGTTTTTTTTTTTTTACTGAAAAGAAATTTGTATATAATATCTTTTTGTCTATAATTTAATTACTTTCATTTCAATGCCAATGCCTCGTGCAGCATTTGCGGCATGTAAACATATTTTCAAGCCATTACATGCCACTTGAGATTTTGATTAGACTAAATAAAGTAAGAGAAAAAAATGTATCTGAAGACAACTAAAGAAGGTGAAATGTATCTGTTTTATGTAAAGTTCACTTTAAAGAAAAATCGTGTCAATGAAATTGTATTATATTTGGTTTTTAAATTTCTTTTTTAATTTGTTGTGTATAAAAAGTATAAAGAGAGAGGGTGCTTGTTTTTAGTTTAAAGGAAAATGTTACTTTTATTTAAGATACTTTACTACACACTGTTGAAACATTTCTCTTTAGAAACATTTTTTAACAAAAAAAACTAATTCTTACCCTTCATACCCTTCTACCAAATGATCACACAAACTTTGTGATGATGTAATATAACGTAGACAAATACAAATTTGTGAGGTATATATACTCTTCAGCTGGTCAATAAGTCGATTTTATCTTGTTTTAAATAACTTGCATAATTGAATCAAACTCATCAAATAATAAGGTACTTTAATTACAAGTTTTAGATCTTAAGTTTTTTATTTGGCCAAATAAAATTGATATCTATATTAAAAGAAACTATGTCAAAGATCGTTGTCAAAAGTAAAATGTTTACATTTTTAAATATTGTTAAATATATTTTTATAATTAACTATTATAGTATTTTTATGTTATGACAAATAAATAGAAAGTTCATTTCAATAGCTATTATTTATGTACAAAATGTTAAAATTGAGGTAAAACAACATCTTTATTATTTAGATTTTTTTATTTGTAAAAATTACAATTGTTTAAAATAATACAACATTTTATAATGAGTAAGATTAACCAAATTTTGTAAATATTGTTTTTTTAATTGAATGCATTTTGATAACATAAGTACTGTATAATTCATTTGCAACAAACCCAACAATTTAAGTGCAATCTTACTCAAATTGTTTAAAATCATATAACTGAAATATTTTTATATTGGCAAACAAATTAGTTTCTTTTATTTTAGACAAAATATATAGAAATAGATATAATTTTTGTATTCAGTTTTATATTGAGTGCAGTTTTAGCTGCATGGAAACTTAAAATGATACGAGTGATACAAGATAGAATATATATATTTTTTTATTATAATCTAATAGATAAAATCATGTCATTTATTTCTTTAATATGATTTCTAACACATGACCGCCCCGGATACGACTTTCATGGTCCATTTGATCAGTCCAATTTTTGACTATTTTTGCAATAAATGAGACCATATGCCATCAACATGAACATTGGCTTCCAATGCTTTAAGAGTTCCAATGCGCTTACCATTCACCGTAACGGCAGTTCCATCCTCATTTCCAAAGAAATGAGGACCGGTGATACTGCCAGCATGTAAACCGCAACAAACAGTCGATTGTCGATAGTTTTGAATCGAGAAGAGTAAAATTAGTGCGAAATAACTGATTATGTTGACCGTAAAATAGACAAAGTGCTCTATGAAACTCGCGAACAGATTTATTTTTTTTAAAGTAATTTTTCACAATTTGGAAGCGTTGCTCTGGCTTTAATCCATTTATGATGAATTGCCAAACCTTACTGAACAGAAATTTCAACACAGTTTGCCATTCTCAGCTGTCAAACCATAGTTATTGATATCGATAGTTCTCCTGCAACAAAAAAAACATCTGATCTAAGAAGTTTAGACTAAGGACAAGGTGATGCAATTATTTTATAAATCTTAGAAAACGAAACATTAGCCCCCAGCATTAGATGGTTCATTACAAATTTGAAGATTTAATATCTTATCAATTTGTTGAGATTAACAAAATGAGAAAACCAATGCAATAAGAATCAAATTGCGTGTTATTTTGTTAGTGTTTCAACAAAATATATAATTTAAAGTGGTACGTCAAACTTTATTGAAATTATTACAAAAAGGAACTACGTTATATTAATGTAATATTACAAACCTACCCTACCACTCAAACTTTATTTTGAATTTTTTTTTTAATTTCATGGCTTTCAGAAAAATATATTGGAAGATTGAATATTTCATAATCAGTTGAGCTAAAAATTGATTAACTCTAAATAACATGTATTGAATTAGAAATAAAGCGTATAGATATTTAAATCTGCTTTAAATATATTAAACTGGAACCCACAAGATACTGCACTAATCTTGCTCACGCAATCTACTGATGATGATCATGATACATAAAATCAATCCTAAGCCTTTTATAAAAACTGCTCTTTTAAAGTTTAATTTATTTACATTTTAAAGTAAGGATCAATTTCTTACATAAAATTGCATAATTGTTTCAAAAGTATGAGAACAACCATATTAGTTATTAATATAAAAGCAATAATTGCCAATTATAATAAACGCGAAAAGCAAAATAAGTTAAAATTGCTTTATGTTATCAACTGTGCTGTAACCTTACACTATAATTATACGGTAACTCTGTCAGTACCGGTCTGAAAGCTATTCAATTCAACTAGAACTAGATATATTTCCGGATTAATAAGAAGTGCCAATTATGGAAAAGCTTTTTAGAACTTATTATATTATTATATTAATATCATATTATTAATATTATTATATTAATATAATATTATTAATATTAATCTATTAATAATATTATTATATTAATGTAATATTATAAATTTTATTATATTAATAATATTAATATATTATATTATATACTTTAATTGCATCTTGTGTTTAGTTTATAGATGTTAGAATAGAATGGTAGTTACTATTTTTTCTCTCTTCTGATTCAGTAATGCTCTATAACTGCCTGAAAATTATTTTCTTCAAGAAAGCAGATTTTACTTTAGAAAATAGTGTATTTATGTCAAATTTCAATGATCCACATTAGTCAGCTGATATTTTTTATTATATGAAAAGTGAAATGATTTTTTTTGCTATTGCTATAGTAAAGTATCTATTATTAAGTATATTTCCTTTTCAAAATAATAAATTCTAAGATAATATTTTACTTTTGTTGTGAAAGTTTTTTTTCGATTCTAATATATAAATTTTTATATATAAATATAGACTCGAATTTACCAAACCACCTAAGCTATAACACTTTTTGAATTAGTACCGATCTGCAACGCATGACAAATTTTAAAGCAATCTAGGTAAATATATTTTATATATTTTTATTTATATTTTTGTAAATCGTTTATATACTTGGCTCCCCTTTTCCGTTTTCTTTTTTTTTGTCATCATCAACATACAATCCAATTGTACCAAATATTTTGAATAGTTCGTACAATTGCTTCCGCTTCAATTCAAATCGCTTACAAATCGTTTCTATGCGTATCTAGTATCTTCTGTATTTTACTTTTTTATTTTTTGTCTTGTGTTGTTTCTTTTAATTAAAATTTCTTTGAATTTGTTTTAAAGTCTTGTTTTGTATTGAATAGACATTATGCTCATCAGTTCGCACAATCGAATATATCGAATCGGCACTTGATTCAATTGATTTGCTATTTAAATCGCGTTGAACGTATATTTTGTTACTAAAAAGTGAGACCTTTTATATTTTTCCGCAGGTTTTTGATGTCAAAATAATTTGAAAAAATAAAAAAAAAAATTAAAAAATATAAGAAATCATTGCATTCAATTCGAAAGTTGAGCTATTGAAGCTGAAAGGTTAGGAAATCTCTAATTGTGTGTTCTGTATTTTGTTAAAAATTCCAATGATTCCAATGATTGTAAACAAACGACGCATTTAATCTGACATAAATTGATACCTTGAACTACAGTAATAACGGAAGTAATTTTAATATTAACAAATGAAATGTTTATTTTTGAAATACACATTATTTTAAATATGGAATATGTTATAATTTTAAACGATTTTTGATAGTTTCTTACGGCTTTATTAGTTTTAATTTCCATTATTGAGGCGAGTGGAACTATAGGGAGAGTGTCTGACAATAAAATACGACAGGGTTGAAATTTTGTTACTTCCTATTAAAAGAACAATCCGTGAGTTTTTGAAGACACATTATACCCCTAGTTAGATCTCATTCTTTGATCCTATTATTCATTTATCGTCTAACATATATGAATCTATCTATTCATTTATTTTTCAATATATATTGTAACTATTTGTACCGAAGTTTTTATATAGGTGTCTATAAAATATACTTGCGAAAATCAAAAAAAAGAAAAAAAATAATTAAAAACAAATAATAATTATACTTATTTGTAATTTATTTTTAAAAAATATGGTTTGGTACTAAATAGCCTTTCTTAATTACTTTAAAAAATTCTTATATAAATACAGCAACAAAAAAGGACTTTTTAAAAGTCCTTTTGCAATCATTTTCACTTTTCTGTTGATCAATTTATTTGTTTGAATATTTTTTTTATATCTTAATTCATGCAACATAAAAAGAAGTTAATATCTAAATTAGTATCTTTATTTATTTTAGCTTTAAGAAAAAAAGAAAAATATGTCGTGCGTATAACTAAAGATTTTTCTATATTATTTTTTGGCAACAATCTTCAGCCGCAAAGTGCGTATAGAGTGCTAATTTTTTTCTGTATTTATATATTATAATTTATTTTTTTATATAGAGTTTTGTTTTATTTTACTCTTTCGATTTATTTATTTTTATTTATTTAAGATTTGTGTACAACATTATTTTGAATTTTTCTTCTATATATAAAATTTGTTAGGAATGGAAAATTTGCAACTTTATATTATGAATTATATGTGATATATAGTATTTAAATCCATTATTTGTTTTTGTTTTTTATATCTGTTAGCTTATTTATAAACTTATAAAAAAACTATATATTATAATTATAAGATATGTATATATATGTATATGCATAGGTATATATATAGAAAATATTTTTTTTCAATGCAAAATTATACAAAAATTAATAAGGTTTGCTTATTAACAATTTGATTCGATTAAAATAAAATTAAAATTATTAATTTTTTAGTTATTAAAATTAATAATTAAAAAATTAGTAAGCCCAATTAAAATAAAATTTATTGATATAAAAAAAATCAAAATTAAAAAAATCAAAGTCTGATGTAATGAATCATATATTATCATATTAAACCCTATGTTAAAACTTCCTTTTTATTATTTAAAATTTTTTATTTTATCTTCTTAAAATCTTTTATTACTTTATAAATAAAAAGTGCCAAAAATATTTTCTAAATTTCATCATTTCAATCAATAATTCTTTTCTTAATTATTTTGTTAAGATACTGAACTAGCCTTACGTGTACTAAGGCTTAAGGCTAAATAAACTTAGATAAATGCTTTGAACTCTATCTTTTTTATTTTGTTAGTCTTCTGTACTTAGCTTTCAGTTACTTAAATAAATATTAAGAACTATAAATGATTTGTTAAAATTACATTGAATAATATAAAAAGCATCATCAAAAAACTGAGGATACTTTTATATCACTCTTACTCTGGGCCAGGAGGAACTCACTAGGTCGAGAACTACTCTCCCCTTTTGACATTAGGAGGTCCTCAACGGCCGACATTCTGGCTTTCATTCGGAAGGCGAAATGTCTTGTGTTCGATTAGGGTCTATTGCAGCACAAAAATCAATCATGGTCTGAGTGCTCCGCTCCGTTGGGAACTAGTACCCCGTTTATTCCTATTTTAAATTTTTATATACTTTTTATATACAATTTATATTACGATATTATTTTTTTCTTTTTTATACAACAACAAATTATAGTTTATGTTTTAATTTATAATTAATAAGATTAATATTACGAATTATTAACATTACTGTATATAACATATTGATTTTTAAAATTAGCCGAAATTAATTTACTAGTTATCATCTATCGACTACTAGCGATCTGATTAGAAAGATGCTCAGAAAAGCTTAAAGAACTTAAAGAACTTGCGTTTTTGATTTTTATTCTTTTTCCAATTTTGAATACTATATGCGCAATATCGGATGCAAAATGATAATAATGCAGCGTTGAAATGCATTGTACTTAGTGCTAATAATTAGAGAATTCATTATTTTATTAATGTGGTTAAATTCAATATTTCATACCTTCTATATCTTATACAAGTTAAAATTATCTTTATGTTTATTTCATTTAAAGGAAACCTCTCTATTTCCATTAAACTTACGTTTATTAACCTCTTGGTAACTTAAGTCTTTTAACTTTAGCTATAAACAATACTTTAAACTGAGAACTGCACTACTTTTAACAAAAATATTTTTTTCTTGCTTACCAGAACAAAAAATTAACACTTTTATGCGAACGTGTATATCGTCTCGTCGCCAAGAAAGCAATATGACGAAATACCCATACGAATCGCGAAAACCCAAGCGCTTCATATTTCTAGGTAGGCAAAAAAAATTCACTGATAAATTTTAATAGGAAAAAATTTGATCAAATTTGGTAGTAAAATTACTTATGACTAATAATGTACAATACGTGAGATTACATGACTAATAAAAATACTTTATAAAAACTAATTAGGAATTTAGAATTTCAAAAATGCATCACACATCCTAACATCTATAGGTTACTGTTCGAAGTCCAAATATATAAAAAAAAATTTAACTGTATCAGACCAAAATGTGATCCTGATAAGATAAGATTTATTATACCGATATCTAATAGTATGTGGGACATATGCTAAATTTTTATAATACTGCAATGACTAAAACATTTTTATAATTTAATGTTCACAAGATGCAAGATAAAAAATTTATCTAATATGGAAGTTCCTTTTTAAAAAAAAATTTTAATTTATACTAAAAATATTTTGAAGTTTCAACAATAAATTAATTATAAATGAATACATATTATTAATCATTTCTTATTATTATTATTTATTTTGAATAAAAAAATTATTATTTTAATCAATTGAATTTAATTTAAATATGATATATGAAAATAATAATTTTATAAAGAGGTTTTTCGAACAGTAGTAAACTACAACAATAAAAATTAATTTTATATTATTTTAAATAATTGCATTTTTGGCTGACTGGATAGCTGTTTCGAGTATTACCAAATACCCATCATCAGTGGTCTTGCAAATAATTCTTGTATTTAAATATTCGTAAATAATTTTTTGTTTTTTTTGAGACTGCAAGTGTCAGGAATCGAACTCGTGTACTGCCAGATTTAAAGCTCAGAGTTAGCGCACCTTATCCCGTACTTGACTTTTATGTTCGCACATTTTTCCTGAAGTTTTATTAATTGGCTGTTAATGTTTTATTAACAAATTCAATTGCTGTGTATATATTAGAACGATATCATAAACCAGCTGTAGAATAATTGAATTAATTAATTATATTTTTATTTTTTATTATTAAATTTCAATACTATTCTGTTTGTAGAGGCATCATTTGTTGCATGATTGATATATTATTTCTTATGTACAGAACTTAATCTAGGAACGTAATACTGAACAAATCATGCTAATATTACTCCACGAGTCATACGGGCGAGAACAATATTTTGTGAATATAATAATAATTTTATTAATACTAACATTTTAAAATTTATAGTATAAAAAATTGCTTTAAATAAGCTATTTGGTTATTGCACTAAATTTTCTCTGTCTATTGAATAAAAGGGTTTGGAAGACATATTGTATGTAATATAATCATTTCGTATTGTATTCTTTGATAAATAAAATATTGTTATAGTTATATGCTAATTCGAAATGTACTTTGATATTCCAACAAAATTTGACTATAACCACCCAAAAATTTTAAGATATGAAATATCCATAATGTTATGAAAATATTGTTTAATTTAAATATTGAATACAAAAATCTTATATTGAAGTTAAATGAAAGAAAAAAATATACCCCTCTATGTTATGTATATATGAAAAAAAAGATTGCAAATATTTTATAGACACTTAAGCCCCCTTATTATATGCTGTATAAAAAATGTTTAAGACAAAGAACGTGTAATAAAGTTAAACAAAAGGATAAATATATAAGGACGAAGGAAAAATATTTCTTTATTTTATAAAGATTTATGTTTCTATGTCATATTCATATACTCTATAGTATTTTACTTGGAAAGTGGAAACATGAACCATTGTTTATGATATGAGAAGATGGATAAATTAAAGTTAAGTTACGCATAAAACAAATAAAAAAATCCATCTCCTTTTAACTATTAGTGTAAATTAGTAACACTAATAATATAAATTTGCAAAAAAGTTTTTTATTTCATTTATGTATATAAATTCCCTCATTAGGAAAAAAAAATTTTTTTGAAGTTAATAAATGCTAATAACATATGTGTGACTAATGTTTCGCATTTAAATGAAATATTTTTAATTTTTTAGATATTTTATCTTATCACACACATTTTATCAAATATTATCATTTCAACGTCACTTATACGTTAATACCAATATTATTAGATATATTGTTAAAAATAAAATGTTTTCTATATTAAAGACATTAATACAATAAACTCGATAGACAAGTATATGACCAAATTTTAACACCTACTAATTAATTATATTAAAAATAAATATTAGTTAATGAACTGGAACAACAGCAATTATAGTAGAAAGTAAGATAAAAAAATAATAAATTAATTTACAATTAATATAATAATGAAGGAGTAGTAGTAGATAATATCAATAATAATTATGTGGACAAAAAAAAAGAGCTTCTCAGTATTTTCGAACTTATTATAAAACTTAATTTATTTTAATTATATGATTTTCGCGACAACTTTTATTAATTTTTTATATATTATATGTCAGTTAATATAATGGAATAAAATTATTCTATATGTGACAAGTTTTTTATTCACTGTTTTAGAACTAAAACAAAATGAGTTCCTAAATTAACTTATTAAATAATTATTGTATATAATTTAATGCAAAATATATTTTTATTTCTAAAATTCTTGGCAATGTAAAAATAATTAATTAAATTTATAAATTTTTTACGTTGAAGGTTAATAACAAAAATATTTATTAAACTAATGTATGAGTTTTTAAATAAAATTTGAGTGTTATTGTTAACATTTATATTTTTAAAACAATTAATTGCTATTTGCTCCATTTTTTTCAACAATTTATAAATACAGCATTTCACGTAAATTAATTTACGCTAATTTTGTTATATTGCCAATAAACTTAATTAGAAAGCTAAATCTGTCTGAACTTTTTTATATTCAAATATTTTGAATACAAGTTTTCATTACGATTACTTTATTAAAAACAAGAAAGAATTTGTATATAAAAAAATAACAGTACCTATATAACGAAATATGAACAACACACATAATCTCACTCAATAAGTCTCCGGTCTGTGACATGTATGGCAACACTGTTGACAAGCCCATATAATTTATGGAGAGTAGCATCCTTTTGGGAAATGTCAAAATTTCAGGATATTTTAATAATTAGTTCATAGGCTATAATTAATTTTATGTAAAATAGTTTTCAGTAGTAAAACTATTTACAATTAATATTATTTAAATATTTAAAATTTATACTTATAAGAGCTTCAAAAAAAAAATTATAAAACATAGTCAAAATATTATGGTTTACTAATAAGGTTTTAATAATGAATGCCGTAACTGCAAAACATCGAGTATTAAAAATCTATTGAACATCTCTGTTACTGCCTTATTTTGCCTTTTGAAAATACGCCTGAAATTCTTTGATTACAGTTGTTTTTAGGAGATACATACCATATATCTTAAGTATTTCGTTCCATTACTAATTGCTTTTGATCTGTTATCACTAAGTGTTTGTAAAAGCTATGCTTTATCTCTGGAAATCAGTTTTACCTAATTCTGGAATTATTTATGCCCTTTACATATATATTAACAAGATATGTATTGTACATAATAAATATGAGTCTTAATATATAATTTTCTATATAAAAATTTCTTATCTCTCTTAAATTATTATCACGAACTTTTTATTTTTCACAAAATTTTGCATTTGACAATATATACGAACATATGCTTAATTCATGAATTCTAGTAAAATAGTTACTATTCCTTTTTATTTTACGCTTAGTTGATAATACATTTACTTTATTAATATATTATCTAGTGTATACATGTGTATATATATAAATATGTATATACATATATATCTATTTTACTTATGTTTACATAACTTATTGATAGTTATTTATCACAAAGTTCATTAACACCATTCAACTAATACTTCAAAAATAATAATAATATCGCAAAAATACGCACAAACCACATGATAATTTACGAAAATTTATGCCATATCAAAAAATACTATATACAGATACAAAAAGAGCAATAAAAAGTTTATAGCTTAATGAATGAAAAAAAACTATAATATTAGCTGCAAAATTAGCCAATAAAAATAATACTTAAATAGGCCCGAGAAATTGGCGTTGAAAAGTGTTAGAACGAGCAATATATATGACTTAAAATTAAGAACAAAAAAATTATTTTAAAAATTTTGAATTTCCCAAATTTTAAATACAAATGTTAAAAATTGTTTATATGCGTATATTATGTATTTATATATATATATATATATTTTATTTTTAATTTATACACTTTTAATAACACTCCATTACTATTAAATGATATAGGACGAATAAAATTTTCAAATTAATTGAGTGCCAAAATTAAAGCATTTAGTATTATGATTTATTAAGCTCTTTAATATGAATATGTTTTTTTAATAAACCATATTGTGTGTATATGTTTTAAATAAACAAAAATATAATATTTACAAATTTCACACATAAAAATTATTTTGATTAATGAAGAAATTTCAAGCAAAATTTTTTAAAAAACCAAATTAAAACATGAAATTCTTAAATTCTTTTTTCTCTTCTCAAAATGACAAGTTCGTCAGAAAAAATAAACTTTTTTGACGCATTTCGTTTGCGAATCGTTGTATCTAAGCGATAAATTTAGTGCGTTTACATAACAAGCACTGTATAAATATTCTATTTTAACAAAGGAAAATTTTTTTTCGAAAAACATACGTTTGCAATTTTTTTTTTGTTTTTTGAATTATTTTTTTCAGTGCAAATTATTTAATTATTTTTTAGCTGAAATCAAAAGTTAAAATAATGACGATTAGCAGTTGTTGAACCTACACCCTGAATCCCCACACCCTACAAAATTATTCGCATACATATTATAATAACAACAACACCAGTTTCTCAAATGCTTGTGCAGATAACGCAAAACACTTTTGTAGATTATTTTACAGATAGCATCTACTAGATACGCGCATCAAAACAAACATCGTATCTGTATCTTTTATACTAAAGCAAATATATTTGCATATTTGCATAGACACATAATTGTAGGTGATATAGTTACGCCGAATTTGAGAACCACACTAAATAATTGCGGAAGATTCTTTTCTCTTAATTTATTTTTATTTTTAAATTAAATGAAATTAATTTTAAAAGTGTTAAATAATAGGAAAAATAAAAAGAAGAAGAAAAACACAATTTGTGCAAGTGCAGATACACAGTAACTGTGCAAAAAATGGGCGAAAAAACAGCGCAAGAAAATTAAAAGACAAAAGACCCACATTGAAAGGCGCTGCACGAAAAACAAGAGCGAAAGTGAACTTTTTTAGGTTTCTGCAGTACAATTTTAGCACTGAAAACACTTTGCGAAGTGCGAAGTGGAAAGTGGAAAGTTGGGGAGGGTATATTCGAAGCCAAAAAGTAAATGTGCAGATAAGTTTGCTAATATTTTCAAGTGACAAATTGTGAACTTAAGTAACTTATGTAAAATAGAAAAGTGTTGAAGAGATTTAAACAAGTCAATAATAATGCATGTGTGTGTGTATATATTTAAAACAGACTTTAATTTTTTTTAATAGAAAAGATACTGTATATACTATTAATAACCATATCAATTTAAATAATTATAAAATTATTTCTGATAATTTATTGATTATAAACAAGAATCAATTGAGCCAAAAAAATGTATGTCAATACATAAATTAATTTATTTAGAGTTTTAGATAGTCTGAAATAAAAAACCTACGGCTAATCATTAAGCAGCTCCAATGTCTAGATCTATCGAACCTCATATATGGAAGTCTGTCAGAATTAACGAAAATAAACTAGAAATAGAAAATAGAAGCTCACATAATAAACCATATTGGAAACAATAAGGTAACTAACCTTATGACAATAGGTTATAATTATATGCGAATGTAAGTGTTAATGTTCGCAATCTATAATCTATATGTAATCTATAATATTTAATAATAGGAAAACACCATGGTTGATCTTTTGTACCGTCTTCCGAATGAAACCTAGAATATCGGCCGTTGTGGACCTATTAATGTCAGAAATAGAGTGCAGTTCTCGAGCTAGTGGCATCTCCCTGGGCGAGATCAAGGCTGGGCAGTTACAGAGAATGTGACTGGAAGTATCATCTGCTCCTAAGCAGAGTCGACAATCTATCTCTTCGGACAGACGCATTTTGTTAAGGTGATAATAATTTTTTTCTTAAAGTTTTTAAAAAAAAAAATAATCGGTCATATTTGAATCCGATTGTTTTTACTGGTGTGACAGTAATAACAAATATGCTTTTTTAGAATGAATAAAAAAAACTATCTTTTTCCATTGCTGTTGATAGTTATGAAGTAGCAAAAGTTCAACGTTTCATATTTACTTAAAAAAAGACTATATGTTATCGAAGGCAGTATTTAATTTAAAAACAAGATTCGATATTTTCGGTTGTGTGTTGGTTTATATGGTTATAGATTGCAATTCATCATGAATATTATATTTTAAAAACGTTAAGGACGTGTACGAGTTAGGTTAAGTTGCGTTCTAAATGAGGGAAATTCTAAGTTGTGCCGATAATGTAGTGATGTGTCGATACGTGGTGATAAATGGCTAAATATGTGCAGTGCAAAAAATTCCAAACAATCTCCCATTTGGTTTAGCATCAACTTAGCCTAACTCGCACACGTCCTAAATTAAAAAAATTTGTGATATAATTTATAGTTTTAGGTCCAACAAAGAAGGTATTGACTTAATTATATTGACTTTTATGTAAAACGATTAATTTTCTAACTAAGCTAACAAAGATCTGATATATGCTATATTAAAAATGTAAATTAAATTGAAAAATTTTTTGTTTTATAAAATAAGAATATTACTATTAGATATGAATGTAGATGTAGAAATGAATAAAAAAAATTTTTAAGAATTAGTTTAAATGGAATTTAGTATTTTTAGGTAAGTATGAGTAAGTTACCTACCTAAGTCATACTAACTTAGGTAAGTAAGTTAGTATGAGAGGGGGAATCATTTCCATTCCACTGACTCATACACGGGTGTTTTAAACTTTTTAAATAAGAATCTAATTTTAAAAACAAATTTTGAGTTAAGTGATATATAGATTTTTCACTATATAAAGAAACAAAATGAACACAAAACTTGTATTATCAAAATAACCCGGGCTAAGGTAAAGTCCACAAAAAAAATTCGAAATATCGACAATATAAATCTAATAAAATATTTCAATATTAAATTTTAACATTATGCTTTTAAACAGTAGTGGATTACTATTTTTATTATTTCAGTTTTGATTAAATTAATTTTAGATTAATCATTAAACTGTTTCACGAATTGCAGGTATATCTACATTTATGTTAAATTTTAATATTCTTTTTAATAATCTATATACCTTTAAATTGTTCACATAAACCCTAATGAGTGAAAAATAGTATAATTTGAAAAGTGAACGTTTAGAAAACCACAAACCTAGAAATTTTCAAATTAAATTTTATATCAGAAGAATAAATTTTTAAAAGTTAAACACTTTCCATAAATATTTTATTTCTTAATGTAATTTGAATATAATTTCCAAACTCGTTAAATTTTATACTTTCATACTGACTGGTTTTCACTCTTCATTCTGTGAAAAATGTTCACATTATTATGTTTAGTATTATATTATATTATATATAATAACGAACATATTGTAACAAAATCCTTGATTAAGTAATTTCTATGAGGAACTTCTTATTGTGATACTTTATAGTAATATTAAGCAATAAATTTTTTTATATCAATTTTAGAAACTCTGTTTTTATACAATACAAAACTTGAACTAATTGGCTACTTGCTATCGATTTTGAAATCGTCCAATTTTTTTAGAGCAAATAATTTAGAATATCGGAACTAAAAATAAATAGTTATAATAATAATATTATGAACTTTGTTATTATACAATACGAAACTTGAGCTAATTGGCTACTTGCTATCAATTTTGAAATCGTACATTTTTTTAAAGCAAATAAGTTAGGGCATCGGAATTAAATCTAAATAGTATATAGTTAAAAATGTCATAAAATAAAAATTTAAAAAATATTTATTTTATATTTTTGTAGTGAATTAGGACGAATAACCAATCAAACCAATTCTTAACCAAATTTTATATAACCTCTTGCATTAATTTATTAAATTAAATAATAAAAATGTATATATATATAATAAATTTTAATGCGTTAGATTATAAAAATTTAATATCTAAATTTTTTCATAATTGTCACATTTAACTTAAAATAATTTTAGTTACATAATTACTTGAAAAGTCACACTACCTTTTTCTTTGAATTCGTATATGCAGGCAATATTTCCATTAAGTTTTCGTATAAGTTTCACTTTTATGCTTTAACACAAAACAAATATTTAACTTTTTATTTTTCAAGAAAAAATCCACTTTATTTTATTAGCATATATTATTATTATTATTTTTTTTTTTGTATAACTTTTCAAGATTTTGTACACTTAAAAAATTTTTTCGGCTTTAAAAAATTAATTTTTGTAATCATCAATTTTCACATAAATTTTTCAGATTTCAACATAAAGTAGAAAACCGGTAAAGTCGCTGATTTTCATTTCATCAAGCAAAATTAATAGATTATTTTAATAAATATAACACGTGAATTTTCTATTTTTTAGCAACAAAAACAATTTAAACATTGATATTTTTTTCTTTAAATTAACTGAATTAACTGATTAAATTTATCTTTTGAAAATTTAAACGCTTTCGTTAAATTACAACAAATTATCGTACCGTAACCACGTAAGTTCCAAACGAAACATATTCGCATCTTCCGCTGCGGCGGTTGGTCCGTCACTGAAAATCGTTTCTTGCGTTCTTTGATTTTTTCATAAAATTCGGCAATGTTCGGGGTTTTTGGTCTTTAATACAATAATACAACACATGTGCCCGGCACTTAAGTTTTCGTATGTAGCCGGTAGTAATTCTTCACGAACACTCAACAAAAAACTAAAAAGAATCTAACAAAACATATATTGAAATGTGTTGCTGAAATATATGTTTCGAAATAGTATAAATCAAACTCTTCTCTATATTATATTTCCGACAATTTGTAAATAACTTCATTAATTTAATTAGCACACTTTTCAAAAAAAAAATTTTTATTCTTTCACAAATTTTAAGCGCAATTTTACAATTTTTCAAAACTCAAATTCGAATTTAGTTTGTTGCATTTGCATAAATTCTGCTAAATTCTGACAGTAATTCACGTCATTAACGCATTCAAATAAATACTTCATATTAAGTTTAATTGGATTTACTTAGATTAAACTAAATTAACGTACATGCACATAGATACAATATATCAATATATCAATAAAAAAAAAGAACTAATACAATGTTACAGAAAAAAAGCACAAATTGAAATTCATTCAAATTCGTACGTTACTTGCCATTCAATACGTTTTAGGGGCTATGCACGTAGTTTCGCACTTTCAATTTTTTTTCTTTCCCAAAATTTTATTTGTATTGCTTTTTTCTAATTTATAATTCACAGTTCGTAAATCCGTTGTATCTATCGTGCTAACTTCGTACTTTTTTTGAAAAATCTCTTATCTTAAAACTACACACATCAGTCGTGCTGTGCACCACATCGCTTGTGTCCGTTCTGTCAATGACTAAAGTTTTCATTCAATACAAAATTCATACCAAGTGGGAAAGAAGGAAAAACATCAGACAAGAATATAACCACATTAACAGCGTACTTAACAGACAATAAATTACACAAAAGTTGAGTAATCTTAGTCGTTACACAAAACTGTTAAGCTACATTTAAAATGCATACAAAAATATGTTAAGAACAGTGTTAGGAACAGTTTAACAGACTATTAACATGAGAATTTACTCAAATTTCGTTTATGCAAACAATTTCAGTTAAATTCATTTAATTTAATATAATTTATTTATTTAAGTTATTTAAATTATTTATATAATTTATCATATAATATTTATATTTATATTTAATATAAATAAATTAAATATAATAAATATTTAATATTAATATAAATTCTTTTTTATTTGTTTTTCGAATTGTTTATAAAAGTGGCTTTTGTAAATAATAAAACGTTTAATATTTTTTATTATACTCTATATTTTGACTCCCTTGAGAGTCATCATCAGGATTACGATACGTCCTCCTATTTGTTCAGTACAATATAGACGATGAAACAAAAAGGAGAACGTATCGTGATCCTGATGATGACTCTCAAGGAGAGTCGAAATATAGAGTATAATAAAAAATATTAAACATTTTATTTTTTAACAAGAAGGGATCTATAACATTTTAATATTAATATTTATTTTAATATTATAAACTCAAAAATTTCGCACTGTAATCTAAAGATGTCGAAATATAGAGTATAATAAAAAATATTAAATGTTTTATTATTTAACAAGAAGGGATCTACAACCATTTTAATATTAATACTTGTATTAATATTAATATTATAAACTGTAATATTAACCTAAGGTTAACCTAATATTAACCTATATAACTGTAAACTGTAACCTGAAGATGTAACATATCCCTTATATGGATTGAGAGTATTTCTTGTAAGTCCAATTTCCACGAATCGTAATATTAAACCTATTTTACCGAATCTTATTTTTTCATCCAATATAAAATGCCTGCCAAGCATTTCGTTCATTTACATATTAGTGCCGACTAATCTCATTACACAATTTTTTACGGTCTTATTTTCTTCCTTACAAAAACTCCAGAAATTCTATAATAAAATGTTTCTACTTTTATAAGGTGATAATTCAATCTATAATTGGGAAAAACCTCAGTCAAAAATTCTTAAAAGGTTTTCATTCAATTGCATACAATCTGTAAACTTTTTTACATTGAAAGTTCCTATAACCGATATTGATTATTTCGTCCTTCTGTTTCATCTCTTTTTTCTAAATAAGTTAGAAGAAATTCACTCTTTCTGAGCCGCAGAATAGTAGCAAACCTATAAGCAGGAAGGCTGTTCCTTTCTTCGCAAATTTGGATGCCAGAAGTTTCAGCGTGACTTGGAATCCATTATATCCACATCTAATTATTTTAACCAAAGATATTTAGCAAAACACTTTATCACCTGATGTCACCTTAGAAGAATTGAATGATTTTAAAGCTTGGTGTAAATTTTTGCTTACAGTATATTTTTTTGGGTTTAATAGTTCTGCAGTATTTCAGTCTTGTTTATAAACGTCTGCTATTAACATGTTCTGGTTGAACTTATGCGTTTTAGATACACCATCCAAATACTTTTTTTAAGTTCAATTTTAAATCATTTTATGAAATTGCAATTCGAGTGTAAGATGCGCCATATAAATATCAGAAAATTATTTTGTAAGAATATCTAATTGTGAATTGAAATAACTTTCTGCGCTTGAGATTAGTTATAAATATGAAGAGATATGACTTCTAAGAAAACCTGAATGGATGCTGTCAGACTCGCTCGACTTTATGTACTGTTATGTGTGTTGGTCGCCATTTGTTGCTATGAGCAATCTTCCCAGACTACTACACCATATAAAAGCATGGGTCTGATAATTGCTGTATGCAGCCATTACAGTAAATTCAATGTTAAATCCTAAGTCATCTCGTCGATAAATCTGTGAATTAATCTGGGAATATTATTCCCATAAATTTTGTTACTAAATTAGTGATTTCCATTTATTGTCGTGTATTTGGTTTTAGTCAGGGCAGTTAAAAATCGCATTACATTTGAAAATTTGGTAATATTTTTTTTTTATTTGCTTTTTTTTTATACTCTTAAAATATGTTTAGGTTTTGCTAGGCGATTTTGTTTTTAAATTTCTGTATATTTTATTTTTTATATCGCATTCACAAACTTAATTACATCATCTGTTTAGGCAGTACCTCTTTGCTAAGCACTCAATTAAACCATTTAACGAAAAAAAAAATTTTTATATTATATAATTTGAGTATGGTAGTCATATTCTACTTCTTGTGAAACTTGTTTGCCTTGCTTTGGTTTTCTTTTCCTTAATACGCCATATTTTCATTTGTAATATCATATCATATAAATACATACCTATACATATTTATTTTAATATACGGTTTTAAAAAAAATTAATATTAATTGTACCAGTCCCCTTTCAAGAAATTCTCCTCTCAAACAATGGAATAGTTACGAGCCTCCAAGCAGCAAAGTTCTCCTTTATGGCAATTTTTCGTTCCCGGAAATTGCAACGCGACCCGAACCCATAGAATCCATATCTAACTAATTTCGCCAAGAATATTCAACATTTCCCTTCATCACCCATTTTGATCTGACCTAATGGAAATTGAGAGCCTTTATTGGTGCCTGGCTATTCAACTTTTCTGATAGTAATGTTCAAGGTTAAAGCATACACATATATTTATCACATAACTTTCCGCTTGAAAGAAGAATGTCTCCTTTTACGGAGAGCAAACATTCCGTATACCAAGCTAGCAAGTTCTAATTTATCTTGAAACGTAACAAATACCATTCCATTTTATTATTACTATTTTTTATCAATTTTAAAACGTTTTCTAACAATAATCTTCAGGTACATGCTGTCTCATAATATTAAAATTTGATGAAGTTGTATTGGGAGAATATAAAATTTCTTGCGATTAACACAATTTAATCCGATGTTACCTTCAATTATTCGTAAAGCAGCCCAAGATGCTTTAAATTGAATATAAATCTGAAGAGGTTGTAATTACAATATATATTCTCTTCTAAATATATATAGAAGAGGTACTAAAAGGTCCTTAATATTTGCGACGGGTACCATAGTAGTATTTACTTGATTGATATATAGCTCTACTACAACACATCATTTTTTCCTTAGTATAAGTCGAAGTAAAATTCTGTCACAAAATGCACCTTTACATTTTTCTTTACATATAAGTACATCATCAACATAGCTTTATAATAAACTGTTTTCTCTGAATTCTGAATTATTCATTGACAACTATACTATATATACACGTAGCCTTCATGTTAGTGGTCACGTTTGTGTTGCGTTTGCTATTTTACTTCAAGAGCTAGTCGGTGTCTCTATATTTTCATATTACTAGAGTATTGTAAACCTTCTGTTTTTTTTTTAATTACAAAAACAATTTTTTATTATAATTCATTTAAAAAGCTTTTTTAATATTTCTGTTGGAAAAATTAATTTAGAACTGGTAAAAAGATATAAAAAATTTTTTTAATGGACATATATTTTTTATTGAATGTTTCATATTATTAAAGACGAGTAATAAATTATAAAGTCTTAAAAAATTGCTAATGTCTGCATAATAAATTAAACAACATGTAGATAATTGCAAATAAGTAAGTACATAAGTAATTCTTAATCAACCTTAAATTGTTCAAACCTAATTATGAATTAGTTAATACAAAATAAAATAACTTCCAAATTGAGTTGAACCGCCCACTAACACCTGGGCGGTCTGTTTTTGAATATGGATACAAATTTGGATTATGACTAATTAATAATCCATCGCAGTACAGTCATAAATGTAAAAGATTTTTTTAAATCTAAAGACGAACGTGATAAATCTATGATAGGCAAAAAAGAACGTAAATGTTAACAACAATATCGCTGTTATTAACAGATAAATCTTAACTTATAAAAAGAAATGGTCTACTGTTGTTTCTATGTTATGATCTCTGTCAAGCTAATGAACTGTTCTCATCTCTGTTAAGTAATTTATAATATCTGTTAAAGATAATAAAGATGTAAAATATTTTATTTTAGAAACAAATATAATGATGCATCGAAATTTTAACTAGCGTTCTGTGGTTTTAAATGATGAGTTTTATAAAAATATTACCTATATGAATTCCATGAATTTAGGTATAAACATATTTTTTTATTTGTTTAAAATAAATAATAATAAAAACAACTGAGGTAAATAAGTCATACTCAACTTATTATGTTGAAGCTATTTGAGCCAGTGCACTTGAGCACTTTTACTCTTTCTTGACTCGAGATATTTTCAAAACCCCTCTTAACGCCATGACTGGATTATTGTTTATCACTTCATCAGACTAAATTATAATTGACCTCAGATCTGCATACCTCACTGAGGAGCCTGTAACCATTCAACTTATTATGTATAAAGTAGCGAGTAAATAGCAAAAGTTTATGTGAGCTACAATTTCGTCAATGATATTTCAAATAAAAGAATAAATGTAGTCATAATTGAAAAAATAGAGGATTTAATTTTTGTGGTCTTCACTCTACATACAGCATTGCAAGTTATATGTGTCTATAAATTGTTAAAACTAAATTGTTTGCTTTATATAGTTAACTTACACACACCTAAATTATAACAATAGTTTCCAAAATAGTTGTACATACTCGTACTATTCTACTCTTCAAAGAATTTAAAAATTGTCTAAATTCCCATGTTTCAATTGTTGGGAAACTCTAAGTGGTTATCGCGCTTATCATTCAATCAACCTACACGAAAAACATTTCTTTATACATTTAAAAAAATTCAAATTTACATAGAAAAATCGTCAAATTAAAAATATTTTGCGTAGACGACACATGTGCCTGCTTACACCCCTTTTGTTGTATCTTATCAGTAGCCAACAGATTAAGAATGACGTAAAATCTTACCAACAAAATATCTCTGCTAACTGAATTGATAAGATTTTTTTGCTAAATTTTTTTTTTTTTGTTTTGGTTTCTCTTTTCAAATTACCTAACAATATTTGTGTTTTAGTTTAGAGGGCAAAAGTCACATATCTTAACAAAAAATAAAAGTTACATGCAGTGATTTGAGTCTCTCATAGTTGCTAAGATATCACGTAAGGTACAAGATATGCATTTAATTAATGAAGAATAAAGAACAGAAATTATTATTTACTTAATGCTAACACAAGAATTTTGATACCATAAAGAAAGAATGTGTTTCTTGGATATATTAAAAAATATAAAACCTTTCATTATGTTGATTATTGCATTGCTTAATCTTTCATTCATAAATTGTAATGCCAGTTTTTGGATTGAATTCTTTATTTAAAATTATATCAGAATAACTATATGCTTATATTCACCCAAATTTCTTGTTATGTCACTATAAAATAAAGATTAAAAAGAACGAAAAGAATAATAGCATTAGACTTTTTGCAAGGGTTTACAAATGGTAACGGAGGTTATATAGTAGAGGATACTATAATAAGGTCGATCTTTATCCTACACTTATAGATTATATGAACTTTTTACAGTTATTCTGTTTCTATTGAACAAAAGTTTTTTGATCAAAAATTCGTTATAAATGAACAATGAATATTGAAAAAACTAATCTATCCCATTTTTTATTAGTTTTAAAATGTTTTCTAACACTAATCTTCGGGAACAATAATAAATATGAAAACTGATACTGTATAAGAAATTACTGCCCCAAGCCACACATTGTTATATTTTTTTAGTAGCATTCTTCAGTTTTAATAGATATTTACCGCAAAAACATAACCCAACGGAAAAGGTTTCACTTGGAAGCCAGAATGCATTTTGTAGGGAAATTCGTAAGTACCTACGCAGAAATCCTTTCGCTGTATCTGCCTACTAAAACAGAGTAAATGTTAATAGTCACATAGAATTTATTTAGAAATATCATTCCTTACTGCACAGGGATGTTATTTGGTGATCTTAAATTTTCACACTTGAATTAAGGAATTACGCTTGAAGTATTAATTATTTATTAAATTTTTTTTAAGCAGATAAATTATAGTTTATTTTGAATTGTTAGAAAAGAACCATATTTATGTAATAATAATTTGTTATGTTGACTTCTCAGTAGTGAAAACTTCCGTTAATCTTAGATGTCTAAATAAAAAGTGAAAGAAACAATCCAACGAAAAGATTGATTCCTTTCTATCAAAATCTACCTAAAGCTCATTAAATTCAAAGGATCGTTGAATCGTATGTTCGAATCTATTAAAAAAATATCGATCTTTAATTTATTATAGAATTTTATTTAAGAATTTTAAAGTACAACCAAACTTTTTTTATAACATTATAAAATATTAAATGTAGTACGCGGTTCAAATGTGCTGCGCGTCTAATGACCGTTCTGTAAAAATGGTAAAAAAAGTGTTGGAGAAAAGCACTGATTTTAACAATTGTTTGAATAACAGTTTATTGAAAACAAATAAAATCGCTATAAAATGTAGATTATTTTTATTCAAGGACCGATCGAATCAGTTATGATTAACATAAATATAAAAGTGATTTATTTTTATATATAAATAAAATTATTACGCACAAGTCTGCAGTTTCAAAATATCTATAATCCATAATGACATAATATGTTTACGTTATGCTGCGACTAACGTCAGAGACATTCTAGAATGCGGACAAGACACTCCTTTCGTTGTTATTAGTTAGTATTTATAATTTATCACTTATTTAATTAATTAATAAAAATTGTTTTGATATTTAATGACAATCGAAATATATAAATTTTGTTTCTATAATAACTAATAAAGACATTCAAGATACCCTCATTGCATTTTTATGGGAGCTTAAATAATCGACAGCTACGATTTTTCAACACTTATTTTTGTTATGGAAATTTGACTGCCAAAGGCACAAATATGCATAAATTATGCCACAATTAATTCGGCAAAAATTTATTTCAAGATACAAAATTTATTAAAAACGAAGTGATTGCATTATTAGCTGCATAAAATGATTGTATCTTTTCAAGACCGATCAGTATGTATTCTCGTATGTGCTTAGCAAATTAATATTAAATTAATATATCTGTCGACAAAAAAAGCTTTGAAATATTTGCCACAAAATTAATAAATTCATTTGGAACAGATTCGAATATGGCAAATTTTAGGCATTAAATTTATTGCTTCTGTGGCGGATTTACGGTGGCGCCTATTGCTAATGCGCTGAAGCATTTATGAACTTTATCTTGCAAATTCTACTTAAAATCTCTGAAAACCACAATTCAATTAAACATCCTCAAGTATACTGCATACGTATTTTCATGAAATATTTGTGGGTTTTATGGATTGCATTCTTATAATTTTTGGTGGCACACGTTGTGTGGCATATGTTGAAATATAAATGCTTAATGCAGTAGAAATAATAATAATAAACCAAAAAAAATAGTGATAACTTCAGTATATTACAATACAAATTAATTAATATATAAAGCAATATAAAATTTGTCTTTAGTTTTGTCTTCAATACAGTTCACTAAGATGTACTAAATTGTTATCATATGTACTCTTATTTCGTATCTTATTTTCTTGACGTGTATTATATTCATACACACAAATATTAATAAATGTTTCGAACTTACTTTTTAAATGAAAAATATAATGCAATGAATAGACTTCATTCAAAATCTTTTTGCCGTTGAGTGCTTGTCGGCACTATAGTAGAACTTCATGTCATTACTATAAGCAAAAATATCTCAAGCTCTCCAACCTTTAGCTAAAACCATATATTTTCACGGTCTGCTCGAAACAGAGCTTTAGGAAGTCCTGTAGCAATTTCCTCTATGATTTATAACTCTTGCATAAGTTTATGTCATACCAAACAATCCCATTAAGTGAATATAATGAGCGTCAATAAGTATTTTTAGTTTTTTGTCGGCTTTCACTAAATATTTAAAAAAATGTTAGTCATTTGCAGCAATACTGTACAGTATTCCATGCTATATAATACACTATAAAAATACTATATATATATATGTATATTTATATATATATAAATACTATAAATAATATACTATATAAAACAGTCAGTTTAAAACTGGATTCTGTAGAGGGTGACAGAATATTTTTCTTCAATCTAGGATATAGCCATCCCCGTTGTGTTAATGTAATGCAGAATTATCTGCCACAATTTAGCTTTACTTCTTATTGTTTTGTGCCGATACTTTAAAATTCTATATATCCGCACATGTCATATTTTTAATGTAGTCCTATTGCTCAGATTTGGGTACCACTTAGTGTAAACTTTTAGATCATTACAAGCAATTCTATAAGCATTTTAAGTGCTAATTACTGATCAGACACATTGCAAAACTAAGTATTTGTCAATTTTTGTTCATTTCCCATAAATATATTTCGTCATATATTTAATATATTTTGCAGTACTTAAAATTTAGTGCATAAAACGAAAAAATAAAAAATTTATAACTAATAACATTTATTATAGTAATATAGTTTTTAAATCCGCAAGGGACTTTTCGATTTAATAATACATTGCCAAATAATTGTATTTTTTGCTTACTTACAGTCTAAACTACACTTTTTCTATATTTTATTATATATAAAATAGTTTCAAATGTCTTTAACATTGTTATTGACTAGTCTATCCTGTATGGGGCTTTACCCATACATTCATTCATTATAATTTCAGTCTTGCATTCTTCAAAATCTTATTCTTGACTTTTCTTTATCTTGTTCAATTCCGTCTCTGTTGAACGGCCTCTTGTGCTCTTTGGTCATTGTCCATATTACAATCTATTTGCAATTCTGTCTGTAATTATAATTTCGATTATGTTAGCTTATTTATTTTTATAGTTATCAATAAGTTGGGATCCCCATACTAATTTTATTGTACATGGCTATACCATTGTTGATGTCTTGTATAGCTCCGAAGATTACAGTTAGTTGTATTTGTCTTGCTAGAGCTAAAGTTATCTCTCACATATGCACTTCAAAAAAAATTCGAATATATTACATGGATACATATATATATAATAATTCTTCTCTTTGAATATATCTTTTGTTTATACATATATATTTAAATCAATTTTATTATATATATTATTTAAACTAAAAGTAAAAATAATAATAATAAAAAGTTTCAATAAAATAGAGTTAAGCAAAAGAATTTTAAATACATATATATATATATATTGAAGAAAAAAATCTAATATATAATAACACATTTTAAAAAAATAAATAGTTTGAATGACAATATGAGATATATGTCTCTTTACTGGCGCTGTACATACCACTTTTTAGTAACCTTACTGAAGCATTTGTTGCTCTTTGTATTTTTTCGAAGTTGGCCTAAAATATAGCCGCAAATATCTTTTAATCCATTGTCCTTTTGTATACCTTTTTCTTTGAATTAATTTTTAATATTTTTTTCTTTACATTTCTAGAAAATGTATACAAAGTGATTAATGACAACAGCAGGGCACTAAGCCAATATAAAGACTTAATTAGAGATTTAAATGAGTTCAAAGTGTTTGGTGACCCTTTTTCTTTAATTTATACGTTTCCCTAAATAATTTCGTGTTATTCTTGGTATTTGGAATTTTGAAGGCATCCAAATGAACAATAACCACAAGAGTGAAAGAAAAATTATGTTAATTGCGATAATTAAGGTATTAATTAAGACTGTATAATTAATTAAAAAGTAAAAGGAATTTTTAGTAGGTGTCTTGTAAACGTTTTATTAGATTGCATATTATACACCTGGATAGGGAATGTTAAGTCACTACAGCAACAGGCATCAGGCAGCAGGCATCAAGCAAGAGGCAAGAGGTTATAAGATGCAAGGAAGGCAATTATAAATAAATTGACTGCACACACTGAATAAGCATTTATCGTTTCTACAATAATTTGTGAAATTTAAAACCCACAAGGGATTTTTATTTATGTCCTACTTTACACCTTTCAAATGGATATAAAAAAGTAGTCAACAATACTAGTGCGCATAAGCCATATTTCAGCCACAACATGGACTTGTACGAATATAATATCGTAGTATGCGAGTTCACTCATATGAGTATCTTTATTGTATGTCAGAGAGTATCAATTGGCGCCAAAACTATTGACAATTCAAGGTTAAATTATAAAAAGTGTGAAACAGAAAAATAAAATTAATTGTATCAATAGTTTATACTTAAGCAGTACGTCTGGGTATTTGTCTGCCAGTATCTGTAAGTGTACTTGTATTTCAAGTACCAATGATGCTGTCTAGCACCCTCTACTACGTAATGTACAAAATGTAAATACTCAATATATGTATGTTTGTACCTTATATATATATATGTATGTTATACTGCATAACAGCGACATTTATGCCCAGAAGTGCAGACAATATTAATTGTACACAATTCAATGTGCAATTTGTAATGTTGTTCAATATTATTGCTGCCTTGATTGTTGCAGTTGTTGTTGGCTAGTATTAAATTACAAAATATGTTGTCATGTTTGTTGTCAACAACAGCATATTTTTTTTTAAATGTTAACAATATTGTTGTTTTTGTACTGCATTTATGATGCAGCTCTCGCTAGCTAAATCACTTGTTGTTTATGAGGAAAATATTTAGACACTTCCTTAACAGCTCCTACTACTTATGAGAAGTAATATAAAATAATTAAAGCATTAAATTTAACTTGATCTAATATAAATCAATTAACTATACTACTGTCACTCTGATGTGTAATTACATTGTTAATTTGTCGTTTGGTATAAATAATTGCTAACAGAAAAGTAATATACAGCAATTAACAAGGTAGATATATTTACATTCCAATCAATCGCTTTTAATAGTAATTAAAACTTTAAAACCTTAAAAATTATTTGTGGCATGTAATCCAATTAATAAAGATTAAATAATAAAAGTGACTAATTTTTCAAATTAATATTTGAACTTCATTATAAATATATCTATTGCATTATAGATGATATCAATTCACTACTATTATAACAGTAAAAACACTAAAAACCTAAAAAGTTTCCTCTTTGATAAATTTTCATATTTTTTACTAAGCTAACATTGTCAATAATTGGAACAGTTGTATCAATGCACAATGTTTCCTATCCATTAGACTAGCATTTGAAAGTCTGAAAAAAATTAGTACAGTTTCTTCTTAAGATAAAGAATCAGCATTCCTATGTTAGAATTTGCAAAACCTTAGAAGAATCTTAAAACGAATGTTTTTCATATAGTATACTCTTATTAGCCGATAGAATCAAAAAGATCAATTGGATCAAGCATCAATTGGATTTTAATTTATTTTTATTTTAAGACAATTTATTGGCATCCTAATATATTTGCACCCCAATTATTGAACAAGAATAACGCCTTGCATTAACAAAAATGTTAAGGTTGATCTATTCAACAATTGAATAAGACATTACATCATGTAAATATTTTTAGCTACTATTATGTGATCTTCATATTTAGTAATACTACAAGAAATAAAAATTTTGCTGTATTTATATAAAGTCCTACTAATGTTACACAAAAACATTCTCTTGCCAACTTAATTTATGCTTAAGAAAAGCTTTATAAAAAAACTACAAAGATCATTTTATTGTGCCCCATTCAGTTTGTTGACAAGCTTAAGTATCTCGATGTTATGAAAATTATGCCATTGAAAACGTCATTCTCAGACATATTTCACAACAAGGCACAACAAGCTTAACTGTAAAATTTATCTCCTATGTTATAAGCAGCTCGTCCGTACTTTACTCTCTTACGCTTTTCCTTTATAGTCTGCAATCAATTCTGCTTAAATGGGTAAAAAAATGGGAAGGAAGCACCTCAGAGACAATAGCAGAAACTTTCTCCTTTCCTACCTAAGAAAGAGTTTTAGTGTGTTGAAGTCTCACACTGAGGCTATCTGTGCTACCAACTATCGCAAAAAAAAATTATTTTATTGTAGTACTTTTTTTTCTTGAATATAACATCTAAAAAAACTTTTGTTTTATCAAATCTTGTGTAAATGTATGCCACATATTAGCTATGAAAACAATTAAATAATTAGAACCCAGCATTCCTATTATCTGATACTTTGCCCATTTATAAGGCATATTTAGATATGAAGTAAATTAAAGAAAGCTATAGTGGATATCCGGACAAATAAAATGGAAAAATATTATATCACAATAATATTTGATAATATTAATGTGACATAGTTTTGTACTTGATGGTTCTATAATAATATGAAAACCCTAAATTATTCAAAAATTTTACTTACTATCTTACTAAAATACATTCGAACAAAAACTGAAAGAAATGTTCATTCATAAAAGAAAGTATAATCCCAAACCAAGTATTCAGAAAACAAACATTAAGTTCATCTGTACCTATAACACTTCATATTATTTATTGTTTCAACTGGTTCACATCTAGAAACATTACCAGTAACAAAAATTGTCTGGTATTAACTGAGTTGATCTGGTAGGTTGCAGTCTATAATATTTCCTTCTAATATTCGTTCTATTATGGACTATTTCCTTCTAATATTAATAAATCAAAAGATGAACCTTCTAAGTACGAGTAAACAATTTCGCAATGAAACAAACAACACAGTATCATAAATTTAATCTGGTGGGTTGCAGTCTATAATATTTCCTTCTAATATTCCTTCTATTATGGACTATTCCCTTCTAATATTATTACATCAAAAGATGAACCTTCTAAGTACGTGTAATCAATTTCGCAAAATGAAACAAACAAGACAGTATAATATATTTAATCTGGTGGGTTACAGTCTATAATATTTCCTTCTAATATTTGTTCTATTATGAACTATTTCCTTCTAATATTAATACATCATAAGATGAACCTTCTAAGTACGTGTAAACAATTTCGCAATGAAACAAACAACACAGTATCATATATTTAAAGTAATACACCTTAATGCGGAAAGGAGTTCAATATCGGCAAGTTCAATTCTTTTTTGTCCATCCATTTTGAGCTATGTATTTATTGTCACTATCGCCTGTGTTAAAACAAACAATAAATTTTAATTTCTATTTAAATGTTTATGCAATAGAGTTTAAAAGTAACGCCTCTTATATTAAATTGGCTATAAATTCAATTTTCATGCTTACCTACAACAATGCATTTACAAGTTTTATGGAAAATGTTGCACGTAAAGGATTTACAATCATCAATTGCATCACGAAGTATCTAAAACTGGCAGCTAACAAAAGTTGCCGCCCACTTGAAGTAATAGGCATAAATACGGAACCCAGTGCAATACGAAGCACTAAAAATTTTATATGCATTATTAGCACAACTGAAGCAGAACTCAATGTGCTGTGCTCATAGATACTTTCATAAGACGTAATTACAGTACAAAAATCTAACAAAATATGTGGCAAATTAAATTCTTAGCATTTCTCATATTTTTATCGTGTATACGAGTACTCACCTTAAACTAATAATAATAATTCGAACTTGTTTAGTAAATTTATAAATTCTGTTATCACTGACATCACTGGCACATGGCAAGTAACGCGTGTAGCGGCGCCTAAATACTTAAACTTCTCATGCCACGAATTGATTAAACTGCAGTTCTTCACCAGTTGATATTGGTGTGTGCAAGGATAGCGAAACGGTGCAGATAAATAAGTCAGCACAACGACTAGAAGTGCAGTTAAGCCTTGAGGTTGTCTAGTTTTCGCTTAGCACAGATTATCGCACATATTTAGACAATATTGATGATAATAATTGCGCCTTCTCATGTAGCTGAGTTAGTCAAAGTAAATTTTGTTTATTTTTTTTTTTTTAATATAAAATAGGTTTAGTAACATATTCACACATACAACTAGTCGGGACTCAAAGTTTATGGAGTTACCAGTTAATTTGATTAAGTAGTGAAATATTATAAACTTCTATCAAAATTCGATCTTTCACTAATCACACTAAACGGGTACACTAATTTTTACCAAGTAACCTATTTTTAAAGGATTTTGTTTATTTATATGCCAAGTTTACTGAACTGTCAAGTAATCGGTTTTTAGAATTAATAATAACAGAAATTTCATAACAATTTACTGCTATACGAGTCTTTTACTTATAAAACCACTCAAGTTTCTGTTATCTTCATTTATTTAATATGCCTGAACACGTTTTTGACGGTTTTTGCATCGTTATCATTCTATATCATTGCTTTCGAATATTTGAAGCTTTATGATGCCTTAAAAGTTAATTAAAATTTTTTTCTAATGCTACTGAACCATATACTAAAATAATACTTCTTTTTTTCCTTACCTCGTTGAAGTAAAATCATAACTCTACTGCTTACATTTTAACAATATCATAACTTTATAGCATTTCTAAAATAAATATGTGAAGCATATCTATTATTCATATATTATTATAAAAGTGGGATAGTTCAGTACGAGCTAAAAGATCTATTGTGTCCCTTAGTCGGATTAGAGTATTTCTCTAAGTCCAATAGAGAAACTGCAGTATAAGGCCTATTTTTCCTAGTGTTGTATCCCTATGTTCTATGAAATACCCTCCTACGTGTTTCTTCCGCTTGTGCATCAGGGCCTGCCTAGCATATGGTATGAGGTTCTCTCTCTTTGCAGTATTTTCAATCTAAATTGGATTGAATTTCTAATTTTGTTAGGTGATTATTCAATCTTCAGTGACCGATTAGTAATACCGTAATAATTTTTAGGTTATTCCTTGTTTGTTCTATGTAATGTTATGCAAATTCAAAGTGTTGGTCAAAGAACTGTCTTGTAGTTTATATATATTTTTATGATAGCATAAGACGCACTTCCTGACACACCTTCATTATCATTATCATTATCATTATCATTATTATTTTCTTTTTTTTTGCATCATATTGTAAGATTATCTGTTCAACTTTCTTATTAGTCAGGAAGACTATTCAGTCTCTGTGTTGCTACAAAAAGTTACGTTATAGTAGGTCATCTATAAGTTTGCTTCATGAGTTCACTTTCTCCTACTATAAAGAGATTATCAACTTTTATTGTGCAATATTGTTTAGAAAATTCAATATAAACATTTCTACATACTTGTCGCACCTATCGTGAATCTACGTTCATTATATACGACAGAATATTAGTTCATAACTCGTTACCGTACTTTCAATTTTATAACAATAAACATATCCGTTATTTCTAAAACGTTTGAGATATACTGAGGACACTATTATATACTTGTTTTGCTTATACAATGAACTCGTCTTGAATGTGGTTTTGTAATGCAGAATGCAATTTCATAAAAGAAATATGGAATATTACGTTTCCTCCAATAAGTTCTTGTAAAATTTGCAATAACCATTTTTAACCGTTCAACCATTCACTCTCAGTAACAAAACTGTTTTCTAATGACTTTTACACTCTATGCATTTCTTTTTCATTTTAAGAACAACAACTTTTATAATGTTAATACTGACAATTAATGAGCTAGTTTTTATTGCCATACTCTACATGTATTGCAAAAATGTAGAAATATAGATAATGGCGATTTGTCTAAACCCTTTATTTAACACTTCATTCATGAGTTTTTCTATACTTCATTCATAAGTAGAAATGATGTTACAACAATATTTTTTAGAATTTAAACTATTGAGGTGTACTCAAAATGTACCTTCTGCTCAAAAAGTATGCGGATTTTGTAAATAAAACACACAAATTTAAATTTTATTCCAAATTTATTTTATCTCCTTCAAAATATGCTCCTTCTGAAGCGATACACATATGCCAAAGCTTAACCCAATCTTCCATACACTTTTCGTAGGCCCGTGAAGGTATTGTTTTTAGTTCCTTCAGCGAATTCTTTTTTACCGATTCAATCGACTCAAAACGCTTACCACGAAAGGGCAGGAGGGGGAGTTTCGGGAACAGGAAAAAGTCGCACGGATCCAGATCTGGTGAATATGGTGCCTGAGCGATGACAGGGGTGCCGTGTTTGGTCAAAAGATCGCGAACAACAAGAATTTTCCATAGTAAAAATCGCTAAATGCACTTGAGGTAGTCTCACATTAACAGCTGCTGTAAACAAACTAATTGACAGATGGCGCTCAAACTTGTACCATATATCAAGAAAGGGTGTACCAACATAACAAAAAACAAATTTGACAAAGGTCTATTACTTAAGGAGTAGTTAACAAACAACAAAATCCGGATACTTTTTGAGCAGAAGGTATAATATCTGATACCATACTCTATGACTTCATCAAGTGTTTTCAGTATCTATCTTTTGAATAAAACATATGATTTTTTTTTTAAATAATAATAATTATTATTATAGCTTAATGAGTCAAACTAACTGCAATAGTTGCCTTACATACATAACCAAATAGGCTTTTTGTAATCCTTCGTTAAACCAAATCAACTCTTGTAAAATCAAGAATATTTATCTATGCCAACATCGTGATGAACCAAATAGGATTGCTTATTTGCTCTTCCCTTTATTTATTTAACCAAGTCAACAAAGAAACTTTATGAACTTTTGCCAAAAACTTTGGCATAGAAAGGAAAGTCAAATTTCTGTAAAGATACTGCGTCAAAATATAATTGATTATTTTGAATAAACTCTCTACGCATTTGAGTTTAGCGATAGAGCAGAATTGAAGCCTGAGAGGATAAACTTTTGAAATTAATTAATTCAATGAAATGTAAATAAAAATATTTTGTGAAGTTTATTAATAATGAGATTACTCAATGTCAATACTTAGAGGAGTCAAACAATTAATACGAAATGGTTTTGGTAATTTTGTGGTAGAAGCAAGGAAATAGTTATAAACTTCCGGAATTAATTTTACAAATAAGATTTTTTTAGAAAAAGCATAAATTCAGAGAATGTATATAGTGACAAATAAAATAATTTAAAAATGACTGATAAATTAATACAAATTTTGAACTTTCCTAATGTTATATTTATTCGAAAAATAATAATTTAGTTGCTTTTAAATATTATTCTTAACATAATTAAAAATTAGTTCAGATATCCTCATTTTACTCAATAACAATTTGAAATTTAACAAATTAAATAGTAAGGGAAAAGTAGTGACTTATTATGACTGCTCAATGATAAATATCACATTAAAAATTAAGAACTTAAAAAAATCATCACAAATTTTAACACAAAGTATTAGCCATCGAGTACCATGTCTACTGATCAGAAATGATTAGTCATTATTAATATTAATTATATTATTATTAATTTATTTATTAAGTTATTAATAATATTAAAAGTACATACGTGATCTTAATGATGTATCTGTTACCCACATTATTTATAATCAATTTCAGAAGATTCGACGCATATTATAAGGAGGTATAATTAATAATTTTTTACAGTAACAAATAGTGTATCTGTAAGCTACATAAGTTTTGGAATACAGGCGAATCCAATAAGAGTATTTAGTACAATATATCACTGGGATTCTAGACTAAGTTTCTGTATAAAAAAAAATGTGTAAAATAAATTATTTACATACATCTCAAAAATATATAAAGTCACAATAAAAATTACTGTACTATACTAAAAAATGTTCATTCATAAATAGGGTTTAACTTCATAATTACACTAATTTACAAATTATTAAAACTTTTGTTTTCCAAAGCCGAGATCTACATTTACCACAGAACTCAAAAATCATAATGATTTTTTTTTATTTTATTATTTTTAAAAGTTCCCTTAAGTAAATATACCGAACCTATATTAAACTAATGTTTTGCAAAAATTTTAATACAAAATCTTTAACAGATGATACATAGCTACTATTTATTATTAACGAAATTTGAAAAGAAAAATTTATGGAAATTTCATAAAATTTTACTAAAATCACATATGGTTATTCCAATTAAGGTATAAGGATGTGCAGCAATTCAGAAGATACTGCATCTCAAAGACAGCATTATATATCTATTTCTTCAATCTATAAACGGAAAGTGATTATTAGACATCTTTTGCGACAGACCAACAGCATCAAGTCTTTTTATGCTGCTTAATAATAACAGAAGGTCGGTTTCTCAAATCGTGAGCGTAGACGATAACAAAACATTTGAATGTCTATTAAACCTAATTTACCATACCACAAATTCCTAATTTAGCGACGTATACAGCAAAAAAACAAGAATTAGTTTATTGCCAAAAAACCTGGACTACTAAGAAATCCCATAAGCTACATGGATCTGCATACTCCCAATCAATAACTTCTGACTAAGTCTACTGGAACAAATCTTACTTATCTAAGCCAGTAAACTGTCAGACAAAAAATGTTTATAAAATTCATTGTTTATAGTTAAGTTTAGGCTTTTTTAGTATACTTCTGCAATTTAGTCTAATACATATCATTATAAGTGCAACTAATTACTTAAGTTCAGTAATTTTTTTTTACTTTTCGGAGGAAATATGCTATTAAAACCACACTTATGCTTTCCTATCCACTTCTTCTTCTTTACTTGATTAAACGCGAGTTATGTTAGTTTTTAAAGCTTCTTTACTCAATACAGTCTGTGATTACTCCATTGAATTCTAATGATTTATTAGAAGAAGTTATTCAGTTGATTTCATAGAACTATGCCTATTCACTTATTTAACATATAACGGCTTTAAGAGAACATAAATAGTTTTTAAAATTATAAAAGAGAACAGTATGACCTAAAAAGCATAGTTGTGCACTAAATATGTGTTCAAAGAATAAATATTTTCAAATATATTTTAATCTTGAAATCCTTTAAGCTACTACATATTATATATTTTTATTAACGTACTTTATAAATTTTGATTAAAATTGCTGAGAATTCAATATCAACGAATTTAATATCAAAAGCCATAATTAATACTGATACACTATTTTATTTGATAACTTTGTGTAATTTAATCTATGTATTATTTTTCTAATTTTTTACAACCCACAAATTTTTTTTACTACTCTATTAAAATTGTTAGCAATTTCATTTTACCGTTTTTACATAAATTTTCAATGGAAATCTAGTTTCACATTAAAAAAAAGCAAATACTTAAAATTGGATATTCAATTCAAAGTACCCGGTATGGACGCGGCATAGGCACATTACGTCAAAACTAAGTGTTTTGCCTCATAGGGAATATATTGGCAATAATATATGCTTTTTCAATCCGCATTGATTAACAAAAAGTGCGAACGGGAATTTAACCGTGAAAACAAATCATTAATCAAGAATTTAAGTGAAGTCTCAAACTGTTATTTTAAGTGAATTTGGTCGTCTGAAATGGAGCGGAAGATATGCATATATGCTAAAGTTGGCATGACTTTAGAAATTATTCGAATTGTCTATCAAGCGCACATTTTAGGCAATAGCAAAGCAATCAAAATTGTGTTCGGAGTAGAACGTCCGAACTATGTAAAATAAAAAGTCACAACCGATATTAGTGTAGAGCAGACAATTTCAATTTAAAACAAAACTCAATTCACTTGCTGTCGAGCAGCTTGTGGCATCATCCTTAAAATGGATTATGTAACTCGATAGCGGTACACTTTACAGCATAGCGGACTTATGAGAGAAAACGTGTATATCCACACAAATGAAGCCACGAAAGATACAGTTGAATAAATAGAATGGACAGACAAACAGACAGACAGACAAGACTAGATAGACCCTTGTTGCCACCAATATGTTAACACACGTTGTAAATGTCCATAGTGGAAGATGTAGCCGCAGTATGCGCTTTCTTACTAAACACCGCAACAGGTACGCAGAAAAGTGAAGCGCAACATTCGTAGTGAAAAAAATATGCGGAAAAGATTTATGTGTGACACTTTTACACCATATGGGGTCATCGGTTTGGAGGTAAAATTTTTATTTTTTGACTTACATCGTCATGGTCATAATTCCAATGCAATTTTCACTTCAAGAAAAGAATTATTGTTTTCAACTTTGTTGGATTGTTGTCTTTGGAAAAAGGTGTAAGTAAGACTACGAGTATGTGTGTGGTAATCTCTTGTTATGTTCACATTCAAAAATTTAGCTTAGTTATCCACAAATTAAAGCAAAAGTCATCTTTCACTTACAAATGTAATTACTTTTCCTTGATGTCAAACTGTAAGCCTTAAGTGGCTGGTACTTTAGACTACAAAGAAAAGCTATCTGTTTTTTTTTATTTGCCAGTTAAAGTTTTTTAGTAAAAAACTACAGGTGGTCCAAACTCTCACGTCCACCTTTGAGAGAAACGCCAAACCCAATTGCACCATTTACATTCTTCTGTCGCATAACATATCATCGTCATCAACTTCATCTTCTTCATTATCATTATTATTACAAACCACATTATCAACAACAACGATCGATTGATACACTTGACACAATATTTATTTGTGGAATTAATAAAAGAAATAATAATAAAAATTTTCTGACTTTGACATTGAATTTTGTCCAAACATTTATAAGCATTCTTCTTTCTCTACTCATATAGTTAAGATAATTTAAATACTCCCAATTCTTTTGTATTCAGAAGAAAGAAGTTAAAACCACTTTGATGAAATTTTTTGATAAGTAAACTTTTAAATAAAAACCGTCAAAAAAATACATCATAAGAATATATCAATTTCATAATAATACCGTTGGATCAGTTTACATAAGCGCCATCAAAATGTACACATGTATTGAATTGAACATCTATATATATATACAGAACATGCATATAATCCAATGATATGAATAAGCAATTACTATATAACAAAATGATTGGAGTAAAATTAATTGATATAAATACTTTTTTAAGAGTTATCATTAAAATTTATTTTAAAGTTAACTTAGAATAAGGGAGGAACTGCTAGGTCCATCGCCCTGATATTGATGTGACTATTGTTATTAAATAACTGACATATAGTATAAAAAATACTTTTTAGAGATATACTTCGCTCTGCTTTTTAAAAATATTATTTGTAGTGCGTTCATATAATATATTAACGTTCAATTAAAACACAAGAACTCGACTTCAATTCATCCTTTCTAACAGATAATCTAACTACAAATAAATATATTTAAAACGTGTCTTTTTTAACACAATATAAATATTATTGCTTGAATGTTGAACTAATGAATGCATTTAATGATTTGTAAATTTATAGCTTCATCAAAACTTCTATATTCTTTACAAAGTTTTATGAAATTATGTTGTTAGTTTATTAGTTGCTATTCATTTACTATATTTTTACTGTTATATTTTAATTTAATTTGACTGACCACCGATACTCTAGTAAAATAATGAGTCCTAATATTAGTAGACTCGATCATATAACCGCTTAATCCTCAAAACTAGGATTAAGCGGTATATATTCGATATTTTCGAAAAAAAAAGTGAAACATGTCTAGAATGGAAAAATGACTCTTTGATGAAGAAACCAATTTTCTCGACTTTCTCGTATTCAAAATACAAATCTTTAAACGATTTGCAAGTATTGCACTTTCATACCTCTTCTTAAATCATTTAATTCCGATTAGCAGATTGAAGTCTTGGAATTCAATATCTCAAAATTTTACGAATTTTACGAATTTTTTAGGAATCTCTTAATATTTTTTGAAGGTTGTATAGTCCGCTCAAATTGTTTAATAACTCTGATCAATTAATAACTCTGATCATACACTAAAACAAATCACAACAAAGAATACCTCTTCACTTGGTTATCTTAAGTTGAATTGATGAGCTTAAATTTTCTGGCATGTGTGGCATACTTCGCATCAGATTAGAAAAACAGTAGACGACAATCCAAAAGTTCCGAGATTAAAATATCGATAGAAGGAATTTATCAATATTTAAGCTTTGTGATGAGTATTTAAGTAGTCATAATTGGAAATATTTATGATCAATTAGAATGAAGTGATAATTTAATATGCAAGTTTAACTTCTGGGAGAAATATTTCAAATTTGAAAATATTTTTATGTTATTTGTGTTAATAACTATTACGTGTACATGTATTATATATTAAAGAAATTTAGTTATTTTTTAATATTTTATTCCTAAATACGCTTTAAGTATTGCGGAAGTTGTTTCAAAATGAAACATCTGATTTCTATGCTAAGCTTAAAAGTACTTCCACATACACAAAGTGCTATATTATCTACTTATTAATAAAAATCAGTGCCACACCAATTACTTCAGAGCATGCCACAGCCACCACGCACCATTCAAATCCACACCATATCATACAACTTTATAGAGCTCCAGTCAGCTTACGGTCAAGAACTGTTAAATCAGACAGAACCATAACAACGTTAGCGCGCGCACCTTCAAGTTTAATGTCAGTTAATCGCTTGTTTAGAATCTACTTGTACATGTCCAATATTGCGTCTAATACTTTTCAGAAAAGGCTTGTGTGAACGGTACTATTGACTCAAGTTAAGAGCTACACGCACATTTGGAAAATATCACATTTTCTGCTTTTTTATTTCACTAATTTTTGTTAATATGAGATTACTTACAACTGTGTATTGTACACTGAAAGTTTAACGGAGTGTACCTAAGCGAGAGTACAGCAAGTTTTACCCAAAAGAGTTTTAAATAAATGATAATCAAATAAAAGCCATATATTTTCAAAAATCTTATGAGTGTTGCATCACTCATTGGAACCACATATCATCCAAAACGAATACATTAACGTCATGTTATTAATGAAAAGGTAATAATATCTTGACAATGCCTCTTCTGCCGTTAACTGCAATGACATTTTTAGTTTAAAAGAAACCATAAACCACACCAAACTTTCGATTTTTGGAGAATTTTGTTAACAGTTTATGGGTTTTCTTCAAATTCAAATACAATTGTTTTGTGTATTTAAGAAGATGTCTCAGCAAAAAGGACCTTTTTCGCTAAAGATAATTTTACTATAAAATAATGAATATGTCTCAAATTTCTCAAAATTCTTTCTTATAAAGAGTAGTTTAGTTACCGTTCTTGGATCAACTGAATTTTAGATATTTTATAAAGAACATTCAATGAGGTATTATAAAAACATAAGTACAAGTTTTTGAAAACCATATCTAATTGATTTTCATTCACACGTGTGTTCAAAGCATCGATATTTTCAGAAGCACGTTACCGTTTTCGCTAGATTGAATTGTTAACATCACAAACACTACCCAATTACCCGAATTTTCCAATTTGGGAAATTGGAAAATTGCGTTACTAAAAATAAGCCCTGTAGATCGATTATGTTGACCACGTAAACAAAAGACCTGGTCCAAAGAGACTTATTATTTTTGTAATAAATTTAAACAAGCTTATATTCAGCCTTCAACTAAAATTTATTTCCAAAATAATTTATTAAGAAATTTATCAAGAAATTATGGCCGTTACGCCTCTTAAGAAATACGTATATATACTATATATAGTATTAATTTGATCACCCTGTATATAGTCAAAAATTTTAATAGAACAAGCTACACGCTAATAAAATATTTAACTCAAGCAATTATATGGGAGTTATAGTTCAACGAAATTACGATTTTGTTACCAATTTACCTTTCTTCATATTTTAAAATCCCGATCCCAATTTTCAATATAAAAATTTTGAGTTTTGGGAAAATTGTCAAAATCAGTATTAAAAACTGATTATATTGTAATACATATGCGGCTTTATAGGCTGATATTTCTTTGATATTTGGTATTTAGTTTTTTTTTATTCGATTTTTACTTTAATAACAATACTTTACCTTAAATTCTTTTTGATAAACAAAAATATATATAGACTTAAATTAAATTCTTTGAAGTGACGGCATTACTGGTAAAGACTTCTAAATAAATAAAGCAGTTATTATTATAATATCTCCATCCCGTTATCAACATGTAGCAATATCTAACAGAAGGATGATAATACCTTAATTACTTTTACAAAGGATTCAATTAGGCATCAAGTAGATTGTAAATGTTTTAAATGGTTTTCTAATAGTTCAAGAATAATCTTTCCACAGAAAGAAGGTATAAAGAAAGATAGAAACTATTACACTTATCAGAGTATTTCTTATTTTATTATAGTATTTTTTTTTGTTTTGTGACGCATTTTTAGATAAAGTTGTCTTGGTATGTGTCTGCTAAAATTATTCTATATATCCCGGATATAGGAAATTTCGTCTCCAATATTGAACTGTAAAAATATCTGTAAAAATACAGATTATCACACGTTAAATAAATATTTATTTAATCTTTCAAGCTAGAGACTAAAACCGAGAAATGTAGTTAAGCCCAGAACTCATCATAAGTTTCTGATCAGCATACCAATTTTCTTAGATAGCTTAGAGTGGTTGATTTTATTTTAGTACCACAATATGCCTACCACATTTGTAGCGTACTAGAAAAGGGTGTCAGGGGAACTACTGCCACAACAAATATTATAATGATGCATTTTATCTGCGATCTTGAAGGATTAAGCCGCGCATTAATTCAATAATATTAATACCAACAACAACGCTAACAACAGTAAGTAAAACAACAACAGACCACTACATTAACAACAATAAAAGCCAAAAGCGTTAAATACAAAATACTTAAGAGTATCGTTAGCATCGAAAACTTCAGCTAATTCAAGACTACGAAATCTCATGCCTGCCTCGTGCTGCACTGAGCTGTTCTACTTGTGTCGTTGGATTTGAATGAAACGGCAAAGCCGTAGGTCTCCAAGCGATGAACGACAACAAAACATGTCACAGACGCGACATTTGCGTGATCGCATATTATCCCCAAATGCAGGCTTAATACAAAGCATTTTTTTTTTACACCACTCACTCTGGGGTCTGGCGCTTTCAAATTATAATAAAAAATAAATTCCACAAAAAAGTATAAATTTTTTTGTTTTGATTTTTGATTATTTTTCAAGTTAATCATTTAAAATGTTTTGACTTTCATATACCAAAATCAGTGGAAATATAAGAATCGTTCTACCATTTCAGCTGCATTCGGTGGCCAGTGTTGGCCCGGTTAGAGAAATTTGAGATTCAAATTTTATTTCAAATATTTTCGATATAAGTTCTTGGCATTAATTAGCTTTGTTTTTTTATTTGCTTTTTTATTAATTGTTATTGTTGTTAATATCAATAAATTGTAAACGTTATCATATCAAATTATTTAATTGTTATTTGATATTTCTTGGATTTTCTGTTGTTTGAAATGTTTCCATCATTAAAATTTTTCATTATCGGGGAACGATCAATCAACCAGGAAGCAAGCGATTTTAGTTAAAGGTAAAAAATTGTTCATATACTATAAAAATATTGACTTATATCTAAAATTATGTGGGAAATAAATTGCTTAAGTGTAATATTGAAAATAAAATGGAAATAAAATAACAGAAATATCACAATTTTAATAAAACATATAGGTATATATTTATTATTTAAAAATCTAAAGATTGTTTTATTTACACAGTTTTCGTTAATTGTTTTACTCCCCACAACTCTTCAGAACAGCATCTCTGAAGTCAAGCCCTAGGAACGCCTACAACAACTCGTTAAACGGTGCTATTTGATTTTGACTGGGCAGCATTAGATTGTTTAAATCTACAGTTATCAATTCTCTTTGTTCATCATTTGCCTATTCAACTCTATATACAGGCGACCATATAACATTATTTATTTTTTTATATTAACTCTAAACTACCTTTTATGCCAACATTTTATATTTCGGTTTATTGCCGGATGTTACGAAATCATGGACATCGTTTTCGGCCTTATCTAACATAGCTTTTCTTTTCACTCTTCTTTAGATAATCAAATGTAGCATCTCATATTTCAGACTTAGCATGATATGACCTAAACTTTATATTTACTTCTTTTTTACAACTCACATAATCTGATAATGATATTTTTAAGAATTTGCCAAAAACTCAATCATTCAACGACTGGAGCTTATTGATATATAAATTACATATAGCCCGAGTATACTGTTTACAGAACAGCTAAAAATGATGTATATAATTCGCAAACATATAGAAAGGTTTTAACATAAAGTTAATCATATTTGCATTCCTAAAAGCATATTTTTGAAAACTATTATTTTTATCCAAATACTGAAAAGAAACATAGCAACATAGGAACATACACAGGTATGTACTTCGGAACTTCAAGGTATTACTGCAGGATAGATAAGCGGCTTCAACATACTGTCATTGGTACTATTTATTGAAAATTCTTTTTTAATGATTATAACATTTAAGATTTATTTTTTTATTAACTGGACAGTATCAGTGTGAAACATTAACTAAAACTCTCATGAATAAATTAGAAAAAGACTTCAGTCTTTGCGTAAAAGGCCAACGACTAAAAGTGCATTCCAATAATCAAGAGCTCGGAAAGAGCTCGGAAAAGTTTAGTAGGAAAATCTGCATGAAGTAGATTGGGGCAGCGATTAATATCCTACTAAAAACAATAGACGTTTATCTAGTCTTTAGACGATAGCTGCAAAATAGAAGACAGGATTGAGAAGATTGTTGTTATTAGATTTGAGTTATAAAGGACTTTTCTCTCAAACCTACCGTTTACGAGGCTCTGGTATTTAGTAATATCCTACTAAAAACAATAGACGTTTATCTAGTCTTCAGACGATAGCTGCAAAATAGAAGACATGATTGAGAAGATTGTTGTTATTAGATTTGAGTTATAAAGGACTTTTCTCTCAAAACTACCGTTTACGAGAGTCTGGTGCTTAGTAATATCCTACTTAAAACAACATACGTTTATCTAGTCTTTAGACGATAGCTGCAAAATAGAAGACATGATTGAGAGGATTGTTGTTATTAGATTTGAGTTATAAAGGACTTTTCTCTCAAACCTACCCTTTACGAGGGTCTGGTATTTCATATAAGATGTTTTTATATTTGTATGCATATTCTTTAATACATGCATATGTGTATTTTAAACTCATATGTAACTTTATTTGTTTAAAAAATCAAAATTGGCTTACAGATTTTTATCACATATTAAATATTTACTTTCAGAATTTATGACTAAATTTAATTAAGTTCTTCTTGTTAAAAACTTAATTTTTTTTTTAAATTTAAAAAACTTTTAAAAATCGAAATTGATTTATATAATAAAAGTCAAAGCGAAGCACAGCAAGAGAAATGCTCGTATTACAAATTTTAATAATTAATAAGGAGAAAAACCAATAAAACTGTCCAAATATTTTATGAAAACCCAATATTTATGTGGTTTAAATAGAATCGTTAACGAAAACATGTGACAAATATCGATTTCTTTGGCGGACACCTTTTGAACTTCAGAGACACCAAAATCAATAAAAGGGCAATTGCAAGAAATTTTATGTTCACACCAAGAGTTGAGTTTAAGTATGGATTCGTGTATGGCAACACTGCCATACACGCTTAACGATGTGTAATTCTACCAGAGTAAATAGAGACCAAAGAACAATGGAATGCGAAAATTAGTTCAAATTCACTGGCTCAATAAAAATCTAACATTTTTGGTTTTGGAACACAAAGGCTCTCTCTATAAGAAAGTTACTGCCTGCTGTGATAGATTTTTTGAATTTTTTGTTTTTTAAAAAAGTTGAGATTTTTTGGTTAATTTAAATGAGCTCGTAAAATCATTTTTATTGTTTCTTTTGTTCAAAAATATTTGTTCCTTTTTCTGGAGTTGGGTTACTTCGCAAACATATATTGATTGTATCGCCTTACAAACAACGAAACTGACAGAAAACATATTCAATTTGGCGAAATGTTTTTATTATCATTGAAAAGTCGTTAAATATTTTGTTAAGTAATAAAATGCTTGTTCACGCCTTCTGCAAAGGAAATGCATAACACTAATATTGGTTTTTGTGGTACTTGAATGGAATTGGTTTGGATGTTAAGGAGAAGACCAGCCTGTGTGCAATAAGCAAATATCCTGCGGCATTTTGTTGCATGTAATTCATTGAAATTCGTAGCAACTCATAATTAATTCGATATTCTTACTTCACTTTTGTCGAAAGTAATAAAGACATTTCAATTAGTGTTATATAGAAATATAAAGACCGGTATTGGCCAGAGATTGAATGCTTTTATTTGGAAATATATTGCAGTCGCTTAGTGACTACCAGAACTTACAAAAAAAAAGTCTATATTGAATTTTTTAAAAAAATATTACTTTTTAGTCATTATTTTTGTCTTATGAGTTTTAGGATTATTTCAAGCACAGTGGTTACTACTATAAAACTTTAGGTTACATATTTATAAATTTATTTACTCTTTTGAAACATTTTGTTATGGATATAATAATATATATCACTTTCCATATTGATTCCGAAACTTTCTGTAATCAGTCCAGTTCAATTATATAGTATTAATATTTTTCTATATAATATTAATAATAATAATATTCAATAATCATGTGGTAATTAGTAATAATCAGATAATAATACAAAAAAAATCAGGTCTTGATAAATCGCATCTTGGTGGTCATTTTATATCACCAAAACGCGCTTTTACACTTCAAAAAATGTATCGACCAACAAGAACAAAATAAGCATAATACTCCCTATTATGGTTGTGACATTGCCCTGTTGAAACTACTTATTTCCCACGTCCATCTCTTCAAATTTATGCCATATAAAAAAAAGTAATCATGTGCTTGTATCTATCAAAATTTACGGTTTCTAATAGTCGTATTCCACTTCCAGACCAAATTCCAAAACATACCTTGACTTTTCGTGGAGGCAATGATCATAGATAGATTTTTATTGTCCAAGATGCGACGATTGTGTTTGTTGATATATCCTAAAAGGAAAAAATAAGTCTCATCTCTGTATTCGATACATAATGTACATATTACAGAAAAAATTTACCAATTCCTGCAGCTGTAATACGTTTAAACAATCCATATTTTAAACTTTTAAACCTTAAATAAAATATATGATGCCTTAGAAGATAGCTCTGTGTGACATATATCGCTTAAACAGTGCTGCCAATTCAGAACGATGAAATAGATGTTCTCAATATTAAATTGTGTTCCAATTCTCCATATTTAAGTACATATATGACACTATATGTGTATGCTGTAGTATGTTTGAGTTACCGCTTTGTATGTAAATTGAAGTATCGTTTCAAATATAGAAGGAATTTAATAGAAGTTAAAAATTATTAAAAGTTATTAATAAAAGTTAAAGTTATTTACATGCTTATATTCTTTAAAAATTAATTTTTAAATAATTGGCCAAAGTATTTAAAATCTTTCGCATAGTATTTTACTAAATGTGTACTTTATATTTAGAATAGTGTATTATTATCTGACCATTTTGTCTGCTGACAAAAAACAAACATAGACCTAAACATATATTTGAAATAATTTTACTACAAAATATACATATTAAAATAGTTTGTATTAATATATTTTGGGAATTATTTTTAAAATTATTGGCTTCTATGATTCCTCAACTCAAATCATATGACAAAGCCAATATTTGAAAAAATTGTGCAATTAAAAAATTTTGGCTATTTTCGCTAATAATCAAGTGACCTAAAGACATGTGACATGTAATTATATATTTTAAAATAAAACTTAGCAAAAAAAATGCTTGAAAAATATGCAAAATATATTATCTAACTTAGTTTAATAGTCTAATAAGTTTTAATACAAAGTTTTTTGATGGCATGATATACCATAGCCTCTAGTCATTTAAAAATTAAGAAATACACATCCCCAATATCATTTGCTCAAACCAACAGGCAGTAAAAATATCATTACAAATTAAACCTAGTTCTCTATACATTCTATTTATATGCTTAAATAACATGGAACTTAAAAAATAGCAACTCATTGACAAAGTCCCGCTAAGAAATAGTAAAATGGAACAGAAAAAATGCATGCCAATAGCACTAAAAAATTAAAAAAAAAAATAATGTCTTACAAAAAATGTTTATATGATGTTATCCAGATCAAAACTATTATTCATTAGTTCGTTGCGTTTAAGGTTTCTCTTTTAAAACATATATTTAATTTTTCTTTACCCCTTAACGTTATAACCATGTTAAAACTCACATAGTAAATATAATTCAGTAGTAGGTACATTTCACATTCTTCAGATATGAAACTCATTTTTCAGTTAGTGAATATACAAACGAACAAAATTATAACTTCTAGAGCAGTGAAAATTCACAAGTAACTACCGAAACATCATTGCATTTACAAAAAGTATGATCAAATAAAACTGTATAGTGTTTAAAGAGGATGTCATTTTCTTGAAAATGATGAAGATGTGGCACAAACTGTCAATGTGCACCTCTACAATCATCTGCTTATAATTTTTTTTTAGGTAAATAGAAGATATATGGTGTCAAAAACTATATCACAGATCCTGCTTCAACTTAGGTGACATAATTTAACCACCACAATTATACGATTTGTAAACACTAGGTTTTACTTTATAAGGTTACCCAAAGAATTATATTTATGTAGCCAATCCTCAAATTCTCGACGCATTGAAAACGAACATCTATCCAGTTATGATTGAGAATTACGTGAAATGTTTTCAGCACTGTAAAATGACCCATAGAGAAAATACCCAATTAGTATTGGGTTTGAACTATATTATATTCAATATATTATTGTTATGTTTCAATATATTAAAATAAATATTTGATCAAAATCTCAAAGACAAGAGTTTCTTTTTTCGGACTGCTTTCAGAACCACAAAGTGGAGAACCATAAATAAATATTTTCAACATCAAAAAAAAGTTTCATGAATTTATTCACACACGTTGGAATAAGATGAACTCGTCATTATTTGTAACACCAAACAGTTTTCGCCTATAGTGTATGGTGATTGCATTGATCGCTTCATTAAAAATAACCAAAAATATTATTGCCCTATAAATTTTATGTACAAACAAACTCTTTTTTGTTTGATTGTAAAGTTGTAAAACTTTCATGCTATAACCTAGATGCCCTTTAAAATTTAATTTCCAGTTTTGAAGGTCTATAAAATATAATCTTCGTACAATCTTCGTACATAGCCTAAAGCCAAGTTTACATTCATAGTAATATGCAAAAACTAAATAAGAATATACTGTATGTTACTCTCAATCATCTACAAAGACTTGCATTGAAAGCCAATATACAAAATCCTGTAAAATATTAATACTTCATAAGTCTCTCATAATTTCATAAAAAAAACTTTTTTAACAATTTTCAATAAATTATAATATAAAAATTTATTAAGCTTAATTGTATTTTATTATATTACACGTAATCAAAGCTTTTGTACGAGAATCAGCTTAAATGTGTAAAATATCTTCAAGATATCATTATTTACAAAATCTCATTCTAGACCAAAGAGTATATGTAACAAATATTCTCTCATTTTATTTAGAACGCTAAGAGGTATTGATAACTTATTATTGGTTGAAATAGAACTAATAGAACTTTTTTTATTTATTTTAATTTCAACAGTATCTTACAAACAGAAGTTTTTACCGTTCGGGAAGTCGTCGAATTATTGCAAAAGATTGCTCTCACGATAGCAACTGTATGTTTTTACTCTCACAATCAGGCAGCCATGAAAACGTTAGACATGGCTTCCATTGTGAAACCTAACCGCAAATACCGTTAATCTCTAAATGAGATTACTCAGTATTTCGATTTAATTTTTGTACCAGGAGCACTACGTTCAAGAGAAAAAATATCACAATCGAAATACTCAAAAAACGAGTTGAATTCTAAGAAAAAAAAGAAATATATATATGTAGCATTTCTTTAACGATCTGTAAACTTAAATTCAAAACAAATTTCTAAAAAGAATATTTGAAAGGTGGCATCGAGTTCACATTTTAGAATCACCGAACCTTTTTTCCATGTAAAGATATGAAACTTTAATCCTAAGAAGTGTTACTGCCGAACACTATCTTATAGGTCAACTACTGCAGAAACTGTGGAAACGTTGTTTCAACCTTATAGCAAAAAAAAAAATTTAACATACTCAAAATCGTTGAACGAGAACTTATAATTTTATTGGAAGTATTCCTCTGACTATCTAGTAACGTAACATTGATAATATCTCTAATAATTTATAACATCGATGAAGTGATTAACAGCATATTAATAATTTTTAGTAGAAATAGTTTACTGAAATAGGGTTGTGGCTCAGTAAGCCAATTAAGCTTATGTGTGTCGGTTCCCAAATAATGGAAGATAATAACCGCTAGTATCTTAATATCTATTATTCTTTATTCAAACCCTTTATTATATTATTTTTTATATTAATATATATTTTGTATTTGTTTTTATATTTTCAGATATTATTTTTTATTTTATTATTTTAGTCCTCCACCATATGAATTATATTATAGAAGTACAAGCTGATTTTTGAAGTTTTGGTATAGCAATACGATAGCAAACTTTTATGTTTTAATAAATTGAATCACCATTAAAGTCCATGATATTGTTATGATTCATCATAGATTGAAAAATGAACAAGCACAATAATTTTAATTTAGATGAGATAAGTACCACTTTTATTCACTGGAACCAGCTAAGTTTAATTAAAATCATAAACTTTATCACAAAAACCAAATGTAAAGAAACATTCTCATATAATTGAAATTGATTATCGATTTGAAGCACAGATGATTTGCAATCGTTATGGCCAAATTTCATGAATTCTGTCACGTAGTGATTCCCCGTTTAATATATTTACCAAATTATTTCCCTTGTTAAAATTTCCTATTTCTAAACATGCCAAAATTGATTGAAACAAAAAAGACTTACCACCAGAAAGAATCGGTAATACAGAATATAATTTTAAAGAATTGGACAATAAAATTATTCAGAAAAAGTGAAAAAGACGTTGAATTAAATGTTTTGAACTAAAAAACTTCTGTGGAGCACTAAAAATAAAGTAATTAAAAAATGAGCTTTGCTATGTATTTCTATCTACTTATTGACTACAATTACTCATAGCAATCGCAAATTTTTAATCCTTCACAACTTAAAAATAATTAAAAATATGCTAAAGACATTGACATCATTATGTTAGAAATAATATACAGATAAAGTGAAGAAGTCCTTAAGTTTTTCACTTTTGAAAATTATTAAAAATTTTATATAAAATTAAATGAAAGTTAGGTCAAATGATATATGCTAAAGCTGTAAACTATTTCACCACTGACATTTTTTTGAACTTAATATTTGAACAATTACACTTTAAGTTATACGTATTGAAGGCTAGAAGTCTAGAACATTTGTACATTACGACAAACATGTAGAATATTTAGCAAACCTTAAAATGTTAGTGATTATAATAATATAATAAATATAATACCATAATAAAACTTACAACTTGTTTACTTATGTGAAACAAAGATCGAATTGTCCCAATTACCTAAGAAAGTCGTTTTGATTCTACATTTCTCATAATTGTGGACGGAAACTTAGGCACATTAGAACCAGGCGGACGCATTGGTAATTGGAAGTATTTGACCAATATTAATGTTGAAAATATCGCTGACTGAATTAAACTTAAGCTTAGTTCTGCATAAAACCAGGCATAAATACAACTGGTATTTTCTGCTCGGATGCAGAGACTTGACGGGGCAGACCCAGACTGACTTCATGCTGACCTAGGCTTAAGTGTCGTAGTAGGACTGATATTTTTTTAAATACTTCAGATTTAGTTCTATGAACAAACTCAGAGATTCTATTTATGGCCTTTATTTGGTATATAAAGGCCATGTCACTCTTGCCCTCTCAGTTAAAAAAATATTTGTGTTGACCAACAAAAGCAGGAACTGAAACGAGAAGTCTCATCTAAAAGGCATCTAATCTCGCAAGAACATAAGCGCGTACGAACCTAAATTAACATACCTATTAAAAACAATTTTTAAATTGGAGTTTTAAAGTAATCACACGAAAATAAACATTAGTACAATATTTTTATTTAAAAAACAAAAATTAATCTGTATATCATATAATTTGCAAGTTTTTATAGTTTCATTCTCTATCCTCATATATTTTAAATAATTTTAGATTTTTTTAAGTACTATTTCATTACACATTTTACTTTATTTATAATTTTCCGATAGGTGAAATTCATCAAAAACTACAATGTGAGACTCATTCTACATTTATAATATCTCCTGTAGGCAATTGCCCATTTATACTCGTATTAATGAGTGTACGTTCATATAGTAATGAGCTCATTTATGCAACTGATAGAATTGTTATAAACTTCACTTCATAATATATCACACAAAAAAGTTATATATATAATTGATATATTAAATCATTTATATACAATTACATATTTAATTAATAAAAACAAAGATACCGTTGTAGAGAACCGTTCTCAGTACCATTGTTTACAGCTCAGCTGTTTTTTGTTTACATTTTAGATATAAGACATATCAATTCAATTTTAGCAATTTCCCTTGTGGGAAATTTATTTTTATGGCTTACATTCCACACTTTTGATCTAAAATGAGCTGATTTATTGTAAATGAGCTCATTTAAATGAAAAATTTTTGTATAGTAAATCATACTCACTAGTTATTATAATGAGCAAAACCGCCTAAATGAGACAGAGTGAATATGCTATTAAGCCAACTAAAGCCAACCTGCTAGGAATGTAAAATACACAAATTCTAAAGATCAAAAGCTAAACCTCCATTCCAATAATAAAGGAAAAGACAGATATTTGAATATAGAAGTTTTAGTATGCAGACAATATCTATGCTTAAACAATTTATTGCACTGAAATAAATTTATATATAGTTTTTTTTAATGTATCTCAATCTCAAAGTTTTTATATATGTAATAATGTATTATAATACAATTTTTTGCAGTGTATTTTGCCAACATAATAGAAAGCATAACACATAATAAAAGATTGGCAACGCAGGTAAACGTAAGCGAAATGTCAAAATGTATTTGTCATACATTTTTTTACATGGAATTATTTTAGTTCCGTGATGGCTGCTGTGTGCAGGCTTTCAAGTCGATTTTTAGTTTTATCGAAAAATTCGGTTCATATCAGAAATTTTAGTAATTATAGAAATCTAAACAGTGCAAGACAAAACAATGTGAAATTATTTAGTATAATTGGTGGCGGCGTTGCCGCATTTGTGTGTGCAAATTTATTGAAAACAAATACAGTGCATGCTTCGTCAATGAGCAAAATCGAACGAATGCGAAAGGTGAGTTCAGTTTGTTGCTGCAATTTATTATTATTATCTTTTATATGCAATATGGGAATTACTCTTAATATACAAATAAATGAATTTCTAAATAAATAATAACACCCAATATGGTCAAATGAATGAAAACTCCAATTTGCTATACATTTTTTTTCATTCTATTTTTAGTTATCTTCTTATCATTCATTTGACATTTGTTTACGTTGTTTGGTTCTGCTTTTACGTTGTTTTGTTGTTGATAAAATCAGATCTTCACGTGTATTTTGTTTTTGTTTTGAATATTGAAATTCGTAAATGTTATTATTTTACCGGTTAAAACTGGAAATTAACGTAAAAGAGGTGAATGAATTGTTTTTTTTTTTGACACCAGAAAAGTCAACGTTTTTTTGAGACATCATTAACTTTAAAAAAAAATAGTTGCTACAAAATATTGATTTTGCCTTTGAATTTTTTACATGCAAAATATAATATTATTATTATTACAAGTTCAATTATTACTTTTATACATATACATACTTTTATACATTTTTGAATTAACATTGTTGCTTCTTGTTCTTGTTGCTCTAATCAGCCCTACACCTTAATGTATACATCACATAGTGAAAAAAGAAATTATAAGTAAATTTCAAAAAATATTAGATTTGTAAAGATCTGAAAAGAATTCTTATATCATTAGCCTCAATCAAATACTACAATATATATATATATATGTATGTGTGTTAAAATATTATGTTTAGGCTAGTTGAGTCAGTGCACTTGAGCACTTCTACTCTCTATTAACTGAGAGGTTTCTTCATAACCCCTCTCTACGCCTTGACTGGATTATTGTTTACTCTTCATCTGACTAAGCAATAATTGACCTCAGATCTGTTGTAAAATATAACACAATTCATTCGAAATGATTTACGTTCATATATAGTCATGTTATTATTAACACCAAGTAAAACTAAGCTATACATTTGGTGACTTCATCAACAAAGATAAAGACAAAGATATTACGTGAAGAAAATAGGTGATTATCGATACCGTGCGTCGTCTCTGTTATTTCTTTTAAGATCTGTAAATTTCTCTTTAGTTAATTTCACAATTATACAATTTAAAAAATTATCATACAGTTATATACAATAATAAAAAGATTACCCTCTGTACTTGAGTGTATCAAAACGCGAAACATCACAACTCTGCAACGTTCGTTGTTGTGTGATACATTAGATCAGAGCTGTCCAAAACACGGCCCAAAGGCCTCATGCAGCCCACGACTAATATTTATGCGGCCCGCGACATGTTTCTAATCTATCACAATTAGGTAAATTTTTCTATATTATATTTTAATAATACTACATTATTTTATTTTAATGGTATCCCAAATAAATGAATTAAAATATATTAAATAATTTATTATGTTTTACCTTAATTTACATAATTGACCAAAACTTTAGTATATATTTCTTTGAACAATTGGTTCAAAAAACTCGCCTTCAGTGCCGTAAGTCAATAATACATGAAAAATAAAATACTTTTCGTATGACAACAACTTATATTAATAATGTTGATTTTGATAATATTGGAAAAGATAAATCAATGATGAATTAATAAAGCTAAATTTAACATTATCAGTGATTTGTATCGGTCTGCGATCTTATCTGGTTTGGACATTGTTGCATTAGATCATACATCAAATATTGATTTATTTTTTTAATATCTGTGTAGTTAGTTATACAATACAAACCATTAAATAGTTTTCTGTGACTTTGAAATATCCTTTTCGAAAAAAGGTAGAGCAAACAGGAAGACTTTAAAACTGTTATACTATCAGATAACAACATATATCATTGGTTCATATCTTAGTTATCCTACAAGATTAGAAATAAAAAGTATTGCCGTAATAATCAATTCATTCTTTTGAAACTTTATGAATTAAAACTGAAAAATGAACAATAATATGCTAGCATATATGGACCTAAATTGAGGTGTCTTCCTTATAAATATTATTGCAAGAACGGTTTAATACGAAAGTACAAGGCGCAAAGCATAGGGGAAATTACACAGATTTGCACGGTTTCAAAAATAAATTTTATATATCAGTTAAAACATTTTGGTTGAAGTTTTACTAAGTTTAAAAAAACTTCCTTTTGTTCCATGCTTATTTTTAACACCAATAACAAAAACAACCTATATCTTAACTTTTATTAGATTGACACCTAACTTCCTAATTTTGAGAATATATCAGTAAAGTAGGTATGTATCTTACTGATTCATCGAATAGATGATCTGACTATAAGTAGCTATATTTAAAATATATATATATTTTCGATCTACTCATTACCTACATCTATATACGAGCTTTATCAGAATAAAAATTCAATATGGATCTTAGCGTTCCAAAGCCTGTTCCACTGATAAAGATTTGAAAATTAGAGTTTCAGAATATATTAAGACTAAGTAATGGTCTAAACCTTTATTCTGATAAACTACAAATTATCATCAATCACATCACACTTCACCGAATGTAATAACTGTTTTTTTTTTTTGTTAATCTTTGATTCTTAAAGTGTACTATAACATTATGTATCTGTGCAAGTGCGCCGATACAAATATCTTCTTTCTACTAGATTGCTAAGGTTACTAGGACTATATTCAGAATAAATTCAATTTTTTGCTACTTCTAGGTCCTATTGCCATTGCTTAACTATAAAACATTCACATTAAACTGGGAATAATTCACATTATTTCGTACACTTTTTCTATTTAGATAACTAATAGTATATATTTTTTTTCTCTTACCATACCTAGTAAGTATTTCTCAATGTTTTATAGATGTTCACGATAGCAACACTTACGTTACTCGATTAAATTTCAAGACCATTGGTTGTCAGCGTCTTGCTCTTTATTATAAGTTAAGAATAATTTAAGGCCACCACAATTAATGAAGTAAAATAATGTGCCACCACTAATCCTAAGTGGATAAGGATAACCGTGATGTAGGTTAGTAGTGAAAGCTAGTATGCCTAGTTTTATACCTCAAAACAGTATACAAATCAATGTCATTGCATAATTCGAATTATATATCCATATATATTACGTATATCATTCTGTTACTTCCAAAAACACAAAATATTAATGAATGTTTATATATTGAAATATATATATTCAAATAATTAAATTAAAAGCATATTGTCTTCGACTGAATACAAAAATATTTCTGTGAAAAATATCATTCATCTTTGAGAATACTTCCTTCAATCCACGTTCTCATCTCTCAAAGAGATGTTATTGTTATAATAGTTATTATGACGTTCTTAAGATTCTATGAAATTATAACTCACAAGTGTATAAACGATATTAAAATTAAAATAAATTGTAAGTAATAACAATAAATTTGACATTTAACGCCAGTCTTTGCATTTAGTGTCATTTTTCGGCTCACCCATATCAATAACATTGTACCTTACTTTAATCGAACAAATTGTTGAATAACTCAATCTGAGGCAAAAATCTTAACGATGATCAAATCTCTATTCTCTGCATTTTATTTATTTTTTTTATTTGAGACCAATAATTCTTTTGCCTGGTATTAAATTACCCATAACAATGGATGTGGTATGAGACCGCACACACTCGCACGCGCTGCGTTGCCTTTTACTACCATTGAAATGGTCTATTGAACTTGGCCCCGTCCCAATCAGAGCACAGTTGTCTGGGGACATGTCTGCAGGCTATAAAAATATAAAATTATTTCATTATCGTTTTTCATATAAATTTGGTATTCTACCACCTAATCTCGGTGATAATTCTTCATAAATGACTGACATCATCCTTTTTTAGCGTCATCGCACAGGCATCGACGATTTTATGCAGATACTGTTGTAGGTGGCAATTAAATTTCGAAGTCATTCATCATTTATTTATTTATTTCTTCTCTTTTCCACTCGATAATATGTGTTATTTATTTGGAAACAGTCATATCTTGTATAATGGCATTGCTGCTGCTTGATCCAATAAATAAAACACGTCCAACCGCGTATCCATTGTAAATCAGTCATGATATAATGTAATTGCATACAAAATATCAAAATGATATGATTAAATAGATAAGTTTATTTTTATTATAATTTCAAGCATTTTTGAAACATAAATAAAGTTTGCTGTCAAACAGTGTGCGATGGCGTGGGAGTTTTCACTACTACTGCGGTGTTAAGTGGTTTCCATCTACCGTAGGCCTTGCGGCTGAGCAACAAATACTTTGCTGTATTTTAATTGGATTCGATTATTATGTAATTTTTTATTTTCTGTGGATTTAAATAAATTATCAATAAAGTCAAATAAATTTTAAAAAATCAAAGTCAAGTTTAATCAATAAAAAAACGTTGTGTTGTGAATGCTGTAACACAATACTTTAAATGTTTAAAATATTCGTTCTTTGCAACTTTATCTGTTAAAATTTCTTTTATAAAACACACAGAATTTCCAACTATACTTTTTAACTAATAATTTATTTTTATTTAAATTAGCCTCCATTCCATTTAAATTAGCTACATATGATACATATGGCAACGCTTAATTCATTTATACTAACCAATTTTAAATTAGCTTTCAACATTTTGCAGATTTGTATTCTCTGCATTAATCATCTGCAAACACTAGTAGTTGTCTAATAGTACATTCACACTGTCTCATTAAGACATTTGCTCATTTACATTAATAAGGAAACATTCACATTATAACGAGCTCATTTATGCAGCTTATAGAACTTTTATAAACTTCATTTAATATCATATCACATAAAAAAAATAAATATATAATTGACATATTAAATCCTGCCATAGATTGACTTCTACTTTTAGTAAACTGCATTTGGTTTACACCGCCTGTTAAATGACGGTTTTTAGTGATCCAGAATGGTAATAAATTTGCCTGCACAACACATACCTGGTGTTTCATCACAATATGTTACGTACAATTTTTAACCATTTTTCCAATAGTTACACTTGGATGAACACTGTAATTGTAAAGGGGATTCTAATTGAAACCACATAAATTCAAATCAGCATGTATTCTTCGTCTTGTCTGTGTACTGCGAATTCGATTCCTTTTCTGCCTTGGTTGCCTCTGTTCACTCGTTTCTAATGATCGAGCAAGAGCAGTGTGAACTCGACCTCTTTCTTGCCTAGTTTGTCTCTGCTCACTTGTTTCTAATGATCGAGCAAGAGCAGTCTGAACTCGATCTCTTTCTTGCCTAGCCTGTCTCTGCGCACTTTTTCTAATGATCGTTATTCTCTTCTTCTTTTTACTTGATTTGTAGTTCGACCAATAGAACTTCGCTTTGGTGCCATATTTTAAATTTTAAAATTAATTTGGATTTTGGATTTTTCCAATATTTTATAATATAAAAACCTTCCCGGGGATATGACTAATAATTTCCCAAATTTTGAATCCATCAAATACAGACAAACACACATTCATTTTTATATATATATATTACATATTTAATTAGTAAAAACAAAAATTGTATTAAATATTTACTTCCTCAGCGCCTTTGTTTACAGCTCAGCTGTTGTTTGTTTACATTTTACATATAAAACATATGACACATATTTCAAATTTTGGTAATTTCCCTTGTGGGAATATTATTTTTAAGGGTTGCATTCGACAATTTCTGCCTTAAATAAGCTGATTTATTGATCATGATCTCAGTTATATGAAAGATTTTTGTATGGTAAATCGTCCTTATTAGTGGTTATAGAGCAAAACCGCCTTAATGAGACAGTGTAAATGTGCTATAAGTTTCAAAAATAAAATAAAATTATGGAAGAATTGTTACTAGGAATATGATACTTACGCATTACATCAACTATCTTGAAATGTTTAACATGATATAGCAATTCTTGAATGTCGGTAATTAATTAAAATCATATGAAGACAAATCTGATAAATTTGATGTATTAAATATATATCCGCCATATAAAAACATTTACCACGATGTAGCAGTTTATGGTGTTAGAGAAACTAATGCTTTTTCGTGCTATGTACTTACGACTTACGATAGGTACGTTGGCTCATTATCAGGTTACAAAGTCCACGCATAATTTATCTACAAACTTAATGGTCTACAATGATTATTGTATGTACATCTATTTATATTTAAAACACTACAAAAACAGTTAAGTAATAATCTAAAATTGCGGATGAAATTCCAAGTAAACAACGTATAATAATCAAAGAAAATAGTAGGCTTGTTTGAGTTACAAAAGTTTTTCGGATGTACAATCATTTTCAAACAACCTCTCCGAAGATTCTTAGCTTATTTCAATATTATATTTTTACACCCACAACTTGTCACCTCAAACAATCTTTAATTGGAATGTATAAAATTATTTTTGAAAAAATAACTATTTTTGAAAAAATAGTTTAGCGATCTCGACCCAAAACTAACCTACGTCCAAAAAATCCATAAGTCTTTGATAGTGATATACTTACATTAAGACCGAAAAGTTTTCGGAAATTCTCATTTAAAATTCGCGCGCTGTATATTTTTCGATATTTTAAGTTTATGTAGTTTGGCAGCAATGTCCTTAATTACTATGCCAAAAATGAGCGCGATCTGTCAGACAGTTCGTTTACGGCAGCTGTTGAAACCAGTTCACCTCAGTAGTGCGTTGCGAAAAAAACAATGGAAAAAAATATTGGACAAAGAGTTTGCATCAAATTTTGTGTTTCGAACGAAATTTCGTGTGCAGAATCGTTGCGAATGCTACAAAAGGCTTATGGGGAATCAGTTTTATCGAAAACTCAAGTTTATGAGTGGTACAAAGCCTTTCAGGACGGTCGTACGACCGTCGAAGACATTTCGCAACGCACTACTGAGGGGAACTGGTTTCAACAGCTGCCGTAAACGAACTGTCTGACAGATCGCGCTCATTTTTGGCATAGTAATTAAGGACAGTGCTGCCAAACTACATAAACTTAAAATATCGAAAAATATACAGCGCGCGAATTTTAAATGAGAATTTCCGAAAACTTTTCAGTCTTAATGTATATCGCTATATTAGTTGTGCCGTAATAAAATTTATTGATGTTAAATACTTAACATTTACAAATAGTGAGAATCGGAAAAATCTCTTCAATTTTGAATTTGGACGCAAAAGTACGAAAAATATATTAGGCAAAAATATTGAGCTTTTCTTTGTGTGTAAGCTGTTCAGTGGTCGGATTGAATTTGTGTGTTTACATTTCCATGTCGTTTGCATTGTATGTTATGGTACAACTAATAACGTTTTACGTATTTTCAAGATATATACGACTTATGCAGAGAAATGAGAATAAAGAAGATTTTACAATATCTCTTACGTTTATATCATGTGTTGTTACGATTACACCTATTATTATTGATACTGCACAACTTAGGAAGTAAAAAGATGTCTTCAGAACAACAATTCAAGTACTGCCTATATTCGAAAAAACGGTTGACATTCTACAATCATACATAGAAGTATTGCTTCGTTTGGTATCGCTAAGAACATATAGATCTATGTTTGGCTTATATCTAGACAGACCAATCAATATTCTAAACATAAACTAGCCATATCAGATTTTTCTATAGCTACGATTAATTCGACTATAACTGCATTCATATTTATTGTTTCTTTTGGCATGATAAACAATTTCAATATCAGGTCGCCATCTCATTCAACTTGGTAATAGTTATGCCTTCAGTCGTGTTGTATAGAATAGTTTGGCTTTAATGTTAAATGTTAAATTTTCGGCTATGAGGATATTTTCATCTAAGTAATAAGTTAATGTAATGTGTCTTTTTAAGATCAATAATGGCTGCTGGATATATGGTACTTACTTCAACTTTTTTATTAATAATTTATACGATTACATTAAATAAAAAATCTTTAAATTATTCTATATTATTAAATTATATTCTGTTTTACTAAACAGAAAATTTTAAATGTAATAATTTACTCTATTTTTTCATGGAACTTTATAATGAATATCAGACATTCTTCTAAAGATCTTTACGCTCAAATAAATTTTTGCTGATTTTTTTTTTTTGTGAATTCAAATTCCAAATACTTATTGATTATTTGATTGTTTATTATGCGCTTGTACCAATAATATTCAATCGGTATGGTTGATTTTATTATCATAAAGCTTCCTTTTCAGCCTAAGAAGTACATAACCGCAGTTTTCTTACCACACATCTAGATTTAGAATAAAATTTTTAAATACTATGTTCACAGTTAATAAAGAAGATTATCATTTTGAGATTTTTATTTGGTATACCTATCATTGTTTAGAGCATACCATAACAAATTGTCTTAATCTCGATATGGTTAAACAATTGAAGAGAAATTACACCATTTCTTCAACTTGGCTTTTGTAATTCTAGTTAACTAATTATTCAGCCTAGATATCATCGGCTACGGATCTATAAAAACTGCCAAAAGTTCAATCCAGAATCCCTATCATCATATATTATACGAGTATTTCAATAATTTTGAACAACCTCCATTGTTATAATTGGAGGTTGTTAAATCAATCAAATTGTAAAAATTTCTGACTAAGGGAAATTGTATAATCCATTATTATCATGTATTCAAAGTAATTGGCCCTCAGAAAAAAAAATTTTAACAGCATTTTTTACTGCTTTACTATATTTACAGAATAAATAATATTTATTTTATGACATATTTTATTTATATCCATTTTCCTTAAATATTAATCATTTTCCTTTAAACGGTTCTCCTTTAAATAATTAAAAATACTTATAAATGATTTAAATGCCATCAACTAAAATTAATGTTCTTAAATTATATTCATATAAAGTTTAAAAGAAATTAATAATTTATTTACTTAATTTAAGCGTGAAGATGACAAAACCATAAAATTAACACCACGCGAACGAAGATTTATCAAATTTGCTTCAGCTGAATATAATGGACAGCTTTATATGACACCGCAGGATTTTTTGGACTCAGTTGTGGAACAAGAACCCAGACGTATGTGTAAACAGTTTTTATTCTTCATATGTTAGTATTGTTAATTTTTTCTTTTGTATATGACGATAGCACGCCTTAAGCGTCGATCAATAATGACTAATGACTTAAATCGTATTAAAGACACAACACCAGCATTGAAGAAAGGTTCAGCTCGTATGTTTAGAACTCTCAGAGATAATGGTAAGTACATAGTTGATAATATTTAGAATCATCCATTTAATAAAAGTAAATGTAAAAATCACTTGTGATTAAAATCTTGATCAAATTTTTGTTGCAATATATTACACTATATAAAAGAATCACTATTTTTACTCTATATAATCTATACTAAAAAATCCAAATTTAACGTATGATTATGGTGCTAAATCAGGACCTAAAAATAAACGTATATAATTACTTTTAAAAATGTTCGGTTTATGATACAATATATTTTAACTATATACGGAGTTGCAAGAAGCCATCTAAAAGTAAACAATTAAAATGCAATTATGCAAAAAAAAAATTTAATAGATGAAATAAACAATATAAAAACGTGATATGTTAATATGAGACAGTGTAAAGGTTTCAGTTTGATTCGATTCAAATTGGACAATTTTGGTATTTAGAGTATCTGGATGTATACTTGTAGATATTTGTATATTAAACCTTCATGAAAATGGTTTTTCAAGTTATTTGTAACACAATGAAGCAAACTTTAGAAACGATATAAAAGTGTATACTCTTGATCACCTTAACGGGATACATGTTGTTGTTGTTGTAACTCACTGGGACCTGTAAGCGGATAGTATGTTGGGATATTCAAGACGATTACATGGGTGAGGAAGTGGAGAGATAATACTTGGTGGTCATGGAAGGGAAATGAGGATAAGGGTTCGATTGGGTAGGTGGTATTTAATTGAACATTTTAACCAGGGTTCAGACGGAGAAACCTGGCCACTTCAATGGAGCGAGTGCAAATGTTAATTGGACGCAGAGTTGTGTGCGTTGTAGGAAATGGTATACATCAATCTATTTGACGCTTTATTAGTTTCTTAGTTTTCAAGATAATCGAATTATATTAATGAAATCTTTAAGAACGGGTCTGAGATATATGAAATAGGTAAAAGCAATTCAATTAGAATACATTCACCTCTCACTTGAATTGTTTAATTTGAACTGCTTCCTTAAAGATTAGAAGAATCATTTATAAAAATATTAATATTAGTTCTTCAGTGATTTCATCATTTTTATCTTACCAAACACACTCCTTCATTTAAGGTTTATTGTTATTGTAAATAATTAATTAAAACAACTAATTTTTGTTAAAAATATTAAAAGAAATAAAATCTAAATTTTATTTTAATTTATATACGATATTAATATTTATTATTCTTATTTCAGGCATTATTTCATACACCGAATATTTATTTCTTTTATCTGTGCTAACAAGTAAGTATATAACTCAGTATATAATAAAATTTAATACATATAATAATTTATATTATAATTAAGTAATAATGAATTGTAATAATAAATAAATAAATAAATATAATGATTCTATTAACAATTTTAAAACATTAAATAAATATATTTTTTTTTTGTCATTATAGAACCAATTTCCGGATTTCGCATAGCTTTTAATATGTTTGATACTGATGGAAATCAAAGAGTCGATAAAAAGGAATTTTTAGTGGTATGTAAATAGTAATTTCAAAAAATAGTTTAGAACTACAAAACTATTGGAACAACATAAAGAACTAGTGAGGATCATCAATGACTCAATAAACCGCAGTAAAGTCCCCAATAATTTTTTTATTTTGATTTTAAGTTAATTATGTAAAAAAATATTAGGTATTTTTAATGTTTATTTATTTTTTTATTTAATTTTTCCATATACCATAAAATTTAATTTAATTTTTTATAATTTCTTTTTAAACTTTTTTTGTAGTTAAAACATATTTTCGGTGGTTCATTTAACGAAAGAAATTTGGATGAAGACACACGCCAAGTTGTAAGCATTTTTTTTTTTTTACTTTTTTTTTAATTTCTAACTGTATGTCTTTATTACCGTAAGTCTTTTTAAAGCAGCGACTCGAATTAGTATATATTTATACACAATAATACTACTAATTCAAATTTAAATGAATTTATTTTAATATGTAAAGTATATGTTGTATATAACTATAAATAATTAAAATTTAGGAAGATTCGAATAGCAAAGAAATGTATATTTAATTTATTTTATTGTTTTTATATTATTTAATACTTATTATTATTATATAAAATATTTAGTATAATTTAATGCATTTAGTATATTAATGTACACTTAAGTGTCGGTAGATACCCTTTCGCCTCACATAATTATTAATGTTGTTAATAGTCCGTTCCTCTCGAAAAACTCCACTTAGGAGAGAAGGGCAGGAGTAAGTAAGTACGTAAAAGAGTAGACTGGTTTAAACTGGTTAGCCGGTACATTAAAAATCATTATCATTGTAATCGTTTGTATACTTTACTATCTGTTACTTAATTTACAAATAAGAAAATGTTTCTGTCGGTTTCCATATTTCTTTGTAACTTTATTTGCGATTAGTAGTCCTGATTCTGTCTCTAGGTTTGCAGATAATCCTGAGAAATGAACATCCAGTAAAAATTGTATCTTTTCCTCTTCACCTTCGGTGGAGTTACCATCTTCTCGCTTAATATTGGTGGAATTGGCGCTGTTGCCTTTTGAAAGCAACTTTGTATTCTGTAATCAGACATAGAAGGTTCACTGGATACTCTCCAGTTTTTGACAAACTCACAACCGCGAGTATTTCCTATAGTAATACCTTGGACCTCTTTGCGTGAGTTAGTTGCAAATGTTGGTGAATTGCCTACATTAAGTATTGTTAATTTCTTACTAGTTATAAATTCAAAAAGGTACTCACCTCTTGTGTTGATGTTTATACTTTTCGTTGTGCGCTTTGGAGTCGCAACCAAGTATGAGTGGCATTTTCATATTCTTTCAGTAGCCCACCAGTTTATCGACCTCTACAGATGGTATCTGAGTGTCGTCTCCTGGTAGATAGCCTGTAGCTACGAGAGAGAGAGATCTAAGGCATCAATGTCCTCACTTCCGTGAGGTTTCACACTGCTTTCGTTAATCTCATGTCTGGCCGCCTCCTCTACTTGTTCCGCAACGGCTGCTGATAGCGTTCCCTCAGCTGGTGTGGTTGCCCCAGCCGAGTTACTTCCCTCTTTGTTCACCCGCCCCTTATGTAAGTGGACCGAGACGGAGCTGAACCTGTAAAAGACCCTACAGCCGTTGGTTTTAATGGCCTCCTGCGACAGGCTGTCAATCCCAATCGTCAGAAGTTTTCCATTTTTCACATCCTTGCCGCTAATTACTCTCCATAGCTGAGTATGCAGACCCTCATTCTGCGTGATGAGTAGTTTTAACAGCTTTTCCGTATCAACACCTTTGGCTCTCGGAAGGTAGACCGTCATCATGTATATACTCGGTATGTTGTCCCCGGTACACGTGGTGAGTTCAACACCAGCCCATCCGTCCAGCTCAGGTGCCGCCCTGTGAACGAATTTCGCCGCTTCTTCATCTACACAGTCAATTAGTATGAGTCCTGACCGAAAGTGTATTCCGCTGAATCTTAGCTTGGAATCCCATCCCTTATACATCTTCTCAATGAGGAGTTCTTCGATCTTTCCTTGTTCGTCTCTCGAGAGAGTTGCCTCCGGGTAAAACTTGGGAAGGATGACTATTCTTAAGCTATTGGCTACACTATCATAGCTACTGCCCGATAATGTTTTTCTCGGTTGTTTTGGTGCAGCCATTTCCGTTATATTTTTCACTGGCAGAGGTTTGTCATTCCCTCTGCTCTTTTTAGCCGATTGGACATCGATCGGATTAATTTCTTGGGCAGGCCTCTTCTTAGAGTCTTGACTACCTTTTGACCGATTCAGCGCCTTTTCCTTTGCCGCGGCAGGCGTTAAGCCTTCCTTGAGGTAGCGCAAATACCATTTGGTACCCGCACCACTCAAGCCAGTCGTTTTCCTGACTTCGCGTAAGCTTTGGCCTGAAGTCAGTCCAGTACTTGTCGAGGGCTGTGGTAGTGTTTCGACGGTTGCATTTTTCGGTGCAACTTTCGAGCCCACAGTTTCTTGACTTTCCTTCCATAACGGAATTCCCGTTTTGGATTCAAACAGCAAAGAACTAGTTATGTTCCTAGGCTCTTCACCCACTTTCCACAAGTGTGCCTGGCGATCGGTATGTTGGATATCAAACTCCATCCAATCAGCCAGGCTAGTTGCAGTATGTGTTCCTGCTAGTTTTTTTATAATATTATTTTTTTGTTCCATATAGGTCCCACGAGTGTGGGGGAAAATAGGTCCGCCGTATCATAGCCCCCGGTAACACGGTAAGCCCACAGTTACTCACTGAGGCGGGCAGGTATCAGTGAGGTGCGACGCTAAAATACAGTCTGTTACCCCCGACTGCAAACAAGTCCGATGAACACGCGCAATTCCGGATTGGGGGAAAATGGTAATGGAGAAGAATTAGGAAAGGATGTTGGAGTGATTGCAGTTAGGAATTTTAGGAATCGGAGGGGTACAGGTATGGCTCGCATTAGCCGCTAAAAGCGTTACCAGGGATCACCACGTGGAGGCCCTCCTTTCGGAGGGGGTGAGTACTTGGGATTAGTCTCACCTGCGAGTCCGTCTAGTGAAATACTAGGATCCCCATATATATATAATATTATTTATAAAAATATTTATTTATGGTAACAATCGTTGTAGTATAATAATATACTTTTAAGTAGCAATGAACTATTATTTCCGCTACTAGTAACAAATATTTTAACTATACGTTTAGTTTTAGTTTTTTTGTGATTGATTAATTTATCCCAATTAACTAAACTATCGTAAATTCCGTACGAGTGTGAGGATTCTCTCGAAAAAAGTATGATAGAAATAATAGTTGTACTAAAATATCACACATGTGACATAAAACGATTTTCTATCGTAATTTTTATGATAATTTCTCTCATGAATTTATTATCACTTTTCGTTAGAAAAAGTATCGTAAAAACAGCTTATCGCGACTGTGTTAATTGGGCTCCTACATTATAACGTCTTCTTTGTAAAATGTTGCTTGATACCACACATTTAATAGATCATATTCTATTAAATCTTATATACAAAAATATTAAGGGTTATTTATTTACTTTGCAAAATTCATATATTTTATATAATCGGATTATTGTTTTATGTATTTTTACGAGTTTATTTAAAACGTTATTATTTAGCTCTTTAGCTTATATTCACCAGAGGCTAAGGCAAGGTTATTAAAAATGCAAAAAGAGGAAAAAAAAGTTGAGAAACCAAAACCGAAACCTAAAAATTTATTTGTAAGTTTTTTAAATTAAAAACAAATTGTTAGATTTAAAAAAATTAATGTTATTCTTGTTTTGTTTGATTGGCTTTTATGTATGTGAATATACGTATTAATTGTTTATAGTTATTTTGTTTAATGATTTTAAATTGATTTATTTTTAATGCTTACACAAAGCTTACTCTGCAAGCCTCTTGAAATGTGCCTTTCTTGCTTCAAAGTTCAATAGTTTATAAGATATTAAATTTTTTTATAAAATAATAATCTTATAATACTATACTACATGATATTAATTCTCAACTCTTCAATTGAAATGTGTTATAGATCTAATTGAGAGTAAAAATATCATTAAAAAAATTTAATTCGTTAATGTTTTGTTTGTTTTTTTTTTTATTTAATTACGTTTTAAACAATTTTCAGAGTTTTTTTATATTAATTTTACTTATTTTATATATATTTTTAAATGCTGCTATTTTTCTTATAACCTATTTTCTATTGACGGTTTAAAATGGATAATATTAAATTATAAGCACTATTTTTTTATTTTCGTTATATCATTTTTCATTTACTAGATATAATAAAATTAAAAAAGAATATCTATTTAGTCGCTTTAACTATCGTCACAACACCATTTGGAAGTTATTGCTATAGTCAGGAATTTAACTTACCATGTTTAATAATAGATTGTGCAATTTGCTATTTTACTTAATTTGATCTATAAAGATTTTTCATATTTATAGTCGAACGTAAATAGTCAGTTGTGACTTCTGTAACGGATCGATACATTGGGTCGATCTATTGAGCTATATTACGACTTTTATCAGAAAAACATAATTTCCTAGTGACTGTAATTTTTTTTTCTTTTGAAATCGATGCACTACTCTATTTCTATACTTATTACAGCCTTTGTATGTCTATTCCTTTGTTGTAATCTCTGGAGTTGCGACGTCCAATGATGCAAATTTAAAGCATCATTTGGTTTCCATTGACAATTAAACTTTTGCAACCTTATTTCAAATGGTAGGATTATTGATAGATAGATCCAGCCGATAATTTTAGCAGTGACACATCAATATATAGTAGCTGCATTTCCACAGATGCACAATGCCAAAAGTTCATTCGTACATTTTTCCTCTTCATTTGGCATGCAATTAGATTTCCTTCCGAACATAACTTCTAGATATTTTATTTATCGTTAATTTTTAGTGTTTTATCTCTAAGAGTTGAATATTAAAAACTCAGAATTTATTATTTCTTAGTAAAAAGTACGATATCTATTATCTGTGGGTTCATTCCAAGTTCACACTCACAATTGCCCGCTTGTTATATTCCCTAATAAGATTACATCTTTAAATATATTATTTAGTAGTTGAAACTTATTTTTAAATGGACGACATCAGAAATTTACAAAGCTATTCCATCAACAGCTATATCCATCGATATGTATATCTTAATATATAAAAACATATATTATATGTGTGCTATATTCATTTTTGGTTAATATCCTTTTTACGCTAATTAGTTATTTTATTACTTATTTATAGTATTAGTTATTAGTACTTTCATCTTAATCTTAGGAAAGATTATTCATTGCAGCGCTTTCTTATTTTTTTTTTTGTTCTATTTTATCATTTATTTTTGTGTTCTTAGAAAAATAGTAATGAAATGCCATTTAAACTTTTATTATAAATTTTTTATTTAGTAGAATTCTTATATTTTTTTTTTTATTTAGTGTATTTTTTTTAAACCGTCAAACACATAATTATTTATATCCTTTTGTCCACTACAACACTACATAAACAAATTTTTCAATTTTTATTATAAGTTTAAATAACATCGTTTTAATATTCCCGATCCCTATGTATGGATATAGATATACTTCTTCAAACATTTTTTTATTAAAAATTGATTCACTTATTGACATTCCCAAAAACCAAAAAGTTTTATTATTCAGTTCTTAAATCTTTTTTTGTTTTTTCATTTAAGTTACTCATATTTTTTTTCAACTATGTTCCCGATAATTGTTGAATTCTAACATTATTATTTACAACTTCCAAAATCGTGACTATAAAAACAATCTCTATTAGTGTCAGCTAGACGAGCTATTAATTATTATTAAAAGGACCAAGAATCAGGTTGGCGATCCTTGAAATTATACTATCCGAGGCGACAATCTCCTGAACTAAAAAGAACAAATTAAGGCTATTGATAAACCTTATGTGCGTTGGTTCAAGACTTTGAATCTCTTTCAGTTCAATAAGAGCATAATAGAAACTGGATCCCTGTCCACAACAATTAATATTTTATCTAATATATAATATTTTATCTACATTTTTCAGAGTCTGAAGATTTCAAACTTCTTTATCCCATCTGTTGAAGATGATAACTAAGAAGGTGTCCAATTATAAATCAAAAATTAATTCCCTTTCAATGTTTCTTTTAAAATTATCATAATTAAAGTTAAGATTTTATATCCCAGAGATATAATAATTCCTAAGAACGGGTTAGTTTCTATTGGAATTATTTTAATTCCTACAGTAGTTTTAACTGGTTATCGACTCTGCAACTTAATATGCATATATTTAGTCTTTTTGAGAGTTGTCTTGTGATAATTGGTATTCCATATACTCCAATTTAAAAATTGTATGATCTATTTCTGTTCCACTATATTAGCTGTTTTGCATAATACATCTATTTATTCACTTATATCGCACCCTTTGTATTTCACAATCAAAAAATGTCTGTGAATGAACACCCTGCACTCATTTTTACAATTTTATATACTTGTATATAATATATATTTTGTGATAATATTGTTTATGCCGTCATTCATGGAGCATTTCTTAAAATTATTTCTATATATGAGTAACGTTTTTAACGTGCATGCTCATCTGTTGATGCATGACAAAAACTCTTTATACTACTAAGAAATTTAGAAGCTCTATTTAATACTGTCTACCAAGTTCAGAAATTTTTTAATTGCCAGTTTATTTCTTTAAGATTTGATGCCACATCATTAGATATAAACTCCATGCCACATAACTATTAACTCATGTCAAGTCAATTATTTATTACTGAAACTTATATCGGCTTATTAAATATATACATAATTAAATATGTTGATATATAAAATATATAAAAAAATTTACTCACATTTCAAAAATTATTGTTTTCCAACGACCTGTTGTTATCCGAGAAGAATTTACTTTCGATATATCTTTAATTACAATGGAAACCAGTTTCAAATATATACATTCTTTATGTCTTTCACTTTATCGTTATGTTCTTCTCACTGTATTGAAAGCACAATAATTTTATATTGATATATCTCCAATTAGGAAGGACTACAATGAAACGAAGTTTCAAAAATATACATTCTTTATGATGTCTTTCACTTTATTGTTATCTTCATCTCAATCTATTTGGTTGTTTATCCTTTCTATATTTTCCAATATATGTTCTAGTTTTTTCCTTTGTTATAATTTTGTTGTTTAAACTTATATAAAAATCGATATTTTCGACGAAAATATTAACATTTGACTAAATATTCCCATTTTTTATTAACCAATTCCAAAAATAATCTACCAATCCCTCCCAGATGGAACGCATATTTAGTGGTGCATGGAAGGACAAACGTGGTCAAACTAATGATACTAAAGATAAAACTAATGATGATGATACTGAAAATGATAATGATAACGATAATGAAAGTAAGAAACCAGAACAAGATGAAAAACTTAACAAAGAAAAACAAAAGAAACACGCGAAAGATAACGTTGAGGTAAAAAGCTTATTAATTAAAATTAATCAAAATTATTACTACATGTACTAATATACTATATGTCAACGTATAACTTAACATATATTTGTGTATATGTGCTATATATGTTAATAAACAATCAATAATATAACAAAATAATGGTATTCAGACCGAATACGGAGCTAGGGTCCCGTTCTAAATACCACTATGTATAATAAATATTTAATAATAAATATTACAAAATACTACACAATTTTTCCTAAGTAGGACGACTATATTGACGATGAGGAAGGTCTACAGCGAAAACATAAAGTAGACACTACACTACAAGTACATTTCTTTGGGAAGAAGGGCAATAACGATTTATATTACGATGGATTTTATAAATTTATGGATAATCTACAAACTGAAGTTTTAGAGTTAGAATTTAGTGAATTCTCAAAGGGTAACATACAAATTTCCGAACTGGATTTTGCTAAAATTCTATTACGTTACACTTATTTGGCTGCGGATGAATATGATAAATTCCTGGACCGTTTACTATCACGTATCAAAGATGAGGAACAGGGCATCACTTTTGAAGAATTTCGAGATTTCTGTAGATTCCTTAATAATTTGGACGATTTTGCAATTGCTATGCGGATGTATACCTTAGCTGATCGTGCAATCTCTAAAAGTAAAATATTTATAAGAATATTATATAAAACAAGAATTTATCTTATTTATATTTACCATTTTCAGATGATTTTTCACGTGCAGTTAAGATTTGTACCGGCTTTACTCTTTCCAAACATCTCATTGATACAGTTTTTGCTATTTTCGATGAGGATGGGGATGGTTTATTGTCATATAAGGAATTCATTGCTATTATGAAAGATCGCTTACATCGTGGTTTGAAAGTAAGAGGTTATGTCTTCGAGTACAGAGAAGATATAGATCAATATGCTAGCTCTGCTTATCCAAAATTAACGCTTTTGCGCCAACGTGTTTGTCGTCATTTAGATTATTTTTACGATGATAATTACTTTTAATTCGAATAATTTTTATTTATTTATTGCATTAAAAACACAAATTTTTCGCATAGTATGATCCAATTCAAATGACAAACATTTTTTTAGTACTACACAGTTTTTAGATTTGCATCCAATTTTTGGCACTATCCTATATCTAATAACTGTCTTATGGTATATTATTTACTATTTCAGCACCTACCGTCATTAAAATTGAATCAAACTATTAATTTAAAGAAGATGTTCCAAACTACTTCATACATTTTAGATTAGTAGCTTATACGACATAAATCACACTTACATGTATTGATATGACATATATGATAATCATTGTAGTTATATATAATATGCTTTAATTTTATTTACATATATATATATATAATAACTTTATATGCGTATTATACTTATGCTATTTTTAAGTTTCTTTTCAATTTTAATTTAAATATTTTGCTTGTTACTCTTAAATCGTTCATACACATATTATAACTTTTAATTTTGGAAATTTATATAAGCGTTGTTATATATATAAAAAAATTTTAGAATTGTTAAGAATTTAATATTTTTTATTTAATTGAAATGGACTTTTAGAGAATTTTATATTTATATTTGTATGCAAATTTGAGAACCCAAGAACTTTGTGATAATTAAAATCTATATAAAAAGTTTTTCGAATAGTATTAAATTGGAAATACAAAGAATAACTCTAAAGCTTTAACAATTTAAAAAAATTATAATAGCTGATTAGAAAATCCATAAGCTGTAGGTTATTGTTCTAATTAAAAAGCATTGGTTGTTATTAGAAAAAATAATAAAAAACTTGAAATTTGAATAAAGTTTCGTATAGCTTTAACTTGGTTCAAAATTGAAACAATTGTATAAAGACTTATACAACCAACGGATATTCCCAGAGACATCTGATGATGATAGGTATTTGGCAATATTTAAAACAGCTATACTATAATAATTTATAATTTGCTAAGTGACTTAAAAAAAAAATTAATATGGGATTTAAATCTAAATTAAATAGATTTCTTGAAAACTTATTAAATTGAATTTATTTAATCACTAACTTTTAGACGAATTTTATTTAGTCTGCTAGCATATTTTCTCATTGTCATTTAAAGATGCAGACTTACAGTTTTGGTCACAGTCACGGTGTTTTTATTCTTGATTGACAAGTTTATAAGTCTAAGTAACTGTAAAAAACTTATGGAACTAATGTAAATCAATAGAATTGACATTGACTATATAAATGCAATAATAACACATGCAAAACCTTGCCAAAATGTAATCAATTGCTTCTTCAAAAGTATCTAATAACTTAGGAAACTCATTAACATCTACAAAGCAATTTCTATACCTAAAAAAAAAATAATATATTAAATGAGTAGTAATTGAGAATGCTGATAATAATAATATTCATAACCTTCTATTTATCTTAATTGTCTACCAAATCACTTTTAATCTAATGCTGGTGTTATTGTTGTATCCCTAATAATAGTACATCTCCTATGGTAGCTAGTTTCGGTAGTTTTCCTTGAGAACGCTGAAACTTAGATAGGAATTGTAATAAATTATTTATTAATAATGCTATACAAACAGGTAATATATTACTTATTTAATAATAACCAATGAGCTTGACACTTTGGCTTTAGAGATAAGCTAAGTATTGTGATATATTGAATTATAGTGATATAAAATTTTAATGATAACGTACTTAATATGCTTTAATCTAAAAACTTTATTGTAAGCACATTGCCCTATAAAAATTTATTATTGTTCATATGAAAACTAATTAAATAACAAATCAATTTATTTTTATTTACAAGCAGCTTTTTTTTAACTGCTGAATCAAAAATTTTATTACTATTAAATTAATATAATTATTTTATACATCAAATTTACCAAATTTGTTATAATCACCTTGCCCTAAGAAATAAGTCCTCGGGTATGGAAGTAGTTGAAGTGGCATAAGGATAGAATCCTCTCCAATAAGCTAAAGTTAGCGTTTCCACATGCAAGTGTTTGGTTAATTTCAATATTGGGTATATTAATAAATTGAGTAATAATAGTCCCAATAGCTGAAGACTAGATAGTGATACAATAGATGTTCTGATATCTCTTTTTCGAGCGCCGGCAAACACAAACTACAGAAGTTATGACTGGCAGTTTTTATGTATACAAAATGTATATAAAATAAATTATAGTAATAATTTTTACTTAACTGTTTGAAAATCTCGTATTTTAAAATGAAGTTCAAATAATTTGTTCGAATTTTAAATTATTTAGTCAACATATCTTAAATCAACTTATCTTAACTTAAATGAGCCTTGTCTGTCCCCATTAGAGAAACTACGACTGATATTACCAACTGATTTAAATACTATATTTATAAAAATATATAAAAGTCCATTTTACCAAAATTGTGATCGGTTTTATGCCCCAAACATTCCAAAATTAAAGACTTATTAAATAATGTACGCAAATTATGATTTAAACTCTAAAGTTTATATATATACATCATAGTTTCATCATGCTCGCATTAAGAACAAACTTAAGATTTATATAAATTATTACTTTTACGCTTAAAATATAATTTAACATTATTTATTTCTTACATATATCCAAAAAAAAATATTCTTTATTAATTTAAAAATTGTTTTTGTTAAATTAATTTTACATGTAAGTTTCTTACATTTAATTGGATTGCTTTATTTATATTTATTAAACCATGTATCCTATATTTTTATTTGCAAAATGCGTATTCCACATAAAAAATAATAAATTTTTTTACATATTCTATAAAAATTGTTGTTTTATTATACTTTAGTTTTCATTAATATATTTGTTAATAGTTTTATTTTCGTTGTGACTAAAAATTTAATGTATATAGTGCAATAACGCAAAAAACACGATTTATTTAAAACAATATACAAAAAAAAATATAGCTTTATATGTCGCATTTGCCTCAATGCCTAATCTTTTTTTTCTATTAAAGTATTCTTTTAATCTCTATTTAATTGCCATCTCAATGTGTATACTTATTGATCTGTTATTCATTATTGAATCATCATTAAAATTATATATAATTAATCTTTTGCGTCATCATCTACATATATTTTTTTGTTTGTTTTTCTGATTTGTAATTAAAATTTAAAAAGTAACAAAACAAGGTTTAAAATTATTAAATATTCAGCAATTCGTTGCTGACATGGTTGACCTTACAAAGCCCGGCTGTCAACCTGTTCTGAACTGAACTCCGACTTTTTAATGTAATTAAATCGAGCAATATGAATTCAATTATTGTGGCTCAGCAATTTTGTTTGAAAGTAAATTTGCGCAATATAATGTCATCTAGATATCCAAACATTTAAAGGTTTGAGATTTATACTCAAATGATTTAAAAGAATTTCACCCAATTTTATTGTGGTATACTAGTTAAATCATAATTTGCCTTCCAAATAGACAATAAATAAATTGGATGATAAACTATTATACAAAGTTCTGTATCTGTATGGCACTCCATAGTATTACACACAAGTTTACCGATGATATTTTGACAAATAAATGTATACAACATTTAAAACATATATAACATACTTTTACCTCCATTTAATAGATCGATATTATTTTATATCGCCAGTAGTTAAATACGTTAGATATGTTAGAATAACATGAGGAACTAAACCTTAACAGAAGGAGCTGCACATAAAAGATGTAAAAGTAAGCATAAAATAATCTACAAAAAGAATAGTACTGAAACAGTAAGAACTATGATTAGTTAATTCAAAAAGTGTATGACTGTGGGATGCGATTTCGTTCTAATATAACAAATGAAGATTGAATATATTGGTTAACGTCATCCTTAAATTGACAAAATTCTATGTTAGAACAGTTCAAATTTGAGACTTGAATAATTAAATTCAAGAAATATTTTCAAAAACCACACGAAACAGCTGTATTGTAAGCCAAAAATTAATCTATTTATGCTTGAAAGTTTTGTTATTTACAAAATAGTTTAAACAAAACTAAGTTTAAACTAAACTATAACTCAAATTTTATACCATTAAACAATATTCAATTTTTATAATTATTATTTTTTTTTCTGTAGTCTACAACGAAAGCTGAAGGATGGGATGCATTTAAAATTTGTGTGAAACAGGATATAAGAGCATCCAGAAGCGCTCGTTAAACTGACTAGTAAAACAAGGTCTGACATTATATTTATTCTTCATAACGCTGAAAAATAAACTAAGAATGCACATAAATTAAGCCAAAAAAATCGTAATATAATCCGTTTAGTCTATTTATAAAATTTCAATAGCACTTTTAAAAAGTTATATACTCTAGCCTTCATTATTTTTTATCATTATTATTTATTATTTATTATAAAAAACTCTTTTGTAAATTAATTGAATAGAGCAAATTTTAAAATTTTGTTGTTATTATTGTTATTGTTGTTATTTTGTATGTATATTTTATTATTTTATTTAAATTAAAAATGTTTATTATTATTAAAGAAATGTAATTCAATAATTAATAAAAATCAAAATAATAAATATATTTGTTTCAATTTCGTCAACAAGAGCAGAGAAATCACAATACATATACATTTTCAAATATATTTTCTTAGAAAACATTCAAACTATATACGATTTATATCTCAAATCGGTATAAAGTTTAACGAGCGGAAAACAAATATTAAGGCCCTTAAAAGCATTATAAATGAAACGGAAAAAAATAATGGCAATAAATTAGTTATAATAAAACATCTCCATTTGCGTTGTTGATTGCCTTTTAGTTGACTTTCAACAGATAACAAATGGATGTACAATAGTATATCAGGAAATAGAAGTGCTTAAGTTTCTAAACAATTCATTAGCCAAATTTGAAATTCAAAAAATACCATCGCCTAGCTGCTGATCTTGGAACTCAATAAGTTCAAGCATCCTGTAGATACAGATATGTTGATATATTCATTCATGTTTTGAATTTCAAATATGCACTGCACCGTCTCACACACAATAAAAGCTTTTAAAATTAAAACAAAGCTTGCCAGGGTATGAGTTCAACCCTTGGTACTCGTACTTTCAGTCTCAAAAAATTATTTTCGAATAATTAAATATGAGAAATAATTCCAAAAAGGCCATTGATGATGGGTATTTGGCAGTACTCAAAACAGCTGTATAGTCATCCAAAAACTCAATTATTAAAAAATAATAAAATTTTGTTGTTGCAATTAAAACAAAAGATTATAATTTTGTCATAGATCATTTATTTTATTCCGTACCGTCTGTGAGGAATTTTTCTTTTTTTTTTGTATAGCGGTCGACACTTGAGAAATTGAAGGAATATGAAACATTCCTGCAATCTGTTGAGGTTATTTAATATTGTAGTATTCGAGTGAATGCGAAGGTATGAGAGTGATGAAATGGGTGATTGTCTTGTCAAAAGAGGAGTAACTGTATCATCCGTAATCGATTCTGAGACTTTCCCTGGACTTTCACAAAAAGTTACTCGAATGAAGTCATCCGAAAATAGTGAAAAAAGTAATTTGCGAACACTACAACCAATAGTATATCACTAAAATCAGTTGTGACCTTTTGACACTAATATCTTCGTGAAGTGAAGCTGTCTTCGTGAAGTGAAGCTGTCTTCGTGAAGTGCACATCGATAGCTGTAAGCACATTTTTCGTGAATGTCCTACTTTTGGCTGACCAATATATCGAATACTGCTCTCAGTAAACTGCAATATCGAATACTGAAACGAACTGCAATTCGTTTTAAGTATTCATGCATTTTATAACCGCATAAACATTAATTCATCAGTAAAGCTATAATATATATTCTCATTGTAATTTGTTTTTCAAATAGACACAAAAATACACACTATCACTTGCCCCGTTCACACACCACGAAATATCGTATCGAATTAATTCGGATCAGTTTATATTCTACAAGAAATTCAGCGAGGAGATATTGACATAAATTTAGATTGTATATGTGCTTACAATAATCAGGCATGCTCTGAATTTCGACTTCATTTCAATTCGAAATTCAATTTGAAACGGAATGAACCCGTTTTGGGTGCTCCAGAAATCGAATATTTTCATGCGGTTTCAAAATGAAATCAAAATGAATAAAATGAATTTAAACACCTGTTTGTTGACTATTTTAACAAGTTGTGAAATATATTTTTGCCGTTTTGAAAAATATTCAAAATACTTAAGTGAAATTTTAAAATTTTAATAAGTAAAATAAAAAAAAAACAGTTTTTATAAAATGTTCGGAATGCTAACATTGGTGGCAGCTAAAAATAATAGTCACACAAATGAAAAAATAAAAAGACGGATTTTAAGAGATTGCAGCAATCCGTTAGATTTGAATGAGTCGACGTAGGTGGCTAATTCATACTGGATGAAACAACGAAAAATAAAGATTACTTCACAATAATTCAGATTGCGCTTCTGAATTATTGTGCGCAATCTTTTTACGAACAATCGCCTTCCAGTCGAGCCACACCTGTAATTGTATTACCATGAATAAAAAGTTTTCATGCTAAAGAATAAAAAAAAATGCAATTTACCTTTTTCCATCCCTGGATATCTTTGCTAGGTGGACCATGGCTGTTTAGCTCTCCTGTCAGTTCTGCCCATAGTTGCTCCGTGGCCACTTTGTCGCCTTTGACAAAGGCAGTTGCAATTTCCTTATGCATCTCCATAAATCTTAGCAAGATTCCATCTTGCACAGTGCTCTTGTGTTTACCCCTTCAAAATAAAATATCAAAATTATTATTTTTTTTATTTACATAACTTGAAACTGATTTAATTCAAAAAAAATGTAATTATACTTACATGTTATTTTCACCACTTTTAAATTCACAACTATTTCGATATGTGGTTTTAATCACATGTTTTTATGCGGATTCGATTTCTAGAGCAAGCAAATTCATTCGATTTCATTTGTGAAATCGCAAATGAAATGATAAAAGCAGAGCACCAAAATGTGAATTTAAATTGAAATCGAATTTTTTATGCGGATTCGAATTCTAGAGCATGCCAGAATAACTTTAAAACTATTTATTTAAATTTTTTATTCATATGAATTTTCATTAGTAAAGAACCAGACTCTTGTATTTTAACATAGTCCATGGCGGTCTATATTAACATAAACGAATACTTTATATAATAATTTAATTTAAATTTATATTCTCTTTAGTTATTTTTCTGTTCAGCTATTTTTTTTATTAAATTTTTTTTAATTCAACTGATAATCATAATCAGGTCTTCCAAAAGTCTGAATCTTTTTTATATGCTATTTTAATACAATAAAATAAATTTCACTTGTTTTAGCCTTATATTTTATTTTACTGATTTTTTAGGACAACATAGAATTATAATAAAAATTAAATTCATTTAGCTTTCTTAAATTAATTATTATATATATAATATTTTTAAAAACCATTTTTTCAATTAAAAAAATACACACATGTAAATATAAATTCAATTAAAATTACATATTTTAATTTTGCAAACATACATATATCTGTATGCGTAAATAATTATTTATACATATAAGTGCAAATACACATATGAATAAATCAAGTAGTAACATATATATAGATATAGATATAATATCTTGTAATATTTGAAGTACTAGTTATAGTACTTAAATATTATACATAAAAATCGATGCATATATTATATATATTGTATAATATAATAATTATAATAAATGAATATATAATTTATCACAGACAATAACGTGCATTTGACAGACACATTTCAATTCTTTTAGTCATTAAGTATTAACATTGATACAAAAATTATTTAAAATTCTTTCAGTACTGTTTTAATACACATATCATATATTATATATATATAATTTTATTTCAATTATACTAGTATAAAGCCTACTTTTATGTAAAAACAAATGAATTTCATATTGAAGCTATTTACTTGCATAACGCGCAAAAATGTTTCTAATAAAACTTAAATCAATTTACTTTCAAAGTGAACTGCAACTTTTCTGTAGAATCAAAGTCAAGCAAGATACATTATAGAGTAATTGCAGTACAGATTTCGTTCTACAAAATAGTTTAGGCATTCATTTAAATTATAAAATTATGAATAATTAAATACAAGAATTATTTCCAAGACCACTGATGACGGGTATTTGGCAATACTCGAAACAGCTGTATTGTCAGCCAAAAATTCAATTAATTAAAATAATATAAAAAATAAAAATTTTTGTTGTTGTAGTTCACTACTGTTCGAAAAACCTCATTATAAAATTATTCTAAAAAATTGCGATATATTTCAAAAACCGCACTCTTGCATAAAATATAAATTTCTGTTTACAACGGTGTACTATATACTATTGTTTTTAACTGCGCTTTATATACATAAATGTATATTAAAACTTAAGCTTTATGTTATTAAAATTGCATGCACTACGTAATAAATAAAATATATCATTTTTTATATAATTAAAATAAAATATTCGTATTAAAACTGTCGGCATAAATAATATCTTATTAAAAGTAATAAAGTGTTATATATCATTGCACAAAATTAAAATTTGGAATATAAAATTTACTAAAATTATACTAGCGTTAATAAATAAATTTAGGTTGATAATTTTATTCATTTTAATTATAAAATTCGCTCAAATAGTCAAAGAGAATTAAGTAAAGGTTAGCTTGACACAAGCTATTATTTATACTTTCTTTATATCTGTGTGATGAAACTACATCTACAACTTTGAATTACCAACAATATCAATAATAATTTAGAAATTATATATTATATTCAATCCTATGCAGTTTCCAATCATATGCAAATATACAATATATTGCATATCTTCAGTATATATTTTAATCTAAATTTAGACTATAGTTTTGTAAAATAAAAATTATATGTCATCATTTTGCGTAGGTATTGTCCAAGTAACACTTCTATCCTTATTATTATTATAATTGTTGTAATTACGATTAGAAGTTTTCTGATATCTTTTAAATTTAAAATTTGCGAATAAATCGCGTTTATTATTATCATCTTGATCTTCAACCATTGATCCACTTGGATTTACATTAACATTAACATTACGTAGTAAACCAACACCAGGTAATGCAGCATTGCCACTTCCATCATCATTATTACCTTTCCGAAAATTATAAACACCTCTACGATTCTTTATATGTTGCTGTTGTTGTTGTTTGTTATCTGGTGTACGTTGAGGAGTCCGCTTTGGACTACCATTACCTGCATTTTGCTTAAGTAATGGCTTTGGATCCAGCATCAATGATGGGAATAGCTCATCATCTGCTTCGAAATACTCTGGACGTGTAAAATAATAATCGTTATTATAATAGGGTTTAAAAATAGGTTCGTTTGAACAAATACGAAACGCATGATATGCATGCGATATTAATTGTGGAAATTTATTTATCCAATATTGGGTAAATTCATGTGGAATGCTACCAAGTAATTTTTGCACTTCGTCGGTTAATTCATGATAATGGTGTTTCTAAAAAGAGACAAAGAATTTATCTAATATCTCTATTAAACGGATTAAAACACTCACTTTATTTCGTAAAGCCCTCAGTAAGTCACGTACACTTGCGCCCATATAACCACGATATTTACGCAAATCATCTGTAATTAAAGGGTCTAAGTGCAGGTTCCAATCTTCATGCACTACTATTCGACCATTCTTTTCTAAGCTTTTTAAAGGTTCTACATGAAATTGTAATTTTTCTACACGATCACTAACATCTTGCAGAAATGCCAATATTTTTTGATCATTCCAAAATATTGGATGGTTACCAATTGAACGTGCCAAAGGCCGACACTGTGCGTCATTGTGTATCATGTCAGCTATCAGTTGTTCAGCTAAAATCTAAAAATAAAATTTAAAAAATCAAACGCCATTAGTAAAGATTAATATATTTTAAATAAGAATATATAAGCATGACCACAGAAGACCATTAAACTATGTTATTTGCCTGCTGCAAATTTAAATCAGCTTTTTGCTTTAAAATACAATATAATAGCCATTCTTAACCATTGAACTTATATGGTTCATACAAAAACGAGCATCAAACATAGGCCACAGCCTGCTATGGCTATGCTATACTTAATGAATCTATGAATCTACAATGACTTTGTTTTATATTTTGTGTTATCTGTCCCAACATTTTTTGAAAACCATTTAATACGCCTTGGAAACTGTTTTTGAAGCATAACACAGGGGCTAATTAGGTTAGGTCCTATGCGTAACGAGCTACCAGTTCTGTTTACCATATGGTACCATAAACAATAAAAATTAATAGTCACTTTACTGTTAACAACCATATCAAAAAAATCAAAATAAGTTCTATAACTTTTACACCCCAACACAGTTCGCAATATATATATATCCGACTTTTTTTAGTTGCATGAGAATCTAAAATGATAATACAAGACAGAATTACATTACATACAGTTGGAATTACATTTTTTTTTATTATAATCTGGTTGATAACTTCGTGGAATTTATTTTTAGAATATGACTTCCGGCATATGTCCGCCGTATGACGTACGGCGTCAATGGTGAAATGAACATTGGCTTTCAATGCTTTAAGAGTTGTTGGTTTGTCGGCATAAACCAATGACTTAACATAGCCCCATAAAAAGTAATCGAAAGGCGTAAAAACGCACGAACGAGGGGCCAGTTAACATGACCACTTTTGGAAATAAAGTTATTACCAAATTGATTTTTCAATAAATCGATTGTTAAACGCTCTGTATGGTAAGTTGGGCCATATGTCGCCTTGTTGAAACCAAATGTCATCGATGTTTAACTGATTAATTTTTGGAAACAAAAATTCAGTCAGCATGGTTCGATTGCGCTCGCCATTCACCATAGCAGGAGCTCGTTCCTCATTTTGAAATAAATAAAGACCGATGATGTCGAGAACCCAAACAATCAATTTTAATGGATGTAATGGTGATTCGTAATGGTGACTGTCAAACCATAGTTTTCGACATCGATAGTTTTCATGCAGTTTAAAACACACCCGATATATCGCCTTACCTTAAATAAATAGTCAATCGTAAAAATAAATATGTTTAAAAAAAAATCACAACTCAACCAGGTTTTATTTCTGCACATAAATATATGCGCTTAGAGTTTAAATGGGAAATGTCTCTTACACTCATATACTATGGCTATGGCTATATCGCACAGGTACATAAAGGAATATTTTGTTTTTGTTTAAAAAAATATAAGTGGACATGTAAGCAATTTTTTTTTATCCCTGAGTACTTTCATATGAAAAGTGGTAATACAAAGCAATGGAGTAATTTCTTAAAAGAATAACTTACGTTTTTTATAAGCAAAAAACTGGTAAAAGCTCTTTAAATCAAATTCAAAAAAGTTAACTGCTTACCAGTTTACTTTGTTGCAATGTATCAACATCATCTTTAAGCTTACATAAGCTGTATTCATTTGATAAAATATTGGCTTGACGTTTTAATGCATCGCCAAATGCATGTTGACCTCCACTAAGTACATAATAGTAAACACAACCCAAGGAGAATATATCAACAGCAGTAGTCTAAAAAAAACATAAGATGGTTAATATTACCATTAGTATTTATATTACTTACAGTTCTCTGACCGCGCATCATTTCAGGAGCAATCCAACCATCTGTACCAGTAATTCCAGAACGACGGGAAAAACTAGTTTTGCCGAAATTTAATTTCTTACATAACCCGAAATCAGAAATCATAACACGCACTGTCCCATTTATGTCAGGCAGTGATAACAAAACATTTTGGGGTTTAATATCGCGATGGACTAAAAAATAACATACCAACAAATATATATAGATATATAGTGACCATAACTGATATTTTGAGTCATTATGATGCCTAACAGTCGTTTTAAACATAATTTAAATAAATAGTAATGTAATGTAGTATGGTATATGGTTAATGGACATATATAGCACTATAGCGCAATATACTATAACTTGTAAGAAGTTTTTAAACAAAGATTTAATTTTTTTGTTTTTTCTATTAGTTATATATACCATAACCCAGCACCTGCACTTACCGATATTTAAGGAATGTAAATGATAGAGTCCCGATGCAGCTTGTCGCAATACACTCCACACATCAATTTGTTTGCGAAAATCTAAGCTACTTTCACCTTCTGTATAATCCTGCAATGTTGCAGCACACAGCTCTACAGCAATATAACGAAATTGACGATCCTGTTCTGTACAAAAGTAACGTACAACATTCTCATGCGCATCGCTCTCACGTAATAATGCCACCTCACGATCAGCAAAAGTAAAGCATTCAGGCAATAAACGTTTTACAGCTACATAACGTTCTTCAAAAGTACCTTTAAAGACAAATGTGCCTTCGCAACCTTTTCCAAGTACTTCATTAGAATTAAACGCAATTTTTCCTACTCGTATATGTCCATCACCCAAATCAATTAGATCTTCTGTACTGATTGTACTACTACCACTGCTACTTTTATTTGTAGCATATGTTTTTGAACCATTTTCGCTCTGATTTTTTAATTCACGCATAGTACTGAACATATACCAAAACATGCCCAACATAGCAATAACCAAAACAAACAGTATCTGATGAACTTTACTACTGGGATGATCCATAAACCATTCATTTATAAATTTTTGTATTTTATTGCTATTAGCAAGTATGATTTTTTTTGTTTTGTTAAATGCATTTGCTTCTATTTTTATATCAACCACTGGATCTGTTTGTACACCAATGTCGGCATTGGATTTACTATTGCCGCCTGTTAATATTGTGAACCCATTTGCAGCCCTTAATGTTTCATCAGAAAGTTTATGTATCGTGGCTAAACCATGATTTGTTTCATCTTTTGCTGGACTTGGTGATATTTGCAAATTCAGATCATTCGGTACTTCATAATGACCGAGAACTATGCCAGCATTATTTTGTATAACATCATTGATAAATACTTTATTTTCATCAGATTCCTTAGTAGTTTCTGGGCCCCCTAATAATTTAATGGGTGGTGTTGTGGTAATGCTAGGCGTATTTTTATCTACCAAAGAAGGTATAGCATATAAACCGTGACTATGTTCTCCTACATATAACGATTGACTATAAAGGAAAATTAATTAATGACTTTATATAACTTCTATTAAAATGCGACTTACAATAGCTTTATAGTATTCACATTTCCACCTTTTGACTCCTCCAAAATAGACATAAATGCCTCGTCAGATACTGTAGTAAAAGGTACACTCAATAACCCTTCTGAACCCAATAAAAATGCAGCCACAACAGGACTAGTTAAGTCACGCTTCCATATGAATTTTCCACTTTTACGATCCAAGGTGACAAGATTACCATTTGCTGTAGTAGTTAAATGTAAATATTCTACAATACACAAATTCATTATTTTATTATGATATTTTTTATGTTAAATGCATATGACCTACCATATTCCTTTGATATATCTGCCGTCATTGTTAATGCACTATAATCATAAAATGTTATATTCCATGGCTTCTTATTCTTATCTTTTGCCAAACTGTCATACATCATTACTGTATACTGTGTACGTCCAAGATAAATCGAACGCGATGTTGCCCATCCAATTTTTTCACCATTTATTTTTGAACCATCAACAGAACCACCAAAGTCCATAACTTTTTCACGTCGACCAGATTTTGGATCTACTATAAACCATGTATCACTTTTTTTGCCTGAATACAAAATTCCATCCGAAGAACGGCATGGTGCGCTAGCAACCAATTGTGGTATTGTGTATGGCAATTTTTTTACACTTCCCATATCACCCATTTGATATATGCTACCATCTCTTGGATCTGGCAAATACTGTGGTACATGAACATTCTGCTGCTGTTCAGCCCGTATTGGCGGATCTGTAAATGAAATGAAGTTATTAGTTTAAGAATAATGTTGATTAGTTTTAAACGGGTGTGAATGTTCAATCCAGTCTTTTTTAATGCTTAATTAGATATATATGGCTCATGATTAAATTTAAAAAATTAATTTTTATCAGTTATTGGAAAAAAAATATATACTAAAACTTTGGAAGAAATACACACACCTTCACAATTAATAACAGAATATATACTAAAAATACAAAATATAAAATACAAAAAAAGCTTTCAAATGTTTAATCTTACTATAAATATCTGTCAGGAAATTCATTCATGATCTTGTTCCAATGACATGCTCGGGTTACGACAACTATAACTGCAATCATCAATGCAATAAGTTAACCATTTTATGGAATTTCATTATTAACTATCAGATTCAATTATTTAACTGATTTATAAATACAGCTAAACTATAGTATACAGAAACTAATTAAAATAATATAATCTTATAGCATATTAATAGAACCTAACAGACGTGAAAACTTATTTCTGGAAGATCAATAAAAGTAATATGATGATAAATGCCCAAAGTATGCTCAGAATTTCAAAGAACCGGTTTCTCGATTACACTAAATTGATTCCCAAAATTTAATCGTTATAGAAGATACAAATTTTTTGGTCAGCCAAAAATTTGAAATTCGAACTCGCACACGGCCTAATTAAAAATAAATAAGAATTCTGTTGTTACAATTCATTGGCGTGCGAAAGCGCTCCATCTTTAACGATGAAATAATCATCGGACCTCTTCCTCAATTTGATGAGATTAAAACATCCATTACGTGATCCTGCAAGCTGCTACAACTATACAGTATCAGTCTTCTCAATATAACATACAGAGCGCTACAGAGGAAATCACATTTTAAAGGAAGGATGTGATGAAAAACTATTTACAGTTACTTGGTACTATCCACTAGTAACACCCAGCTAGACAGACCAACAAAGTTTAAACAAAAATTTAAATTTGAACCATTGGAATAATCATAAAAATTAACCTTTATAGCTTTCTTTAAAAGTAACACTACTGATTAAAAAAATGGTAAAACGTAAACATTTGTAGTCACAATAACCTATCTTAGATAACATACATGAGATATTTGAAGTAAAACTATGTAAAATTCACAAGGTTAATGTACGCCTAACTTTACCACATGCTTTAACAAAAGAAGTTTATATATAATTAGCACAACAACTGCCGATAATTATAAAAATAAATTATTTATTTACGCCGCATACTAAATGTTTATATGCGAAAAAAATGATATTACTAAGCAGACCACAAAAAGATGATTAAAATGGATACGTATCCAAAGATTATCAAAGACTTAACCGTCTCCTATATTATATATAATTATATGTTTTATAATCAATATGTCAAACAATATTCTATCTAATAATAATCATTCTATATAATAGTCAGAAGTGAAACCATTATGATAAAATAATGACAAAAAAGTGTGCAACAAAAGCTCTGCTTTTATTTGTTTGTGCAAACTACGTTCTTTTAAACAGTTTTCTTAATTGGTCAAAATTGTTGGTCCTGTCAATGACAACTTAGGAAAGCTTTCACTGTACTAAAAACTTTAAACTTTAGATCCATAAATTAAGTAATGAAGTTAAATACCGTAACTTAATAAATTATAAGTAGGTATAAACAATATTTTATTTATGCTGACTTTTTTTTTAAACTTTATTATTGATGAGTGATGGGCTAATTAACATAGTCAGAATTTGTGATTTGGTTTTTTAATAAAAATTTTTTTTATTGTTTTATTTATTAAATCTATATATCCGACATTTCAGTTGTTTCGGTCGTTTAAGCCCATCATCAGGGAACATTTTTTAAAAACAACTGCATAGAAAAATATGGTATATATATATTAATACTGAACCTTCCTTGTCTCGAGGCCTTACCATGGAGTCCTTACATATTATGATATAGAAAATATTTCTGTTGTCTATTGTGCATTGCTACAAAAGTTATTCTACAGAAAAACTGATTGTACATTTTTCGTTGAATTTGCCTAATTGCCCCTTTTTTTGATGGGTGAAATATTGTAAAAAAAATATAAATATTTTTAATTAAATGTCTTCGTAAATTTAACATCAGTACTAAAAAGAATTTAACTACTGAATTATTAACAGAATTATTGAAACTTTTTTAAAATCATGTTATTAAATAAATTAAATTATAAAATGGAATCTATTCGTATTGTAATAAAGATGAAATATTAATTATAGGAAATCACTCCTATAAAACCTTTTTATTGATAAAACTATTTTATATGATTATCTTATCTTTGAAAGTAGTACTAGAACTTAGTTGTTATTGCGTTAATATATTGCATATAATGTATAACACATTAAAATATCATTTTAAATTATATGATTTTTAAACGATACTGATACAGGTACAAAGGATACTTCTATACTCAACGTTTTAAACAATATACAAAATAAATAATAGATGTAGTAAAAAGAAACCCATGAAATTTAAGACTTATTTACTACAGTTAAAATGAACAGATTTAAGTCTAATATACGCTGTTTTGTTCAATAACTTGCTACCATTTATAAAGCCAATTTCATTATGCATCTCTCATAGAAATCCTCTTCCTTATTGGCAAAAAATTGAGACTATCCATTTTCAGAAGTCTCTCTTGAACCAAATTTTTCACCAGAAAAGTCATAGGCCATGGACACAAACAGATAGTAATCATTTAGTGCCAGATCTAGACTATGAGGTGGATGCATAAGAACTTCCCAACTAAGTTCCCGAAGCTTTTAGCGAGTCCTTATAATTCCTTTACTATTGCCCAAAGCTGGTCGTTTCTGGGCGAATAATTTCTTCAGACAGTACAGGTTCAATTGTTGACTACAGTTCCGAGTTAAGACTTTTGCTTCCATAGGGAAGCAGTTCATAGTAGATAATTCCCTGCCAATTTCACCAAACAAACAGCAAAACATTCCTGACCGTCAATCCTGGCTTCCGTTTCACCGTTTCAGCCGGCTCCCAACGATTAGACCATGAGCATTTTCGCTTTACGTTGTCGAAAATGATACACTTTTCATCACCAGTCATCAACAGCTTCATAAATGGGTCGATTTTGATGCGGAACAGCAACGATTCGCATATGGAAATACATTAAGCTTCCTTTAGTATTCAACCTTATTCAAATGATTCCAAACGGTTTTTTGTGCAATCTTTAGGACAATCTAAACAGTTGGCCTTTCAGTGCGTGGTGCATTATGCGCATGATTGGCGGTTACAATATCAGGGACCATAAACACTATTCACATTTTTAGCCACCTGGCTTGCGTTTTTGCCTTTATCAAAGAAAAACTATAAAATATGATATATTTTTTTTTTGATAGAATCCATCTGTGACTCGAACAAAATTAAGTGAACCAATTACAAAACTATTAAAAAATTTTTATTACGAAATGTCATCTTCCTAACGCCATCTAGCGTAACTCGGTCGAACTTATACAACGCGGCATACAGATAAGTAAAGCCATCTATTGAAGATATAATGGATTTGTTTGTACTACACCTAATATATTATAAATAAGCACTATATTTTTATTAATAACCACTATACTTTTATTATATTTATAAGATAGTGTAATTTTAAGTCTGTTCTTAGTACAAAACTACATTCTAAATAATTCTTCTTTTATAGCAGACTTATTTTATAAAATAACTTGATATGATAATATACATAATAAATTTAAATTGTTAAATAAGCAAAAACCAATTTTAAAATGTTTATAATTTTCATGACGAAGTTTAACTGACTGCAGTAGATAAAATTTTTTCAATTAGAGCCCCGGTCATAAATATTTACTACAAAAAATGTTCATATTTGCTTTGATTTGACTTTAAAGGCTTACGAAATAATTTATATTTAGCTTGGTTTATATAATGTTTTGTTTATACATCAACAAACAAATTATTTAAATTTATTCATTTTATAATTTTTATTATTTTTTACAAATTATTATATTTAATTATTTACTCAATACATTCACAGTTACCTTCAATTTTTCTATTGCTCTCATTCAACTGTAATAAATCAATTGAATAAGCCTAAAACTCTCCATAATATAATATTTCTGTAATATTTATAGATAGACAGAAGTGTATTAAAATGCTTTTAGTAGTTGCTATAAAAATAATTATATTTCTTGTTTCATTTCTTATTTCTTATTTAAATTTATTTATTTTATAATTTTTATTATTTTTTACAAATTATTATATTTAATTATTTACTCAATACATTCACAGTTACCTTCAATTTTTCTATTGCTCTCATTCAACTGTAATAAATCAATTGAATAAGCCAGAAACTCTCCATAATATAATATCTCTGTAATATTTATAGATAGATAGAAGTGTATTAAAATGCTTTTAGTAGTTGCTATAAAAATAGTTATATTTCTTGTTTCATTTTATATTAAAATGTGTTCTTCACTATTAACAACGAATTATCGATAACACTTTTCTGAATTACCGCTGATTATTACCATAATCTATTAGGGCAGTCATACCAGCAGAAAAGCAATTATCTCTTAATTACACAAAAACAAAGCTATTAAAACAATTTTTATCATAATTCTGAAAAATGTTATGGAAATTGAAAATTGTGTTTACCTAAAATTGATACTATAGAACAGAAAAAAAAATAATAATAATTAACTTTCAATTGACGACAAGTCTCTAGCTTAGTTCCCGTACTCTGGTACCAATCTCCAAAATATTGAAACATTTTAACATCACAGAAAGAGTTTTATCTATCCGAATGTCTTCTTTTATAATCATCATCATAATGATGGCATTTGCTCCAATGCGCACTTTTTTAAATTTAACAAATGATTGCCTTCCTAAAATAAATTTTTTTGGCTTGAATAATTTTTCGTTTTGTTCCAGGGCTAAGAGCAAAAAGTTGATTGATTTCTAACTTTTCATTTCTCATTTAGTCTACATATTACTTGAATTTAGTTAATAATTTACCACCAAACTGGAAAAACAATAAAATCAGTTTATTATTACAACTTTTCACATCAATTAAATGCAGAAGAATGCAAACGCGGTTAACAGAAGAAAGAAATAATTTTCCATCGAGGCAAGGCACGTCCTCATACACCTGAAAAAACACCATCGCTGAATCCAAAGTCAAACATAACAAAGAAACAATTATTACGAATTGTTACACAAACCGGCCTATAATCCATACTTGATTTCTCTTACGTCTTGCTGCTCTGATGTTTCAAAAAAACTTTTTCGCGGAAAACGATTACAGCTGTTATAGCTGCAGCAATGGACTAGGTATTTTACAAACCTTCCGGAACACCACTTCAGAAATGGGTTCTAAACATTGGAAGATCGTTGAAATAAAAGTTAAGACAGAGTATATCAATTTTTTATATCATTGAACATATTATATTATATATCCACATATTACATATCCGGAAAAGAAGACATCACTAAACCAATACGTTTTGTTATATATTACTTTAAGAGCAAATATATTTACAGAAATATATAAATTAAGAAATGTTACTCTCTAATTTGTTTTCACTTATAGGTGTATGAGAAATTTGGTTTTATGAATTATATCGAACATTTCGTTGAATTTTTAAGCTTTATTAGTTGTAAGTAAACCCAAGCATGATCTTTACTATTATGAGGAATTGTATTCAAAGAGCCGTATGTAAATGATTGTTCATAATATTATTATACTGAATGTCACATTGTCACTGACATTCCTGATCAACTAAATGAACTTAGTAACAAATCTAACTGAACTGAGTAGTAAATGTTTTTTTGTTCAAAAAATCAGTTGTGATATTTTTCAAAACCAAATTGGCATTATGTAACTATTAACGGCCCTATACTTATACTTTATTGAAAATTGTATTCGTTGATAGAAATGTATTACTTCCGATATCAGATATGTACCTGGAAGTACTAATAAACAGCAAAATATTATTGATATTTATATCAAAATTTTTGCAATGAAAATGCTTATATAGGTATATAGGCCTATATCATACACATGGTGTAGGTTTGTACGGAGAACTAACCCTATATTATTTTCAAGTTCCGCATTTTAGATTGAAACGTGTTTCTCGATGTATTCGGCATATTTTTGAGAATATTATAATAATTTAATAACATTTAAACACGCAACATCTTTAATAAATAAATTACTAACACCTTACTTTATTAGAAAATACTAGCGTTCATCGTAAACATCCCAATCTATTGGTAAAAAAAAACATTGAAATTTATTATAAATAAATAAGTGCTAAATTCATTATAGATCTAATACTTGATCATTTGTGATAAAAATAAAAAAAATAAAAACTACGCAAAGAAAGGATTTTCAGATTGACAGTTAAGCGGTAAATCGGTTTACAAACATATACACTAAAAATTACAACTTTTTAATAAAACAGCAATAAAATATTAAAAATGTTGTACGTAATAATTGTCGTTGTTATTGTTATAAATGACCAGTCTCCAGTCTCTATAAAGCAATTTTCACAGTTTTCCATTACAAAAACAATATTAGAATTTATGACATAAAAATTCTAACTACTTAAGAATTATGAGCATTTAAAGCCCATTTTCTCAGAAGAGAATTAAATTTTTTTAAGAGCGCAGAAAAATCTCACGCAAAAAGAAATTTGTTTTCATATTAATAAAGAACGGTCGTGATATCTTCACATTAAACTTAAACATGACGTGAACTAAAATATAAATTTTAAATTTTACAATTTTATTATACATGCACCGAATTACGGAATTAGCAAGTAGCAGTATGAGATCTTTCATATCAAAGTTAAAATTATGTCTTTGAACTCAATTTGTTTTGAAAACAATAAAAATTATTTACTATAACTGCTCTACTGCTCTACTTTCATGATTCCGATTTTGGAATATATGAAACAAAAATTTTTTTAATTCTATTTTATTTTAAATATTATACAAAAACTTTTAACTATTTCCCCGCCTTTTTAGGACTTCATCTTGTGGCCCTATGCTGTTCTTAGGAGTTAAAGGAATTTATATATATATAACACATATATATATATATTAGGACTTCATCTTAAGATAATTTATAATTTCTACAAATTAAGCGCCCTTACTTACTGTTAACTTTTATTAGTTTTCTATATCCATCTGAAATTCCATACTTTACTATATAAGCTAATTCCATCAACTATAAATCGATGTTCAATTTATATTTCCATTACAGACAGAATCAAACGTCCATCATTATTGTTGCATACATAATATATCAAGTAATGAATATAATCATCGAACTTCCATTGTTTCATACATTCGATATCAAATAGTGAATGATATCACCTATTCTATCATTCTATTCTAACTTTCCAAAATTCTATTCTACGTCATATCTAATTTTTAACTAAAAAAATAAACATTTTTTGTTTTGTATGTGTGGGAGCAATGGCTCGTTTCTAATTAATTATAATATTGTAGCTCAAGCCAAGAAGTTATATATGTACATTTTTATAAAGGTAGAAAGAATTATTATAAGAAAAAGAAAATAAAACTGAAGAGCACCGGTAATTAAAAATGTGCATGTATACGAGTACCAATGATTTGAAGACTAACAGCAAAGCAAATACTCAAGAACATAAATAGAAAAAAGAATGTTTAATAACAATAGACAATAGTAGTTTTTTCTACTTTCTTAGATATATTTTATTTAAGCATTTTTGATATCAAAGCGAATGGTGAATAATTTCACATCACAAAAATATTATAAATATACGCAACAACCGAAAAACCGAAACATCAAGAAAACTGATATTTTATTATACATTTTTTGATTAAGATTTTTTCTGTTTACTTGAGAACAGTTAAAATAGTTTATATTTTGATTCAAATGCATGAACAATTTTAAATCTATTTTTTACACTTTCCACATATGTTTACACAGATGTCGCCATTAATGACGGTGATTCATGTTTCTTTTAACGGAATAAATAAAATATAATGAAGCGTTTATTATAAAACATTGTGTTGTTTAAAGTAATATTATTTTGATAAAATGCTATGTTTAAAATAGCCAATAATGGTTCAGAACCTTATATATCCAAAAGAACATACTTGTGTATAAGAAATAAGTATCGAATTAAGGATTGTAAGCTAAATATTATATTAAAAAGAATGGGTTCCGAATGACAATTTACTTGACCAAAAAAATGTCTTTTGGATTTTAAAATTTTCTAACTACGTATTACCATTCTTTTTTATTCAAAATAGAATAGATGAATATTATTTTATATAATAAAATTTATATAACATACAATTCTTGATTAGAAACTTATAATGTAAAACAAATTTGAACCAACTTCTTCGATCATTATACCAGCCTTCGTTAAATTAAAAATAATGACACACACTCTAGGAACTATCGGGGTTAGGTCTCGGTTTTACTCGCATTTTCAGGCGACCATTAAGGTGTTCGAAGCCTTTATATAGAGTATAATAACAACAAAAACAGTTGTACACAACACAGTTATTTAGTGGAACCAGTTGTTGACTCGCATTTAGGCTTATTTATTTAAATTTTCTTAAATAAATATACATAAGGCCCTATACAGTTGCCGCTAGTATGGCTTTATTTATACTAAGGGCAATATGACATTTGAAATCAGTTTCTTACAGAAAAGAGAGGTAGGAAATTGTAATTATACATCTATAATTTCGCACAACAAAAACTGCTGCTTGAGCTTGATACACACACATATGCAATATTTTTTTCCCAACGAGAGTTGTGTATCTATGTACTACCAAACAAACATTTTATATAATTGAACAAAACAAAATAAATTTCAACCTTTAAGTTTCACGATAGTTTAAACTCAGTTAAAAAAGTTTTCAACCATTAAGCTGCCGATAGACCGAGTAATACGGTCTATTACAGTAAAGTTCATCCTCAATATAAACATTACAAAAACATCTCTAAGAGAAATAGAGGGAAATAAATATGTTAATATGATTCATATCTAATTTAATAGTACTAAGAATACTTTCAGTCCCTCAGATTGAATGTGTGATTGAAGGAAAGATGTTTACTTCGTTAATGATATTAGGGGGTCCTTTTTTACAATTATATTTCATTAAATCTAAGGCGAAAGTATCACAAATAACAAACAAAGACGATATATAGGAAACCCTACAGAATAATTAACACTAAATGTACGAGGTTTAAATATCTGAATGTCTATATCTGAATGTTTCTAAATGAAGCAAAGCAAGCAAAGATGTATATAAGAACCCCTACAGAATGATTATCAACAGAAAATGTACGAAGTTTGAATATCTTTATGAATGTTTATAAATGAACAATTTCTAACCGTTTACACAAGCTTGACATGACTCAAAAATCGTCGAACTGGGTGCCTTATAAGCTAAAGAAAATAAACATCTTGTGGATCATTGCCATTTAAGAGCAAAAACGAAAAAGTTTTTAACCAGTAATAAAAATCAGTTTGTTTTAAGTTAAAATAATTATTAACTTAGTGATAGACTATTAAAATAAATATTTTTATTAAATATTGAGTTTGAAAAACGGACCAACAACGTTAAAACCACATTGATCGACTCAATCCCATATAAAGTGATATCTTGAAATAAATTTACTTCTGCTCAAAAAGTATCCGGATTTTGTTGTTTGTTAGCTACTTCTTAAGTAATAGACCTTTTTCAAACATGTTTTTTTGTTATGTTGGTACACCCTTTCTTGACATATGGTACAAATTTGAACGCCATCTGTCAATAAGTTTGTGTACAGCAACTGTTAATGTGAGACTACCTCAAGTGCATTTAGCGATTTTTACTATGAAAAATTCTTGTACGCGATTTTTTGACCAAACACGGCACCACTGTCATCGCTGAGGCACCATATTCGCCAGATCTAGATCCGTGTGACTCTTTCCTGTTCCCGAAACTTAAATTGCCCCTTCGTGGTAAGCGTTTTGAGTCGACTGAATCGGTAAAAGAGAATTCGCTGAAGGAATTAAAAGCCATACCTGCACGAGCCTACGAAAAGTGTATGGAAGATTGGGTTAACCGTTGGCATATGTGTATCGCTTCAGAAGCAGCATATTTTGAAAGAGATAAAATAAAATTGGAATAAAAATTAAATTTGTGTGTTTTATTTACAAAATAACACATTCTTTTCCAACTTGGTTATTAAGTGTTATTACTAACATATATCAGATCAAAACCAAAATTTCAGCAATCTGTTAAGATTGGAGACATTCGATTTATAAAAGCATTGACTGAATAATGTCTATTAATCGAGAGGTGTTTACAATTCAGTTGAAAAAAACTTCCCTTAACCACTTGTTTAAATAAATTTGTTTAATATTAAACAAATATTGTATTTAAAACAAGACTGACAAATATTTAACATGGCAGAAAGTTGAATGACAACACGAAAAAAAGCCATCTTATCGCATTTATAAGTCGCAATGTAACTGTTGGTAAGTTACATATAACATGAAATGTATTTAAAAATGTTGAATTCGGTGTAATAATTTAGTTTTAAAGTGTAATATACAAAAGACTCAATATTTAACTAAATCAGAACATTTAAAACATCTATAAAATAGTAACAAAAATATCGTATTAAAGAGATGAATAAGTATAACTCAATTTAAAATATACAGGGTTTCAAAGAAGCCAAAAGTCTACCAAAAAAAAAACTACGATCAAATATTTCAAAAATGTTTCATCCCAATAGATATGCAACCTTAGATAGTTTTAATAGAGCCGAATATGTTTTCGTACGGTTAACGTGTCGCCCATGCGAACCTGTTTCCTACCACTTGCTTCCAACTTTCCACTTGCTTATTTCCTATGACATCCATTACAAATCGTATTGTCTTTACTAAGATCTTACTTGCACCCAAATGCATATAATTTATAAAACATTGGTAATAAAAAAGAAACTTTTACTTTCATTTTAAAATTGAAATTGTTCTATGTATACTCACATGCAAACCAAATCATGATACCGTTCAAACTCATTACAGAACATTGCAAACACACAATAATTACTATAATTTCTCAATCCGATGACTCATAAAATAAAGTACATGTTGAAATGTAGAGCATTTATATATGTGCTCTTATATATGAACTAAACTATAATTACTAACTAATTAGCATTATAAAATAAATAAAAATTAAATCTTCGATAATATGACCGCTAAAAAAATTGCTCTAAAGTGGTACTGACCTAAGACGATTATATCTATCGATTCTAACCACTTATCACGTATACATCCATTGCACAATTATGAACAGAATTATTGAATCAAGACATTAATATTACTGAACCATAAAACCTCAGTAATCGGAGCAACTCATTTTGATCTCTGTGGTAGCAGATTCTTCAACGTCCGTTATACATAATAACTCACAAGCTACTCATATGCCACTAATGATTCAAATAGCATCGATATGGCACTGAGAGAATCAGAAAAATGGCGAGAACAAGTCTTATCTACAAATCCACTTTTATTTATTGTCGTTGTAGTTGAAAATTCTACTGTTCCTTGGGAAATTAAACAACACTATGTATTTAAAAATACAAATTTTCAATTTCAGTCGCTAAATGCATAAATTATTTCTAACTTGAAATTTAATCTAGCTATTTCAATGACCCAGTGTTTCTAGCAAAAATTCCGTAAAATATTAAGTGAATTTCTCGATATTGTGCTAACTTTTACAGAACACGGTTTCTTGATACGCTGAGTGAAAGGGGAAGATAAGATTTGAGTTTTACAGTACAATACTGTCTTAGTTTGTTAAAAATATTTGAAAAATGATACATAACAGTGTGCCGAAAATGCTTACTTACTAATTATATATATTTCTGTTAGAATGAGTGAGAAACAAGCACTCGTAACTACATAAAAACCTATAGTAAACTAGTAAATTATGCGTTTCTACTGTAGACTTTATGGCTGGCTATGTGATAATACTATAATAATATTTACATATCTACACAAAAAGCTTTAGTTAATTATGCGTTTTTGTTGTAGACTTTATGGCTATGTGATAACATTTGAATAATATTTCATCCATTTTCGTTATTTTGTAATTCAACAAGTGACATGTACGCCCCTAATTTTCTTATTTTTTTTTTGTTCAGAAAGAAACGAATTACAAGTAAATTTGTGAAACCCGTAGCAAGAATATTCTGTAATGCAATAGATCCAGGCGATATTATCATTGTGTTTGATTAAAGCAATTCTTGCCATTACTACAGATTCTTTGGGTTCCTCATTATCTATTAGCCTTCTTGTTCTTTTTAAAAATTGATAATAAGCTTCTCCGCCTTTAATATTTTTAACGAAATTAAATAGAACTACTTTAAAGTTCCTCCTTATCACTACGCTCAGATAGGTATAAAAAACGTGTAGTCAAGTAAAATGTGTGAAAATGATAAGTTTTGCAAAACAAAATATAAATAAAAAACTAATTTATAGCTAAATGTAGCGTAGAAAATAAAAATTAATTAACAAAATGGGAATTTTTTTGTTGTGTTGATATGGGAAAAACAATAAAAATCAAAGCATATATAAAAGTTGAATCAATGTTTAAAATATCTACAAATCACTTGTCAGTCATTACCTTGGCTTTGCTAGTATCTAGCAACACCTAAAGATTGTTTCATACATTATCAAACTTTTTATTGGAACTTATTCTAGCCTTCTCAACTACATACATACATATAGATGTATAGATGTGAAGAAATAGTAGATACTAAAGAGAGTAGTAAGTGAAGGTTTCACGCTTCATAGTACTGATGATGAGACGAATTCAATTATTGACGATCGACATTTTAAGTACGAAATAATTGTTATCTGCAGATATTATGACTGTACGCTTTTGCTTATCATTTGAGTTGTTTAGCGAAACAAAATTTATTTCTGTCTGTTTTGTTATTTATTTGCAATTCAATTTTTTTAAGAATTATATTTCTAATAAAATACATGCCATTAAAAAATGTGCAATATGTTTTAAAATATTTTAACAAGTAAAAAACAATATATGTCAGAAAGCTAATGCAGTAGAAGTCATAAATGCGAACATTTGGAAAACCTGCGAATCTAAGCAACTGTGCCTGTCATTAACATTAAATAGCAAACACAGACCGACATAATTTTTACAAGTAAAAAGTATAAAGAAAAATTCATATATATATAAACGAGTATATAAATATATATGCGAGTATATAAGTATAGACTTTTATAGTATGTAGTATGGCCTTATATGAAGAAAAATGTTTTATCTAGAACACTTGTACGCTAATTAAATATAAACAGAAATTCTACCAACAAACAATCGCTGTGCAAAGCAATAAATTCAGTTTAGGAATTATAAGGTTTTTGTAAAGAAATGGCTTAAAAATGTTCATATAAAAATAAATAAATAAATAAGTAAAAACAAAATTAGTAATACAGTTATACGCATTTAAAATTAAGAAATTTAATCAAATTTGAATATATTAGTAAAATTAGAACCTCACTATTAAAACTTATAATGAAGTAAGGTAGTTGATTTATCAAGCCAGAGGTATAGAAAAATAGCTTTTAAAAATTGTAAAAATTAAACATCCCTGCACAAAAAATTAATTAACTTCACAAAGATTCAAATTAAGGTATAACTTTAAAAAATACCTTTTAAAATTTTTATAAAAATGTTAAGGTATAGTGTTTTAATAAAAGATTGGAAGACTCAACGATATGCAGGCATCTATATGCAATCTGGCCACGTTCCGATAAAAGCAAATCCAAAATTCTCATTGAGATTCTGACACTAAATAGCATTTTGTTCGCAAATGGTTCTATCTGGTTTTAAATCCTGAGCTTTTCGTACATATACGGTAACACAATGGGGTAATAGGCCTAAGGGATCGCCGATATAACCTAACCTATTCTAGCCTACCGTAAAGTGAACACATTTTCAGAAGTAAAAGCGATGCAGTATGTTAACTTATGCTCTTTACGAAAACTATGTTTAATGATAAAGAATCACTACCTGACTTCTGTACTGATTAATTGATTTTTAAAGATAAATTATTTTATATATTATACGTAATATTCTATGTAATACAGCTACTATTTCCAAGCTACCATTTTCTTATTATAATAAATTTAAATATGACTATTTTTAAAATATGTGTTCAAGCTGATTTTTTGAATCAACTTATTATAATAAACTTATTATAATAAACATATTATATACAAACTCAAAATTTTAAAAATATTTATTTTGAACGTGGTTTATGGTAAAATCATTTCACTCTAAGCATCAACATTTTTTGTTCCGTGTAAAATAATTAATTTATATAAAATTAAAATATTTTTAATGTTCATATTTTTTGTCGAAAGTCGAAAATATTAAAATCTGGAATAGAAATAAAAAAACAATAACAAAAATTTAAGTTAATTTATTAAAGTTTGGCTGACCATACAACGCTGTTTAGAATATTTTCAAGTACTCTTCATCAGTGGTCTGGGAAATATTCGACTTTTTTTTAAATTAGTTTATAGTCCTTATATGAATTGTTTTGACTGCAAGTGCCAGGCTTAGAACTCGTGTTTGTCAAATTGGAAGCGATGACTATTCGTGTTTTTCCACAAGTGGTCAAGACACTAACCAAAGCCGTGCTTTTAGATTAGAATGGGCTTATAAACTACAGTTTTATTTAGAAAAAGTAGGTTAACGAATTAAAAGTAAATTCTTGAGGTTGCCTATTTTTATTTCAAAGCTATTCTTTTTGCAGAGACTTCTGTTATGCATATTATATTTACTTATATACGATAAATTATATACTTTCAAATAAAATGTAAATATAAATTTACAATAAGATAGTGCAACAGACACTACTTTTGAGAATGCAAGCTTACAAGACTTTGTTGATTATCGATAGCAAATCTTAATGGTGAGCTATTATTTAACTACAGCAAAGACTGTGAGCCAAGCAGACTATAGCATGTTTATACTAAAAAACTGATATTCCCAAAAATAGATCAGTTAGCTACAGGAAAAGAAACCCATATATGTAAATGGTACACTCTACAGAGCACGAAAACAAAAGACCAGATACAAACGCAGCACAAAATTAGCATAACTAGGAACGGTCCGAAGTAATAAAGAAGAAGGTAGGGATTATCACTCAAAAAATGACAACATTTGACTCATAATAATAATTTCAGTATGTATCGGAGTATGTATGTGCTTCTCTGTATTATTTGAATGCTTAAAACTCGATCAGTAAAAACCATGTTTAAAATATATAGTGTTATTAACTATTTACAATAACAATAAATGTTAGACCACCAAAAAAAACATATAAATATTTATAAATATTTAGACCTTTGGTAGAATAAAAACGTTTAAATGTACTACATTCTTAAATTTATGACAGCTGGATATTTGTTGAAAAGAATTTTACGATACCTTATCTCAAATCATTATATATACATAGCTGCAGTTGTAGCATGTATCTGCATTTATTAGTAAAACAATTTTACAGTGCAATTACTATATTTAGAAATTACGCATGTGCTAAATTTGCAATTATACAAAACAAAACATTAAATGATGCCGCATATGCAGTTCTCACATTTTAAACGAGAACCATTTAAAGCATACAAATGTGCAAGTATCTAAATCAATTGTGAAATGTAGATTGCAATACATTCATATATGAAAATATTACCAAATAAAGGAACCTCTTATCAACATTTTCATAAAGAAAAATGTTTCATTTTTTAAAACATTAACGTTTTTCCTAGTTTAAATGGGGGTTCAACAAAAACAATATTGAACATTTTTTATGCATCTTGGATGATATAAAGGCAATACTTAAAATCAAATGAATTTATAAATATATATAACACAAAGTAATCAGAGGCATATTGATCTGATATAGAATGAAATGACCTTTATTATTAAATATCTACAGTATATTTTATTATATTATTAAAAGTACTTTATATTTAATGTTAAATTCTTTACTGATTTAAGTTCTTTTCATAATATATATCGATAAATTAAAGAAAAATATTTTAGTTTAGTTTAGAAACCTGCTTGTTGTTTTTGTTGTAGCCATTCCGGAACCAAGAAGGCATTGACATTAATAAATTGGAGGACATATTTATAAGACAAAATGATACAAAAGAGAAATATGTAAGAGACAGGGTATATTTGTAAGTTAATGGAAACTAGCCCAGACCACAAATCTTCTTATTTATCTTCATCATCATATGATATTTCCAAATTTTATTATTATTGCAGAAAAATTTTTCGAAATCAATTTGTAAGAGGGCTATATATATCATTTAAATTAATTTATTTATTTTTAAATTTGACAATCGTTCAAAAGAAAACACGTGTTGATTGGTGCAAGAAAATGTTGAAAAAATATGACAGATGTAGCTCAAAACATGACTACGACTACGACATCGTGACAGATGGTAAGTTGTGGATCGATGCCAATAAGCTTGAAACAAAACGGCAATTTACTGTTTAAGCCTTTCAAGATAAGCAGATTTTGACAAAAATTGTCTGCGAATAAAACCATTCCAAACAAATGGTTGCATGTTTTATCTGAAAAACCGGTCATGTCACAACAATACCATTTAAACAACATAAAACCGTCAATTCTGAGGAAAACCAACCATCGAAAGATCATGCTCCACGACAATGCAAGTTCCCACATATCAGCTCAAACAAGAGTTTTTGAACACTCAAAACGTCGACTTTATGGTTCATCTGCCCTATAATTCCGATTTGGCACCCACAGACTTCTTCTTGTTCCCAAACACTTAGAGAAAAATGCTTTTCGATCGTTTTTCTACGCTCGAAATCGTTGTGGTTTTGAAGATACTAACTTTAGAGTGGCAAAACTGTTTTAAAAATTGGTTTAATCGAATGAAAAAAATGTTTTGATCATCGTAGAGAATACTTCGAATAACAATAGAACCATTTTAACTGACGAAAGACTTAAAAGGAAGCCCTCGTATCAATAGTTCAAAAAAATTTTCAACTCCTCAAAGGTTATGTTTGCCAACAACTAACGAACTTTTTATACCGACTCAGAAAGGTAATGTTCAAATAAGAAGATAGAAATTTTTTAAATGATTTGCACCTCCATTAAAATAAATTTCAATATGTAGAACGTTTCGTAAAATTTTCAAAAAAAATAAAATAAATTATTATTAAATAATAAATAATTAAATAAAATAATTATTTTTTTTAAATAAGTGTGAATTATTAAAAACAAAATTTGTTAAAACCTATAAAAATAAAAAAGGATACAACAGATTCCAGAGGGCTTTCAAAATTAAATTTAATTAAAATTCAGTTTTTATTCAAAACAATGTAATTATTTAAAATTTATATACATATTACGTAGTTGAGAATAATAATTCAATGCATTGAAAACCTGTCTATACAATAATAAAATACAAAAACATCTTATGGATCTGTTCCAGACTTAAATCTCTTATCTATCAAATATAATACCAAGCGCTTACATATGCATACGAATACTTTAGATTGTATTTAATAATTTATGGAATTCGTTTAAAAAATTAAACGCTATTTCCAAACAACTATTTGAACACCAATAGCAAAGATAACACTGAGCTCTTTCTACCATATGTGACAATAACAGCGGGTAATTTACCACTTATAAGAATTGAATACACTTCTATATATGCATGTATCTGTGTACATATGTAACGCCTCATTAAATAGACATTACCAACTAATTTTTTAATATTTTTTAATAACATAAATAATTACCATCTGCTATTGTCCAGCGTATTTCACTTGTTATTGGATCTATTGCTGTCAATCCACCCCCCAAAGTGGAAAAAACCATTAATGTTTCCTCATCACGCGCCAAATCGGTACAATCCTAAACATATTTAGATATGGTTAATAATATTATCTTTAAGCAACAAATTTGCAACAAATATAACACTCACTTCTTTGGGCACACTTTCTTGTATTACGGAACCGGGGTCATTTTCAACACCATTCTGTTTTCCTGAGTCAGCCGCTGTTGCCGTTTTAGCTAACGAAATTTGCGCTGATGCAATAAAAACAGAAAAGAGGCAACAAAATATTTTTAATGCCGACATTGATGTTTTCATATTTCTCATTTTGTTTAAAGGTTTTTTCTTTTATTATTTTTTATTAAAAACCATAGTTTTATTTATTTTTTTATGTGTTTGTCTTTAGCATTATACACATATATCACAAAGCTGTGTTTTACGCACTATAATTATTTATAAATAATTTTCTTCCCTTGCACATTTTCCGTAATTTTATTCACTCGCCATTATTAAAATTTTCATACTGAATTCAATCGTACAATTCTTTCGTACAATATGACGTACTATTGAACATTCGTGAAAAAGTAACCGGTACACAGGATTGTTATACATTTAGAAAAACATGTGACAATTGCAAATTTGTTGTGAACTTTTATTTGTTTTGGTTGCACGATAATAATATACTGTATTTATATTGAAGTTTACTTCAAGAGAAAACCCATATATTGAAATAAACAAGTTTTTCAATCATATTATTTGAGATAACCGTAATGTAATTGTTTTTACTGTAAAATTTGTATAATATATTGTATACAAGAACGTATTTTAGGAGATGAAATGATAATTTGTTAAAGTTTTCTTTCTTTTCTTTCATTCACACTATCTCATTTCGACATTTGATCATTTACTTTAATGACTGAACGTTCACATTATAATGAGCTCATTTATGCAGCTTATAGAACTTTTATAAACTTCTGTAATACGGCATTTACACTGGCCGAAAATGGCTTATTTTGGTCAAAAATCGAAAATGAGAAGCAAATGGTTCATTCTTGCATACAAAATTTCAAGCGCGAATGAGCCATTCCATCACATTCTGTATGAATACGTCCCGACGACGTTCGCACGTTCCATATATGTTCCAAACACAAAGGAATACATTGAACATACCCTAAATAAAAGCTCTTCATGAGATTTTGACAGCTTTAAGAAAGTTGTTTTTGACATATTCACAAAAAAGTTAAACAAATGTTTGGTGGTTGCATTTTCTTGAAAACGATGCACCTCTTTTTAGAACTTTTACTTCCCAAAAGTAGAATTAATTAATCGAAGTTAAAAATATGTTTTAAGTTTATATTGTAAGGTTTTTAGGCATATTTAACCTTCATGCAACATTCTTTTTGGCACAGGTTAAAAATCAAATCAACAGACAAGCTGAAAAATCAGCTGTTTAAAATAAGAACAAACGAATTACAACGAATGTAAACACTTTCAAAAGGCTCATTCAAAATGAGCCATTTTAGGCCAATATAAACGCCATATAAGCTTCACTTAAGATATTACACAAAAAAAATTAAATATGTAATTGATACATTAAGGCCGCGTGCGAGTTCGAGTAAATTGAAGTAAAGTAAATTAAAATTTTATACGGATTTTTTGCACTGCACTTATGTAAATATTTATTTATTATTTTATTATACTTGTTTATTACATTTGATTGAAAGTTTTCAAATTTATTGATTAAACGTATAATAAAAATAATTTATAGAAATTTTATATATCAATTACATATTCAATTAATAAAAACAAAGATTTTATTTAATACTTACTTCCTCAGTGCCTTTGTTTACAGCTAAGCTGTTTTTACATATAAAGCATATGACACATATTTCATATTTTTGTAATTTCGCATGGAGGAAATTTATTTTCAAAGGTTGCATTCCACATTTTTTGACATAAATGAGGTGACTTATTGATAATAATGAGTTAGAGAGTATAAATATGCTATTAGTTTGTGTATAAAATAAATTAAATAACCACAATCCAAATTGAAAAGAAATAAGGCGTTGTTTCAATAGTCCAAATTTTCAGTAATTTTTATTTTCACTATTAGCTAACAATAACACTAATAACTTATAAATTAAAAATAAAAACAACAAAAAATATATACTTATATATTTTTCACATAATTAGATTTTATATAATTATAAATAAATATTTATTATTAAATAATATATGATATTTTATAATTATATCAAATATATATTTGATAAATAAATTTATTTTTATATTTTTATTTATTAATTATATATTTTAGATGGATTTTGAATAGCAAAGAAAGAAATAAAGGACAAATACAAAAATTTATTGTCCTTGTTGTTATGTAAAGTACTTTTCAAATATTAATTGCCTGGCAACTCTGGCCTGTCATTATTCTATATTCCTTTTGTAATTATTATTCATTATTCATTTTTAGTATAGTTAATAAAGCGAAGTAAAGAACATGTTAAAAATACATCGGACCGTGTTTCACTTTTGCTAAAAATATATAATAGGTTATGGGCCCAGCACGCTTCCACTGCGAAGTAAAAAGCACGTGCACATAAAAAGTAGATTTAATACGTGTATAAAAATGTCGGGAACGGTGATTCGAGTTGAACCGCTTAACGCGGAAAACTACGATACATGGAAATTACAAATGAAAGCTATTCTCATAAAAAACGATTTATGGTCATATGTCGAAGGTACTGCGTCGTGTCCAACGGGCGAAGGGGCTGCAAAATGGATCAGCTTTGATCAGAAAGCGTGTGCTGATATAATGTTATCAGTAAGTGCATCAGAATTAAGATTAATTGCAGAATGCACAAATTCAAACGAAATGTGGATGAAACTACAAGCCACATATTCATCAAAAGGGCCTGCGCGCAAGGCGACGTTGCTGAAAAAGGTTGCACTTTCGCGCATGAAGGAGGGTGAAAAGGTTAGAGAGCACCTCAACGATTTTTTTGAAGCCGTGGCAAAATTAAAGGAAATTGACGTCACCATCGGGGATGAGCTTCTGGCCATACTGCTCCTATATAGCCTACCCGACTCTTTTAATACTTTCAGGTGCGCGTTAGAAACGCGCGACGAGCTGCCAAAGCCAGACATACTTCTAGTGAAAATATTAGAAGAAGCTGAATCGCAAAGGACAAAAGAAGACAGACATAGTGATGAAAACTCTCTATACATAAATCGAAATAAAAGCCGAAACGCAAAACAAAACAAACGATACAGTGATTCTAAACGAAACAAACAATGTTTTAATTGTGGCAAAATCGGACATTTTGCACGTGAATGTAAAAATAAAGCAAAAGCTGAAAATAACACGCAATTGAAAAATTCGGAAAAATCTGTAAACAATAATTTTAGCTATCATGTTGAAGATGCATTTATTAGCTCAATAAAAGACAATTATTGGTGCCTAGATAGTGGATGTACTGCCCATTTAAGTGCAAACCGTGAATATTTTACAGACTTTCAAAAATCGAATAAAGTGCTTAACTTAGCAAACGACAACACAACAAATATAAACGGCGTCGGTAAAATGAAAATAACTGTAGACGTATACGGTCGTGATAATAACATTGATCTTAAAGAAGTTCTATATGTCGAGGACTTGCGTACAAGTCTACTTTCTGTATCAAAAATAGTAGACAGCGGATATGAAGTGCATTTTCGCCCTTCAGATGCAATCGTATTGGACAAATATCAGAAGGTTATAACTCGAGCGAAAAGATGTGGAAATCTTTTTATTGTTGAAAATAAAAATCATTTTGCACAAGTTGCTGAAGAAAAATGTGACATTGAAAAGTGGCACCAGAAAATGGGCCACATAAATGAAAACGATCTTAAAAAAATTGGCTAGTAATAACCTAGTACACGGATTAAAATTAAATCCTAAACAAAAACTTCCGACTTGCGAAATTTGTATTAGTGAAAAACAAATACAAAAACCATTTCCTAAGAGTAAAGAAACTAGAACAAGTGACTTATTAGAGATCGTGCATAGTGATGTGTGCGGACCAATGAGAACAGCATCAAATTCGGATGCAAAATATTTCGTAACATTTATTGATGACAAATCACGCTATTGTCAAGTATATTTTATAAAACAAAAATCCGATGTATTAAATGTATTTAAGCAATACAAAAGAGCAGTAGAAACATTTACGGGTAAACGAATTAAGGCTTTACAATCAGACAATGGTAGAGAATACGTTAATTCTGAATTTAATTTATTCTTGAGGAAATTTGGTATACAAAGACGCTTAACTGCTCCATATACGCCGGAGCAAAATGGTATTGCTGAACGTAAAAACAGAACTCTAGTTGAAATGGCCCGTTGCATGATGAAACAAGCTGAAGTTCCGCCAAATTTTTGGGCAGAGGCCATAAATACAGCGTGCTATATTCGGAATAGGTGTCCTACAAAAGCATTGAACGGTGTAGTACCGCACAAGTTGTGGACTGGTAAAATGCCAACTATTGTACATTTTCAAGTATTTGGCTCTAAAGCATATGTCCTAAAAAAGGATAAGACTAGAGATAAATTCGATTCTAAGTCAGAACCTTACATGTTTGTTGGATATTCAAACGAAGCGAAAGCCTATCGGCTGTGGTCATCTACAAAACGAAATATAACAATAAGCCGTGATGTCGTGTTCGTAAACAAAAATATCTATCATAATAAATACGAAAACATTTATATTAACAATGAAAACGACTGCCAAACAAATGATTATATCGATATTGCGTTCGAAAATTGTGAAAATCAGAAACTGTCGGTCAATCCGAAAATTGTAGAAAATACAGATACGCGAGAAGAAAACTCCATTCGTAGAAGAGGTCGTCCGAGACTTATTCGCACAAATTCATGCGGTAGGCCTCGAAAAGAATATTACACGTCAAATCGGAATGGTGAAGAATCATCCAACGAAGACGAAAATACAAGTTCAGTAAGAAAAATTGCTGATAAAAACCATTCAGATGATGAACCTGACAACAACGTTTTTGAAGATTGTGAAATGGCGTTTCTCACTACATATCAAACTCCAGTAACGATTTTGGAGGCACTTGAAAGCGATGAAACAAATTCTTGGTCAAAAGCGCTAGAAGACGAAATGGTGGCACAACTAAAGAATAAAACATGGGAAGTGGTCGAAAGACCGAAATCACGAAAAGTTATTGGGAATAGATTCGTGCTTCGAACTAAAGATGACGGAAAACAGAAAGTACGATTAGTAGCGAAGGGTTTTGCACAACGACCAGGTGAAGACTTTCATGATACGTTTTCTCCAGTCGCTCGTTCAACATCTATAAGACTACTTGCGGCACTGGCAGCAAAAATGGATTTGGAGATCCATCAGATGGATGTCATTACAGCATATCTAAATGGAGAGCTCGAAGAGAGTGTCTTCATGGAAATTCCCGATTATCTTATACCATTCCTGAACAAAGTTGTTTCATCAAAACCAGTGGGAAAAACTTCAACAATATTGTGTGGAAAAGTTAAAGAAACAGCGCAGCATTGGTTAAAGGCGATTAAGTCAAGTAAGTCACCTGTATGTTTATTAAAGAAAGCTCTTTATGGACTTCGTCAGTCTGGGCTATCATGGTACATGAAATTGACAAAGAAACTACAGAATATGGGTCTAAGTGCAGTACAACAGGATCCTTGTGTATTCACTAAGCGAGAAGGCAACGACATTGTTTTGATGACAATATATGTAGATGATTTACTAATAGCGTCCAATAATAAGTTTCGTATAAAAGAAATAAAGGCTGCACTTGCGAATGATTTCGAAATGAAGGATTTGGGAATAGTAAGTAATTGTCTTGGTATCGAGTTTCATCAAAATTTAAGCAAGCATCAAGTTTTTCTTTCACAAGAGAAGTATGCAAAAAGCATCATTGAAAAGTTCAATATGAAAGACTGTAAACCAGTGAAGACTCCCATAGAATTGAACATTAAGTTAACGAAACCAACA
>NC_051847.1:143109341-143199002 GCF_002237135.1 Teleopsis dalmanni | reverse complement strand
AAAAATTATTATTTAGAAAATAATACTAATTCTATAGAATGAAAGTAACAACAGGTCCATTTATCATCAATTTAAGGTATTCATTACTTATACAATATTAAATATGTCACAATTAATTTCTTCCTTCCAAAATCAATACCCAGCAGGAAGCCAAATTTTGTCATTTTGAAATAATTTATGGTGCAAAAGGACTATTAATGTTTCATAAGAAAAGCAAGAAGGCAAAAAGGACACAGAAAGGTAGATTACTAGTAAACCAAACTAAACCACTTCAGTTATCACTTAACTTCACTCTTCTAACCATAATTTATATACTCGTATTTACACTTCGGTGTACAATTTCGTCCCTCATATCCTTTTTTCCTTTGTAAATTTTAAATGTTTTGTCTGTAAGCATGCGCTACACACAAAAGGATAACACAGTGTGTAATTACCGTTAAATTTAAGTGTTGAAAAATGTGCAGGATTCCACAAATTAAAGTTGATAAAAAATATAAGAGAAAAAAGATTATAGAAAAAAGCGTTTATTATACCTAAATAAGTATTTTTTTCACTATATAAGTATTTTCCTTTTTTTTTATAAAAAGCAAAGTGCAATGACAATAAATTGAAATTGGATTTCCTCTAAGTTATGTTTGTTTTATTTTTTATTTAATTTCAAAATAATTAATGAAAAGAAATTCTACTGAAAATAGTTTGTGGTGATAAATGATTTATTTATTATCCTTTTCATTAACAATAAGAAAAAGGAGTAGATGAATGTATAAAAAAAAAACTAGATTTAAGAAGAAAGAGTGTTGAACAGACTCGAATAAAAGAGGTCAGACACTTTTCTATTCGAATTGTAAAAGTTCCCTTTTGATGTAAGAATTTTAATAGTAATTTTTAACAAAATTGTTAAATAAGTTGATAGTAATAAGTAGTGCTTTTAAATAAAATGATATATATTTTACCACTTACCGAGCCATAAACAGAACCACATTGATCCATACACAAATATAAACACGTAGCTACGCCTTGTATTTTAATGCGCCCAACATCAACAGTCGTTCGTTGTAAAATCGCTAAAAAATTAAAAAAAAATTTATTAAAAAATTTGTACAAATTTATAATTCTGTAGTTTTCAATTGCAAATGATATATATCATTGCATAATTAAAATTAAATATAAAACAACTCTTTAGAGTTTTTAGAAAATAATTTTTAATGTCTGCGAGTGATATATGCAATATATATTATCTATGCAGTATAATAAATAATATGACATTTTTAAAACAATACTTTTAAACCAGCATTACACACCGTTACTTCTTGTCAAAAGGTCATATAATTAAAAAAAAACGTCAAGATCTATTGGGACCACGTCTCAGAACCATTTGTTATACTAAATAAACAAATATGTTCACCATTGATTCAAGTTACTGAAACCACTCACTATATACAGCAATAAATAATATTCACAACACCCCTGGGAATTTTACCATACATACGAGTGTATATTTATCAACGTAGTATATCACTATTCCTTGTCATGAGGTCAGATGATCAAAAAAGAACACGAAAAGCGATGTATCTTCATACTGAAAAGACTTATGTTCAACGACTAATTGTTTTCAGCACACCTGTAGGAGTTTTAGAAGAAAAACAAAATATACACACTACTTATACAACACTACTTAAACACTTAACAAAGACTCTTTAAACCAATTAAATAATTTTAAATATTTTAATTGTTAATCAGAAGCCCAAAAAATTGCACTACCGCAACCCTACTATTTGTCAATGTGGGTACTTACGACTTTTTCCTCCACAAATCTAAAGGAGGCAAAAACTATATAGCTAAAAGCTAATTATTATCAAAACTTGAAATACTTTCGAAAATTTGAAAAATCCCAATTAGTGGGTAATACCTTATAATTGATATTTTTACGGTGAAGAAATCAATTAATTATTTTGCATATATTGCAATTTTTAAATTTTTAACACCACGATCTTAATTAAAATATTAATTAAGATACAATGTAGTAACATAAAATTAATTTACAATTTGTGTCATTTTTTAATATGTTCAGAGACCAATAGAATGTGAATTAAAATATTAATTAAGGTACACTGTAGTTAAATTTATTCATTGTATAATATAAAGTTTCTGTCATTTCTTAATAATATATTTAATTGTCAATAAAAAATATTTAACTTTAAATTTTGATATATAATTTTGAATACTATACAGTTTTATATAATGTTAACAGAAAAATGTACAACACATTATGTTATTTTTTAATTGTTTAATGTAAAAACTGTTACCATGTTAAATTTTTTTCTGCTAAAATTAACAGAAATGTTATTATTAACAACAGTATATTTAACATTTTAACATTTTGTATTGAACACAATATATAACATTTAATGTTCCTGTTTGAAAATATCTTCAATTTCAACAAAAAAATGTAATAATTTTATTGATGTTAATATTAATATTAATATTAATTAATATAATTTTATTTTAAAATACTAACTGTCCAGAAACGACGTAATAATTTTCATTAATAATTTTAACCATTCAAGCTATTTAAATCGTAATTTCCATTTATACTTACCAATAATAAAAGTAAGCCATTACAAAAATATAAATAAGACATAATTTAACAATTTTGACCAGTTTCAACTTATGTCATAATAAGGCTATTTTGAAATTTATGTGCATATTTTTGTCCAATCTCCTTTGACCAACAAAGTGCAGCTATCACTGCACTGTGACAAACTGTAAGCGTGCGTGTATGTTTGCATGTAGGTTGTTTTTGATTTTATTTGGGTTTACCAGATGTGCCGTTATTGGTTATCGATTTTCAATTAAAAATTGACAAAACCAAATCCAGTTTCTGGGTAAATTGTATCTGACACAATTCAAGTTCAACAAGTTGCATGGTTAAGGTCATTTACTACCTACAATGTTTAAGCATTTTTATTTTTATAATTTAATTTAAAATGCAAAAATTAATATTTCTGCAGTAACAGTAAAAATTTATTATTTAAGTAGGTTAAATAACGTTTAACCAGTGAGATGTTGACATTATGTTGTTTAAGGAAAAATTATTAAATATGTAGTATATCAACTAATATTTGAGATACAAACAGTTTGAACTTAAAACAAAATAAATGAACTAATAACGCTATATTGCGATATAGATGATATAATAAAGAGGATAACGCAGATATAGTTTAAGTAATATTAGTTTATGTTAGATCGTGATCTTGATGATGATTCTCAAGGAGAATCGAAATATAGAATATAATAAAAAATATTAAACGTTGTACTATGTGACAAAAATGGACCTATAGCCGGATTAAAATATATATAAAAACCATTATAAAAAAAATTTTATGAACTAATAATGTTAAGAAGAAAAAATTTGTTAACATGTTCACAAAATTATTAAAATCTTTTTTTAATATATTTTGATTAAAAAATTGAATTCTTGATTATAAAAATAGGGAACGCTAGTAATGATTGGAAAAATTAACAGCATCAAATTTATTTTCATACATTACCAGCTCTGTTATATTATAAACGCTTTACATTTACCTGCTAATTTAGCAGCTAATATAACATTTAATTTTCTTCTGTCTGTTGCATTTTTAGTGAAATAAATTAATAACATAAATTTTTCTAATAACAACAGAAAAAGTATAATAAATAATTTTTTGAAAATACTTAAAAAAAAATATATATAAAACAAAGATTTAACAAGTCCAACTAAAATGTTTGACACCTATTACTTCTAAATATCTCAAATTTACCTGAAATTATTAATATGTTTAGAATCAAAATGCATTTATCTTATTACTTTTTAGAATGATAAATTTTTTCATAATTTTTATTTTTTTGTTTTTTATAAAATGTTAAAAAATACGTTAAAATTTATTTTGAAAAAATCATGCGAACACATTTGCATCTAATTTATGAGATTTTGGTACAAAAGTGACAACATAAAAATGTCGGATTGTGCAGTTTATGCCACTTTTTAAATTAGCTGCGATTCAGAGTTGAACAAATTCAGCAGTCAGCAAGTGTCTCGACGCATTTGACAAAATTAGATTAGTATACGCGACAAAAAGTCATAAAGACTAACATATCTAAGGTGTGTGAACAGATGTTAATCGAAAATAAAACAAAAATAAATACTAACAATAAATACGCTCAGATATAATACTGCCAAAAAATTTTATAAAAAATATATCATGAATCATATTTCTTTTTTTAATTTAAATTAATTTTCTTTCTACAGTATGAATAAATATGTAATTTATTTAACATATAAATTTATATTTTATATATTTATAGAAAATCATAAAATATATTTAAAAAAAAAAATTGGGACAACTTTCTGTCCTAGGCCCCGGCGAGATTCGAACTCACGATCTCCTGTTTACTAGACAGGCGCTTTAACCAACTAAGCCACGGCGCCACGTTGTTTCAACAGCGCCATACAACATATATAACAGTTGCTGCTGTGTTCTGTTCTAAATTTGTTAACATTTTAGATAACATTATTTAAATTTTAATTATTTTTAGCATTTCGTAATGAAATAAATTTAGTACCAAAACTTTTTCTTTATTTTGTTGAAAACTACTTTTAAAAAGTAAATAATAAATTAAAATAACAGAATTTTTTTTTTTGCTCAGGCAAATTATTTATTAGTTTACATATTTTCTAGTTCTAGTTCCATGGCAGTAACAAATTTAATAGTATATGTATATATAAATAAATTTGAAACATTCTCTATTAACTATTTACTGCCATGTATTTTTAACATTTATTTAAAATTGGTATCATTTGACATTATAATATTAGGCTACTAAATCATTTTTTAGAAAGCGACATCAATTTCTCTGCAGTATGAAGTTCTACAGATAATTAAAAGAGCAAACAAATGATCTTAAGCGAAGTGCAAATAATTTAGAAGTTCTGAATTAGAAGTATTTTATTTAATAAATTCTTAAATTTAATTTTCAAAAATCGAAGCTTTTTTTGTTCAAAATTGTAATTTTATAATAAAATTTTAATATTCCATATAATGATTGATATATGTAAATTTTATTATTGTTGAGACTTCATTTCAAACTAAACCCTCTTTTCAAATTTTGAAGACATACCATATTAATAACAAGTATATCAAGGGTGCTTTCGGTGGCAAAACACAGCAAGTTACTGGCCTGTCGGTGCTTAAATGTACGCAAAACAACAGCACTACTTTCTCTATCTAAGCACCTAGTAGTGAAGTGGACAAACACTTTGGGCAGTAAAAACAAAAGTGTTACCAACGCAATAAGAGAACTATTGTGAACCTTCAATAGAAATTTCAACGAATATTCCAATCGTATATTAAAATAATAATGAATACATGCACACAAATATCAAGAGTATGAACATCAAAGAATATCTTTACAAGAACGGAAAGGTATTCTTTGATGAACATGATTAAATCATATTTTACATAAATCGTAAAAACATGGTTAAATCAAATTTTACGTGTTTTGTAATTCTCTTTTAGTATATTTAAATTGATGGGTATAAAATAAACAACAAATTGTAATTGATTTGAGATTTTAATATAAAAGTTTGATATTTATGTAAGACTCAAAATTCCAAATAAATGTTTTAGTTTAAATGTATCAAGACAATTAGAAAACGCCTAATTTTATTAGTAGCACTATGAATATAGATGTATTAATGAATGTAAGCAAACGAATATTTGGAGTATGAACATAGTTATCTGATATTGTACGTAAATCGTAATTCTCATTTAGTATGTTTGAATTTTTAAATATAAAGAAATCGCAAATTGTAGATTAGTTGAAAATTTAATATTGAAATTTGATATTTAAATAAAGTCTTAAACTCCAAATTGCAATTAAATTGTTGATTTGTTATAAATTCATGTTAGAAAAATATTCGTTTTCTCAGAAATGGATCGGAACTAGAAAGTTATTACAAAATAATTAACATTAAAAACTCATTTATATCAAATTTTGCGAAAATTGTTATTTTTATTTAATATACTAAATTTTTTTTAAGAAAAGTTTAAAGCCTTATGAATTTGTACAACTTATTCCTTGATTTAGACTCTTAATATGGAATCCCACATTTACCATCATTTCAGTGCAGCAATTTCAGAATATATGTATATCTTCTTTATATTTGTTGTATAAAGGAATTCGTATAAAATCTGTTGACGACCAATGTATTGAATGCAATCATATAAGACTCAAGCAACAGTTTAATGTTCAGATGGATTAATTAATAAAAAGACTAATAAGACAATCATATAGCTTATGTTCTTGTCTTCTCTACTTTGCTCTACGAACTAAACCCTCAAAATTGTTGCAATAATATTTTCTATTTAATTATATTTTATTCTATATATAATATATAATTATATTATATATAAAATTCAAAATTAAACAATGTTTATATACTAAAATGTACATACGTGTGTAACTAATATAAAAAAATGAAAATTCATTCACATTTTATAGTTAAATTGTATGCCAAAACTTTAATCTTATATTTATTAACAAATATATAAAAAATGAAAAATTATATTAATTTGCTTTATATTTGACATCTTAAAAGCATATAAAAATAAATGCAAGTTATTTATATCTTATATTAAATACATTTGAAAAAACTTTATATAATAGGTAATAAGTATCATAGCATTTCACGACATTTAATAATAGAAATTTTATTTTTGATTAATTTAATTTATTTAAATTTTTTTTTATTTTTATTCAAGAAAATATATCAACTTATATACCAATTGTTTTCCTTGTTCAAGCAATTACAGATATTTTAGGGGAAAAACACATATTTATTTTTTTTTAATTTTGTTAAACTTTAAGTTAAATTTTTTTTTGTTTAATAGTTCATGTTGAGTCTTTTTCAAGTTAGTACATCTAGGCTTTTCTACTCTTTGATAGCTGGGGAGTTTCTGCAGAGACCCACCCTTCTCACTAACTAATTTTTGTATTCCTCAAAAGCTTCGTGATTATTCGATGACTGATCTAAGATCTGCATACCGCCCCGTGTGGCTAGAGATTATTCTGAGATTAGATAATACTAAGTAGGGCAGCCTGTCGATTTTAGAGCTCTGTTACTTATGTATTTTTTGACCGGATCTATTCATGTCAATATGACGATTATAGATCTATGTTTACTATTGAAGACATTTGTTAATTAGATAATCCCGACGTAAATAATATTATATTATGATATTGTCATCTGTCATCTTCTGTCATTTTCTACTTGCAAAAGCTCACAGAGTCTTTGCCATTGTTTAATACCGAACTGGGTTTTTTAAGATTCGACTGATATCAATTCCAGAATAACCCGCTGTCTACAATACAGCATGGAATAATGAGTAATCAACATTTTAAATCCAACTACCAATTTATTCTTGTTTCTAGTGTTAATACGATTTCCATATATTGTTTTATTCTTATCTTTAAAAAAGAATAATATTGGAATTATCAAAAAATAAAAATTAATTATATATTTTATTTGTCTTTAGTAGAACACATAAAATCATATATCTTCATTATATATAAACGTAATATATACGTAAGAAATTCTGTAACCTGCAAATAACTTACATAAATTTGGCATAAAGAAAAAATCATTCGGTGCGGTTATTGACTTCAAAACACAAACATTTATCTTCCAACTTCTAGTAGAAACCTACTGTGCAGCTACCTTTAATTCAGTAAACATCATGCGGTCCCTAAGTCCCATCACAATTACGAAAATGCCGCAAGTTACTTAACAAATTTTCTATTTAAGCCAAGTAACTTCCTTAAAAAATTTAGAAAGATTTTTCAAACTTTTTCCTCCCATCTTCGCTATTACCAGTAAAAATGTAAAAAAATAAAAATTTAAGGTGTAAAATTTTTCACACTCTAAGATTTTCTATGAAATTGCGTTAAAATATGCATAAACTTTATATACTTTTTAGTGCAGGACACCTTAGATACTCATAAAATCGCTAATAATAACAACAACAAATACTGGCAGAAAAAACTTTATGAGTTTTTCTTCAAGCCAACAATATCAATGGAAGTCAAATTTTTGGCTTTACGACTGTTTGACGAAGTTTTCATGCTTCTAATTTGTTATTACGGCTTGTTTGTTATTTTGATTTATACAAACAAACAAACAAACAGCTCATCCTGTTAACAAAGATACACGGTATCTGAATAATAAATATATAATGAAGATGAGAATAAATTGTGTAAACTGGAAGAGAAAAAAAACACATCCCTTAACATAATTGACAGAAGCGTCACTAGCGCCTGCTTGACAACGGCTTGGCAGTTACCATGAAAAATTGATTGCCAGTATTTTGTTTTGGGTTTTTCTTGGCAACCGGCCGGTAATAAAATTTGAGTTTTTTCCTTTCTTACATACTTATGACGTTTATCTGAGATTGGTAAATAAATTTTTAAGTATTTCATGCCTACTTGTCACAATATTAATGTTTAATATCTTTGATGATTGGAAACAGAAGTATCTATGTATATATAACTAATATAATTCTACATTTATAAATAAAAACAAAAAATATTTTTTGTCTGACGTTCCTCAAATACTTAAAGAAACCATTCCATAACAATTATAAGAAATGATATAAATGAAATATTTAGATACAATGGCGTGTGCGAGTTCGAGTAAATTGATGCTAAATTGAAGGAAATAATAAATTATGTCGATATGGCAGCGAATGTTTGTATTTACCAGAATTTCAAGTAGGGTAAATTAGATAAATATTAGGTAAACCATTTTAAAAGATGTTTAAAAAATAAATTTGAAAACTTTAAACCAAAAAGAATAAATAATGCAATAAATAAATATTTATATAAGTAAAGTGCAAAAAATCCCTAAGAAATTTCAATTTACTTTACCTCAATTTACTGGAACTAGCACACGGCCAATATATATAAATGCATTATTGCTGAATATTTGATTAATTTAGTTAAAGAATTTATTTCATTTAGATTATATTTGTGTGAAATAAAAATATTTTCTATATTTTTACTACAATTCAGATAACGGGAATAATATTACTGAAAACTTGGAACTATTTTAGCATCTATATTATCAAAGTTTAAATAAAATTTTTTAAATAAAAGTGAAGTCGTATATATCTGTATTTGAAATATATTTCTTATTAAGATGTGAGTACATGTACATTTCATGAAATCTTGATCTGTCGGCTTCTGTCACATTTGTGATTTTTCAAACTTTATTAATTTTCTAAAAGTAGTGCTTCTTTTTATATATTCTAATCGGTTCAAAATTACGTCTTTCGTACTTAATATCTTCAGACAAATTATTAATTCTTATTTAAAATAGGTTTATTCTTCAATTAACTTGGGAGTTAGTTTTTTTGTTTTGAATACTGACTGCAAAAGCAAAACAGTTCCGTTTAAGCTCCATATACTTGCTGTAACGATTATTTAATAGCTTCTGAAAATCAGAAATCTTCAGGTTTTCAAAATATTTATAAGATGCAGAGCTTACATCTGAAATCGATTCAAATTTTTTTCCAACAAAATTTCTTTGGCATAAATAAAATAAAATAAAATTTGAAATTAAGTTTTTGATAACTTCTTTATAGTTAAATACTCTTACACATATTACAAACGCGCTAACTTGATATTTTTACTATATCCGTTATGTCGCCAACCTTTTGCAATATTATCCGGGACTAGATAGGAGATTTTATCCACCTTAAATATTTTTTAAATTATACAATTATACATATAATTTCTTCGAACATATCACGCACTCATACTTCAGCTCAGTAAATTTGATTTGGAGGGTATACAGATAGAGACTTTTCCACTTTGCATTTAACAATATTTTAGATTTATTAAAAAATTTTGTCAGAGTAAAATGAAAACTGTTTTTGGTGAGAACACACGTCTAGTAGATCATTGTAATAATAAATAAAACTATAAAAAATAACTGCTTTAATAAGTATTTTGAGTTGACTTCTATATCTATCCCATTTAATTTCCACAGATTCCACTCTTAATAAAAGCACCATTAAACACTATTGCCAGATTTATTTCAAAATTTCATTTGTCACAGTGTAGTTCATAGTTCTTTTTCTGTATTCTTAAATATAATTATACATATTAAAATTATAAATATTCAAAAGTAATGGTTTAAAAAAATATTTTATACTTGTAACTCAAATGTCTGAAAAACTATAGACAAATTGAAAAAATAAGCTGAAATTTCACGGCTTGGTTTCTTAGTAAACATTTTAAGCAGTTGCTAATACATAAGATATCTTATACAAAAACTAGAACAAAATAATTAATAGTTATAATAAATAATAGAATAATTTAGTAGTTGTCTTAATTTGAATAAAATGTGTCTACAAATTTTGGTTTCTCAACATGTAGTGAAAACTAATCTACCTATATAATGCATTTTTTTTAGATTCGATTCTAAACAAAACCAACAATATAAAATACAAGAATTTGTGTTTTATATTTATTACAACAATCACAAAATATGTAATGAAAAGTGAAAATTCTATAATAAAACAAGTTGTGTGTGAGGTTTATGCTTACTCCGTTTGATATAAATAGTATCTCCACACTCATTCATAATTTTTCTTAACAAAAAAAAGTGAATGTGAAACTTATTTAAATTCCAAAATGAAAAATGGGTGTAAACGGATACTTAACATATACTCACTTAAAAAAAATATATAAAAACAATACAAACAAAATAAATAGCTAAAATTTAAATTTATTACGAAATTGAATATATAACACAAGAGATAGTTACAAAATAAATATATTTCAAAAATGCTGGTGGTCCTCAAATCCATAGATACTTTCAGCTAAAATGTTACAAATTGATTTTTAACTGAAGTCAATGTTAAGAATTCAAAACGAGCACGTAATTTTAGATGATTTTAAGGTTTTCAAATGTTTGCAGCAAAACAAAGTAATTTATTGTTACATATTCAAAAAAAAAATGTATGTTTAAAAGATATTATTTAATAAGCAGGAGTAAAGTGAAACCACTTAGTATCACAACACAAAATAGATTCTTAAATGAAACTGAATATGAATATAAATGAACTGTAATGTAACTACATATATAACATTACATTTTTGTTGACGAAACGGATGAAGATACACCATTTAATAATTAACTATAAGATCAACCTCCTAAGACAGTATAATCAGATGAAATAAATCCTACACATAGATATAAACTGTTGTGTTGCATATAGTAATAATAAAAAGTGAATATCTTCTTTCTATGTGTGTGAATAATAGAATCTATTTCATTACCTTATATCTGAATATATTAATTATTATAGGAATAGATAAATCATGATTATAGTACTTTATACACTTACGAAGTCTCTCGACTTTTATAAAATAGACATTTGTTTGTTAAAGACATTGCTTAGATAACTTCCATTCTGCAACTTCCATTCTATTTTGCAATTTGTTGAATTCTGGCAACACAAAGACAAATAGAACATTTGTTCAAATATCTAAGTCGAATCTTTATCTAAATTTATAACAGAAATACTATTGCGAAAAAATTTTAAAATTTAAAAATATTATTTTTAATAGAAAAAGTTTTTTATTCACATGTTAAATATTTTTATGATCCATTTCTATTTATTTTTGATTAGTACCCTTAATTTCATGTTTACTTAAGTATGAACATTAAGAATTGTCTTTCTCTCAAACTGGATGCCCTCAAAATTAACGATTCATGCCTCCGAGTGGAAGTATTCATTGCTGTCCAGTACATGCTCTCTTAATTTAATCTACTATACCATATAATTTAGCGTCCATGGAAAGACATGATTATTAAATTGCAAGTTTATATATAAACAATTATATTATGCCATGTGACATAATTTATCCATCAAATAAGGAAAGGATATATATTTTCCATATACACTTATAGAATATTCTATGAAGTTTTGTACATATATGGTACATACATCTATAATTTTTTTTACGCGTCAAATTAACCTAATCTTTTTATGTATTTGATAACCCCACAGTTTCAACTTGAAGTTTCGAAATTATTCGACACTGCGCCGAGTTTATTTATTTAAATAATTTTTTGTTTTTTGTTTAGATTAATTTTTTTTTTACCTCACACTACTAGTACCACCAAGATCATTTCTTCATTACTGGGAACAAAATAATTATATCCGATGAGTATATAAAAATACTTTCTGTAGCGAAATCACACCCGTTCTCGTATTTGTTGTTGTAGATACTGTCAATGTTTGTTTTTCACCTACAATTCTTAGGTATACTTGTAATGCATAATTTCAGGGCAAATAAACTCGATTTACTAAAAGTCTATATGCACTTACATGGCTACGCAAATACATGGATTTCAAGCGTATATCAGCAATAGTACATGCATTATATATACAAATGTGCCTATGCACACCTTACGTTTATTATTATTTTTTTATTATGAAAAAAACTATCAAGTGTTGATGCTTAAACGCGTAGATACTATGTATCTGTTAGAAAAACATTTTGTTTAGTTTTATTTGGTTTTTCTTATATTTAGTTTTTTTGTTTTGTTATATTTTTTCTCATCTTTAGTAGTTTTGTATTTGTTGCATTTTTCAGATAAAGTTGTTAAGTATCTCTCGGCACATGCTGTACGTAAATTGTTCATAATTATATTTTTGGGTCGATTTTGTAATTATAACATCACGGCTTTACGCAGAGCATAAATTTAACGCTTTTGAATGAATTATTTGTATAAACATAATAATTTAATTTTGAAATCCATTACGCGTGTAAGTGCAAGAAATATCTTTACTATTTATTGTACAAGGTGAGCTCATGTCACAGAGTGTGTGAACTAAGCTATTACTCAGGAGTGTCAAAAATGAATGAAAACTTAAACAAATTTCTCTATATAATAATTCTAAGGTGTTCTCTAACTTGAAAGTCGAATGTAGGTTGAAAGAAATCATTGATGCACAAAAATACCAAAGATTTGGAGTTGGTTTTCCTATTCAATATTTTGTCGGAATTTATTTTTAGTTACAATGAAAATTTTTATTATTTACGAAAATGCGATACGTATAAATTAGGTAAAATTTTTCTTTAGATTTGACTATTTGAAAGCACATCTTATCCATTTATAAACCATAAATTTAAATGGGGAATGCGAATTTCCTATCGCTTTTCCAAAGTCGAACGTAATAAAATCAAGTGATTACTGTAACCTTACGATTAGAATAAAGCAGTTTTTGATCAGGAATAAGCGCATTATGATGCTTTGTACGATGCTGTAATATCGTGAACTCAAGTGAAGTCAACTGCTTAATTGCCAATATTTCAGTTGAAATCAATAAATTCTAAAATTCAACCAAAATCAAACCAGGAATTCCTCCTTACTTTAGTTTGTAAATTTTTACAAAAACTGATTATTAAATAAATAAAGGAATATTGGTAAAAATTTTACAAATAAACTAGATATTTATACAACAATCGGTGTTAGAAACAATGATTCCAGAGGGCTTAGAGATAATTTAAAGATATATGCTTGGACCCGAGAAACCATAGATAAGCTTATTAAATTAGTCGAGAACTTTAGTAATGACATTGAATGAAATTTGGCATTAAAAAATGTAGAAAAATCAGTATTGTTCGTGGAAAAATCGTTAAATTTGAAAATTTTGAGCAAAACGAATCAATTATTAGAGACATGGAAGAAGACGAACTTTACAAATATCTTGGTGAATCTGAAAGCAGAAGAATAGCACAAAACCTTGTAAAAGAGAAAGTATATAGTGAATTTAAGGGAGCTATTCATAAGATAGCCAAGACAGAGAAAGATTTTGATAAAAGCCAACAATACTTTTGCTATTCCAATTCTGACTTATAGCTTCGGACAACGACTGAAATACAAGCAATGCAGCGAAAAATACAAGCTATGCCCACAGAATACAAATTTTGCCATTCAAATTCATGTTGTGAGCGAATGACTATACCTAGAAGAGAAGAAGGTAGAGGACTTATTAATCTGCAAGAATTACATGATAATATATAATTATATCAATGAGAGAATATTTTTTAAACAATGCAGAAAATGATATCTTGTTTAAAATTTTAACCGAAGTAGACAAGCATTACACACCTTTAAATTTGGAAGAAACTTTTGATTCCTGTTACATTACTCCCAAATTTTTAAATATTAATTAATTTGAAGTAATTGTCAAATACTAGTTAAAAGAGTTTAAATAAATATATAGGTGATGTGTTTTTTTGTATCGGCTTAGGTCACCACAACACCAAAAACCCAAGTCTACAAGCAGTTTTTGCCATGACACTATTAATCTAACACTAATGAAACATCGAAAAACGACTATGTAGTGTCGCAAAGTGTATATAGTTTCGGTAGTTAGTATTCCTGTATGTAATTCACTTAATATACTAATATATTTTTGAGAACAATTCCAGCCACAAATGCAAAGAATTACTTAGTCGGTGATTGAAAGATAAGGAAATGAGTTAATTCTATAATTGTTAATGCAAAACTTTATACTAATCTCGTAATATTCTAGAATAAACATAATTATTCTAAGCCATTCAAAAGTCAGTATGTCAATTATTACAAACTTTTGGTTTGATTATTTATTAATTCACAAAGACATTTAAAAAACTAATAAAAGTGCGGCGTTGTATCTTTAAAATTTTGTATATTCACCGGTAGTTGTTATATCTTGAAGCAAGTCAACGAACTACAAGAAATCAAATTGAATTACATAAAATCGAACTACTCGTATTAAAATTCAATACACATTTGAGCTTCTTTAAATGACGCTACAACAATAAATACAATTATTATAAGAAATGTTTGAAATATAAATAACAGTCAAAAATCACATATTCACACCTCAACACTCCAACGTCTTGAGTGCTTAACTGAAGGCATAATGACACCTTCACGACAACACCGCACGCCATTGTATGTGATTACAAAGATGGCGATTATGATAGCCGGCATGCAATTATTGCCAGTATTGTTGTTGTTGTTGTTGTTGTTTTTATAATATTATTATTGAAATGTCAACGCGAATGCAACCATTCATTGATTATGTCATTTTGACAGTTGATTGATTTGGGTTTCGGTTGGAGTTGTGGAACGTGTTTAATGGGTGATCTCTTGTGGCTGATGATTGGATAAATAATATAATTAAATTTATGGCGCTATATAATTGACTTTAATATTTAAATTCCTCTTTTATATGTACATAGTTCCCAGAAAGATTGACTTTTTAACATTTCTATTATGTGGAGTTAAAGGTGTGGCAGCAGAAGAGATTTCTGTTAAGTAAGTTGTTATCTTTAATTTGAATATTTGTTCTGCTTTTAAGTAAATTTTTGTGTAAAAAAGTTGAAGAAGAGTGTATGGCTTGAGCAATTTTTGAAGAATTGTTGTTTATTATATATAATTTATTTTCTGAATTTGTTTATAAACTTTTGATATTATATTTTGCATACACTTGTAATATATTTTGAATTGATTTCAATTGCATCTCGTAAAATTTATTAATACTGCACGTTTTGTCATTGATCAATTTAACACTTTCGACATATCAACCTTAATATTATTCAGTTTGTTTTTGTTTCAAATATTTAAACAATTTGTTAAGACATTAAGCATACTTTCTACATTAATTTTTATTAATTCAGAGAATTTTACGCTGTCTATGTTTATTAACAAACTTCCTAATGGCTTTGGGTGGGTTGATATGAGTTGCATTGTAACTCAAATCATACCATAGGCGCACGTGTTTAAATTATTAAAAAATATGTACTTATTTTGCAATAAACTTTGTGACTTTCTTTAATTTGTCTTTGTCTTTCTTTGTCTTATGACATGGAGAATTTTTGTAATCAAATTCTTAACTTACATAATATAAAACATTATCATAGACTACTCGAACAAATGACATTTTGCAATAAACACTTTAAAATCCATTAAAGTTGGCGCCTTATAATTGAAATAAATTTATTGAAATAGCGACTTTGTTTAACAATTTCTATTTGAAACATATTTCATTATTTAATTTATGCAAATAATTTCTTCAATTATTTTACTTAGGCATATGCCACACACGCAGTGCTTAATTGTCCACTTTCATACCATTGGCGAGCTGTCTATTCATAAATTAAAAATGACGATAACGTCAAGATATCAGTCACAAACTATTGTGATGATTTGATTTCTCAGAAATTAACCACAGTGACAATAAAACAATTGTTTCAATGGATTTTTTGTGACTTTTTGCGGCTCCTCGTGTTACTACTTGTTTTGCCAGCAATTTGTTTAATTGTAATTTATGTTCATTAAAATGTGATGACAGCAAAGTTACATTTGTAATACATAAGACTATTCACACTTGTAATTAAATTAATTACTCTTAAGGTCAGTTGTGTGATTTATTTTCATACATGCGGAAGTTTCTTTAAGTAAAACTTTTTATTCACATTATCTCATTCACATGACAATGTGAATGAAAATTTACAATTTTATAAATTTTTTTTAAAAATTTCAAAATCACAAAAACAAGTTTTAAAACCCAAAGAATGGAGACCGTATTGCGCTAGACTTATCGCTTCGTTCATCATCTTCCTGCGCAAAATGATCCAATCGATAGATTGATCCTTACTTTAATGTTTTCCAGATCTATTCTCTAAAAGACTGAAGTAAGCAAGGCATTTAATGGAGATTATTTTCATAAATATCAACTTCTTCTAAAGCAATGAGAGTGCTTTTCGGTATACTTACAATTTATAGGCGTTGATTTTTACTGCTTTGGTAGCTGTTAGGAAGATCAATGCAGTTTTTAGTCAAATTTTTTTAAATATACTATATGTTAAATACATAAAAAGAGAACTTTTCTTAAAAACCAGAAAAGCTGTATAAGTTATATATACTTTAAATGACTTTCTCCCAATTAATTACTATTATTGGGTCTCACATGTTAAGTTAAATTATTTATTAGTCTTGTCTTATTTTCAATAAAAGATTTTAATAAATGTACATAAGCACAAATTTTTCATTAATTTGATGCTATCCTTAAACTTAGCAGAAATGATATTAAACTCTACACTGAACTTTTTAAAGGACACTGTAAACTCAATTACTACATGAAGAATACAGGTGCGGTAGAAAGTGATTCCTGTCGTCTGTGTTATGAGGAGAAAGAAACATCAGAACAACTGTTGCAACTATGATTACCTTGGAAGCGGAATCTTGGCCCCTAATCAAATAGGTAAAATTACACCCACTGCAATTACGAGGTTTACAAATAGTCTAGAATTGTTTTAGTAAGGATTTTAGGCACAAATTAAATCTTTTAGGTCAAGGTGGATTCATAGCCTATTATTTAATAATAATAATTTTTATTTTTAACTCTAATGTAAGATCATTTTTCTGTATATTGATCGTTCAAACATAGAACTTTATTAAAACTATCGTTATTTGCTAATACTAAGTTCAAATTTAAAATTAAATGGTAACCATATAATCATAAAAATACCCTTATTGCATTTTATTGTATAATCTTATAATAGGTTATCGAACTTACAATGACAAAATAGCATTGCTGAGTTTTATAGGTCACGGCATAGTTTCAATTTCTTAGCAGTAATAAAAATTATAGAGATACCAAATGCTTATTGCTATAATTTTTGATATTTAGTATTTAAATAACAACTGTTGTCATATGAACTTCATTAATTTTTATCAGCTATGATGATCACATAAAAAACTTCGATATCAATTTTCTAATAAAGATGAAAATATTTACTTTTCATCTGAAATGAACTGCGACGATCCAATCATAGACAAATTAAGATGCCACTCCAACATGAAGGCAGAAATTCTCGTGGTTAGCTATAAATCAATTCAACCGCCCAACGGGCGGTCGTTGTAATTAATTTTGAATTGAAATATTTTGTCTATAAAAGGCTTAAAACAGGTTGAAAAGTGCCATCACTGAGCTTTACGTACAAAATCTCTTGAGATGCGCTAGCTTCTCTAGCTGATTATATGACCGTCCGACGGTTGCATTAGAGAAATGTCTGTCTACTTATCTTCATATAATAGCGTGAGTTTGTTTGTTTTTCCAATGGTTTGAATGTATTTCTGTCTTTTTTTAATAACAACAAACAATTAACAAACAAAACTATATAGAAATATTTTGTTTTGATAGTTTGGGCGTATATTTTTACCAAAAATTGGCTTTTCACATCTTGCAGAGGGTGTACACATGCTGCGCTGGTGAAAAATTTATAACAACTTTAATGCATATAAAAGCCATAAAAGTCATTAAACTTGGCATGGCGCATCTAAATTTGGGCAAAAATTCAAATATTTTACACTGATTGTGTATTTTTAATAGATTTGTTGTATTGAAATGTATATGACAATTTTTTATTCATATATAATTTTTTTAAACGGCTGAAAAAAGTTGAACAAAAGCTTTTTATGATTGCTAAAGTTTATTTATATAAATTTTTATAACTTTTTCAAATTTTGTCGGTATTTATAGTGCATGAAAAATATCTTTTTTGTATATTTTTAAAAACAAAAGTTCCGAAAAGTTATCCGCTTACATTTTTATGTAAATTGCGTGCATATATTCATTTAATTTTAATTTTATATCTCTGATAAGTTTTTGATAGTCTGTTTATCGTCTTGATTATATATTTAAAACAATTGTTATAAATATATATAAAATGCTTTCGTTTTTATTATACTTTCAGTTTATGAGTCTATTTAAACGTAACTTTATTTTCAAATTTATGGTTATAATTAAATAAATATAATCAATAGAGTGTATTGAATTGGTTTTGAAATAATTTTCACAATATTAGATTTTGTATAAAATTACACTGAAGAAGTAGAGTTTCTGTCACTGTACTGGTAGATATATAAAAGTCTATAATAACTCGACTATGTTTGACAGTTCTACTGTTTTATATCCATGGCAAATAGAAGCTACCATAACAAGAAAGAAATGCAGAACAAGCGCCATCAGTTATGTCACTATTATAATATATGTAATATTATATTCTATATTTTCACTTATTACCTTTGTCTATATTATGTTATTATGATTCTATCTATTATCAAATAAGCTATATGTTATTAATCTATCAATACTTACCAATATCTCAATAGAAAAATTGACAAAAATCATTAAAACATCAAAATAGTTCTCTCAAATGAGCAGCGGAACGAAAATCATACCATGAGAGAGCCAGCAAATAGGCTTAGTAACAATTTTTAAAATAAATATTTTCAACTTTTAGAATTTCAATATTTATAGTATGTATTGAAATTATCTTTCTATCTATCTCACATAAATATTAAAAAATAATAGTTATAGCTCTATTGAAATTCATAATTTTCTTCATTTGTAATTATATATTGTACTATATGCAAATATATTGTATGATATCGTGTATTATCGTATGTTATAAGATTATAAAAATAATCTTTAGTTTATTAATAATTTTGTTCTATTGAAATTGTATATTTAATATGTTTACATATATTGTATATACAGTTATAGTTTTTTAAAAGTAATCTTTAGTTTATTACGACAAATTTAATAATTTTCTTCTATTGAAATTACATATTCAATTTGTATAAAATCATATATGGTATATATATTGACAGCTTTTTAAAAATTAATCATTAAATTATTATAACAAATTTAATTATTTTATTTTATTGAAATTACCTATATATTCCATATGTATAAAAGCATATATCGTATATATAATTACAGCTTTTTTAGAAATGATCATTAAATTATTATGGTAAATTTAATCATTTTCTTGTATTGAAATGAAATATATATGTATATATATATAGTCAATATTAACTCAGTCTTAACAGAACTCTTTAAGTTAAAATTATTAAATTTTTTTAGTACCAATCTTTTGCAATATTACTTTTTCTAAAATTTTGATTGTCATATGAGCCGAATCAATAGCAATTCAAATTCCTATTGACTTCAGTAAAATAAAAATTTAATATCAATATTTTATATCAATAAAAATATGTTTCATCCTCTTCTTCACCTCAAATATATGTAATATTTAAGTGCTCTTTCCGAAAATTCGCAATAAAAAAGGACACACTTCCGCAAACTAATCGCGTACAAAAAAATCCTGCCTAACAAAGCCTTTGTAAAAAATTCGTTATGAGTTGCGAAATACTTTCAACAAATCATAAATAACGATAAAGGAAATCCTTTCGAGAAAATGTCAAATATGTCAAAACGGATATGCACTTCCATGCCACAATAATCACAACCAAACAATCAAATAAAAAATGGATTTCATAAATTGTAATTGTGACAAGTTTTTCAACCCATACTCATTGCAGCCGCACTAACCATAGATAAGAGGGTTACTCTATTGGGATTAAAATGAAAAGTGAAAGTGATATAGAGAGAAATATTCGAAATACTTTCACTATCAATAAAATGTTCTAAACGAATGGTTTTGAAAGTGAATGAAAGTGAAATGCTATTTGTGGTGTCGTGTGCATTTGCCACTTAAGGGTATTCTCATGTTCCTGCTATGTATACGATTATTGCAAATAAATTTATTATTAAGAAATTTTATATATGACTGGAAAAAACATACTAGTTTATAAGATTTTAAAGTAATATAAGCATCAAAGCCAACTGTTGCGCGCAGCCATGCATGTAATCTGATTTAATACTTTCGGGATTTATATTCGATAAGTTCATATATATATGCTTTTCTGGATTAAGATATTTTTCCAGGATAGTGCTTCTAAATCTTATGTATGATAGGTAAAAATTTCATAATAGTTTTGTAAAAGATGGGGAATTTTTTTAAAACAGTTGAAGCTTTTATTAAAACAAACCGACGTATATATTTACTTGATTCTATTGCGTAATTAACTTCAAATTATTTTACAAAATTATTTTATTTGAATCATTTATTTTTTTTATGGTGGTTGCTCCACCATAACTGTGCGCTCGCCAATACCCACTCCTAAAATTTGGCGAGTATAGGAATAAACTTATATAATAAGAAAAAAATTTTTTACTTACATATTTATTATTTTATTATATGTAAAATAATCATATAATATTATACAAATAATTATCATCCAAACTTACCTAAAACAAAAAAAAATTAAGAAATTTAATTAATTGTTTGTAAAAAAAATAAAAATAGTTTCTATAATTTAAAATACTGATGAAATTTATAAAATTTAATTTTAAATGAAGATAAACCAATATTGAACACCACAGTTATCAACACGTGTTAAGCATAAATTAGTATTATGAATTATATAAAGAATAATATTAAATTTGACTACGATAATTAATTGATAGATATAGTGTTAAGAATCCAATTTCTATTAGCTTTATTTTTATTTTTTTTTCTTTATTCACTCAACTTGGGAGCATAGGGTCTAAATCCAATTATGATATCTTTTTCTATTTAGAGATAATAAATTTAATTGTGACCAGTTCAGTCCTATAGATTTAAACTCTGCTAACATTAGTTTTGTTAGGAACTATAGTGTTAGTGTATGATAATATTATATTTAATATAGCCTCTTTTGGTTAAAATTAATATTGCTTAATTATTTAGTTTTCCAGTAACTCAATTATTTTTTTTCTTACTGCTCAATAAAAAAATATGGTGTGTGGTAGAAAAATTAATATTCAATTAAATAACCCTTGACGTGGTTACGAGGATGATATTACCCATCCGCAATATACCCACATGTTAAGAACTTTATTTCTAAACGATTTTCTTAAGTTAGAAGATATTACTTTGAAAACAATCTAAGTGTTAATTAAGAATTCGTAATTCTCTTTCTTTAGATAATAAACGTCATTTTGAGAAATTTACAATTTTTTAGTTTCAAATACTTTTCCATCCAGGCATTTTTATTTAGAGAAATCTTAAATATCTGAACTTTATGATTTCAATTATTTTAATTATTATATGGATTCAATATTTAGTCGAAATTTGTACTTAAACAAGAAGTTGATCTAACACGTTAACATTTTTTTAAAATGACACAAAACAAAATTCTTCACATACATATTTCCTAAAATCTAGTGCATTTAACTATTTCACAAAACTTTTATACTATATTTATAGCGTGTACAACGCTTAAAAGTTATATATAAAAAATTAATAAATTGTTGCAACACCTTGAGAAGAGATTTCTGCTGACACCGTGTCTACAATATTGCGGGAATATAATGCACCTGCAAAAAACCTGCAGTAGGTCAGTTAGATACAGCGTGCCTACAATATTTCAAGCATACAGGTAATAAAGTAAATGATCAGCTCTTGGTCACATATCCAACACTCGAAACAAAATTATATATGTTTTTTATATCTTGAACGTTTATAATAAAATGAAGTTATATACTCCACTATTAAATATACTAAATAATAACCATTTGTTGTGCTTTTCGTGCGTTTTTTGCCTATTTCTTATGCATTCAATTAAACTTATTTCCTGCAAAATTAATTTATATATCACTTATATTAATGCATAAACTTGTAATACTTATCAGCTTAAGATAAAAAGCCTGTAGCTAAATATCTATACAGTTATTTTAGTACATTTCACGCAAACTTGTCAAAAAAGCAGTCAAAAAGCATACCAACTTAACAGACATAAAACGCATTTGCATGTTGCTAAACTGCGTACGAGCATATCATAAACGTCAGCAACATGTTGAAAAGCAATAATGAAAAATAACTTCAAGTTTAATATGGAGTATATAAATTTAAATATATACATATATATGTATTCGTAATTTATATATTGCATATATTAATAATATTTTTTAAAAATATTTTAGTGTTCGCAAATGCGTGATAAATTGCAACCCCCAAAATTTTTTCAATTAAAAGAAAATAATTATTTTTTTAAATGTTGTCAAAATGTCACTGCTGCTCATTTTTCTTTCTTAAAAAAAAAATTTAAGGAAATATGAAAACCATAATAAATAAAAAAAATGGTGATGAATTTCATGTTATTTTTCAATGCTGTCATTTTTAATGAAATATGTGCAGTTTTACGAAGGTTAGGCGACTTTATTTGGAGCAAGGCAAAGTTTTAACAAATTTTAACAAGTGTTTTGGCTACTTGTTCATAAGCGTAGATGTTGATAAACTTATACAAGTTAAATTTATGCATGCACGCAAAGACTTTTAACATCATTTTCTTGACCTGTTAATCAATTATAGCAACTTTTTTCCACAATTTTCTTAGCTGAAGGCGATGAAAATTCAACAGACCGCTTATGCAAAATTTTCAATTTACTCAAGTTATTTATATGATATGTGTGTAAAGTGTGCTAATTGCGAAATGACAATACATGAACAACAGTGGCTTAGTTGGAGGGGTTAAATTTAGTATTTTATTATTATTATTATTATTATTTTACATAAAAAATTACATATACCTATTATATATAATATATATAGTATAATCTTCAAGTCACTGTTCAAAATTCTTCAACTTAGTAATAACTTATAGATTGCATTAAGTGTTTATCTGCTAAAAAGCTGTAAAAAAATTATGTCAGGAAGTAAACAATTTAATAACAGAAAAGAAGTTTGTTAAAGTCAATATATTCTATAAATATAGGGTTTAACTTTAATGAGAAAATGCACATAACTAATATAAAAACTTTATAAAAATGTAGTATTCTGCTTTTTATAGTTATATAACTTACATAACAATAATCTGAACTTGATATTACAGACTTTCAGTTTAAGATAATATATTTAAATTCTTTTTCGTAAGTTACTTTTAAAATTGTTTATATCTCATAACCATATCCTTTCTTTACTATACTATATTTTTTTTCAACACTTTATCTAATATGAAAACATAAGTAAATTTATCAAAATTGATCTTTGCACGCTCGGGCTCGGGCACGCTTTAAAAGATTTTCTCAAACAACTCAAAATTCAATTTCTACGAAATTTCACCAAATTGTTAATGACATCAATTGGCCAACGTAAATGTAAACGTTTTATAAATGATTCAACACCTTCATGTAAATGTGCGCCACAGGCTAAGACCACAAACTTTATCATAGTTGTTACCGTAAACTATTAGACAAGAAAGAAATATCACTAGAGATAAAAATAAAACATTAAATAAAATATAGTATGCCTCAAGTCAATTGAAACGTTTAAATTAATTAAGTCCTGATTTGCATAAGATACGCTAGCATGCAAGAAATTCAGGAAAAGCGCGTTCGCTATTTGGTTGCATTTTTATTTAAATTACTTATACAAGTTTTTCAACAATGCAACAACAACAACAACAACACGCGAAGTTTTTTAACTATTTGAACAACTGCTTTAATAATATACAAGTCTGCGACAGCACATATAAAACTACATTGGTTGCATGGTTCAAGCAACATGTTGATATGCATGCTGTTGCAACATTAACAACAAATTTGTTATATTACACCGGGTTTGAGCGCTTCTTATGCGTGTGGTTTACTAAAAGAATAGATTTGCGTCCATATGCTTTGTTATAACAGTGCCTAAAACAAATAACATTAATACGCCCATTTTTCTTTAATGTTGCTTGTCAATTAGAGTCAGCTTTATTAATATTTATAGACAGTGAAATCGTTTAAGAAATGCTTAATATTAGAAGAATTAGTTAAAATGTTATCTTATCCACTGAAAATCAAAAGAATGTATGTGGACCTATTTTTAATCTGTAAAAATCAAATAAAATTTGATTGTTTAGCATGGGTTTGTAATATTAACATAAGAAATAAGCTAACAATGTGTTTTTGTTTTTTTTTATTAGCTCCGAGCTTTCAATATATTATGAAGAAAATATATTAATTTGTATGGAACACACGTTAGTTTAACAAATTTATTTAAATTAATAATATCATTAGGGCTTACTACAATAAAAAAAGTATGTTAAATGAAAAGCTAACATAGAAGACTGAATGTAGAAGACTACATAAAGAGTCTCATTAATTAAAAAAAAGAAAAATTTAATATTAATTTAATGTAATTATATATGAATCTGGAAAACTTTCGCTGAACTATGGAATTATAAACAAATTATTTGTAAGAATAAGAGTTGTCATCACAATAGGCTACCTACTTAGAAAATAATGATTATCCAGCAAATGAAACCCACAGCAGTAGCCCTTTGTGGAAACAGAAACACGAAATAAAACGGCCCAGCACTTTGCAATTAATATGCCAGACTAAAAATCTTCTAAGAAATTATCTTTTTATATAAACAGAGTTGGGCCGTAACCTTATAAATGTAGCACAAATCAAGTCTTCATACTCTGCCAATAACACATATTCTGATCACACATCTGATCACATCATTACATACGTATAAGTAAATTGATATTCTCCATTTTTTACCTGCATCTAAAAATATAAATTACTTGTTCTTATAAAAATATTGCCTTCGTGTTATCACCTTCTTTATTTGAACATACTGAAGGAACAAATTCTGAAAGATATACCTTTTTCTCAATTTATTTTAATAATTTTGAAACAAATAATTTAAAGGGCGTAGACTGATTTAACTGTCAGCACTTCCAATCAGAGATATGTATTACACATTGTGATGTTCTTATAGGTACCTGAAGGAGGAAAGTTACACTAACCGTTGTTATCTACTGGTACTGTTCTTGTTAAGCCACTTGGTCTTCAAGCTAAAACTGATTACATTCGACAAGTTTACTTTAGTTTCTTCTGTCAGGCTAAAAACTGCTGGTACTGTTCTTGTTAAGCCACTTGGTCTTCAAGCTAAAACTGATTACATTCGACAAGTTTACTTTAGTTTCTTCTGTTAGGCTAAAAACGGTCTTCAAGATACTAAAGTAATCTCGACTGTAACCCCAGAAAAATACATAGAAAGTGTTTATTGGATTCTATTTCATATTTGTCATTGCAGCTTTTGCACAGTTCACTTGTTGAAATACGTCAACCTTGCAGCATCGGTTTTATCATACCTTTACTTCTCTCACGTATGCAGATACTATTCGATTTATCTTTCTTTACTTATTTTGTATTGATATATCTGTTATCCCCTTACACCCATGTAGGCACTATTGGACTCAGAAACATAAATCTAAGTTTCAACTAATAGCAACAAAACAGCAGAAAATAATAAAAGATTAATAAATAAATATCTGTACTTAAAGCATGATATATAATCTAGAAGAGCTGACTCTGAAAAATAAAATATTGATGAACTTGCGTATTGGGTAATCCATTTATATTTCCGTTCACCCAGTTAAATTTTCTCACTGCTTCCACCAAAATTTTAAACAATTTCAATATCTAAATTTCTAAACCCTGCATTTAAGACTTTTTATTTTCAAATCACATACTTTGAGGTGTTCCAGTTGTGGTAAGAATTAAAATAGTTTATTTGCTGTTACCTTATATTTTAATATACTTTAATAATATAGTATATTAATAATAAAAATAATATTAATTTTTGTTACGCTTTCGTAAAAATCATAACTAACATAGCTAACTAACTAACTTGAACATAACTAAGTCCTCTTTTCATTCTGGTAGAGCTTTGATACTTTCCGTTGCAAAATTAAATAAATTTCGAGACATTGTAGCTTCTTTCATTTCGTCGTATTAATTCTTCTTATAAAATTCATTGCATTCTATAAATTGCATTTTAATTACTTGAAGTCAATAACCAATTAAAAAGTGAACTGTTCTCAAAGCAATTTATTATCTCAACACCAATAAAACTATGTAAACCACTTGTCACTATTACTAGTCACTGCGAACAAATAAAAATCATTGAAAAATATAATATTCATATTTGATTTATTGTAACAAATTGTTACAGCGTCATTATAATAAAGATCATTTATAGTCAGTTCGTAATACACTTAAGCTGCCGTGCCTGTTGAGGAAGGCACTTCAAGCCAAGCATTACTCCAATTAAAAAATCTTGCCCGAGTAACACAATGACTGAGTGCAACAATTCTTTATTCAAATCAATTGATTATTGATTGGAAGGAAGTTTATTTAAGGCAAGAGCGCCACTCTATGAAACGCGGGCCTAATTAGCAATAAAAGAATACACTGTGTATTATTAAGTAAAAATATATACTTAAAAAAATTAAATTATAATTTTAACTTTAAGAATTACATACAAATAAATCAATTTTAATATTATTAATATTTATAAAATATATTTTAAAATACTTTTTAGTTTTAGAATTTGAAATTCACTACTGTTAAAGTGCCAATAACTCTAACATTTTTTGTGCAAAAATACGACACGAACTGAAATATTTCTTTAAACAAAAAATAGCAATAAATTATTAAAGATCAGCGCCACTTAGTATTTTGTCAGTTAGTTGTATTTTTAAAAAAATCCAATAAGAAATAAAAATAATGGAAAAAAATTCAAATAAAAAATAATTGTTTAAATGATGTTTCGCTTATCTCCTAAGCACTTAGTTTTCCTACGTTGCATATAATGCCAGCAGTGCAAGCTCAAGACATCCGTACTATATCGTCGTTATTATCAGTTTGTGACAATAACTTACTTTGTAATTTGATTACGGAATTATTGTGTCATAATTTTTTATATTTGTTTATTTGCGGATTTTATAGGAGTGAACCCGAGAGGTGAACTCAATACAAATGAAGCAATGCCATTATTTTCGTTATAATTCATATTGCGAATATCTGGAGTATACATACATATATAGTATTTATCATTTGTACATTTAAAAGTGTTAAAATGTTAAAAAGTTAAGCTACACTTGACATATTTACTAAATATATAAACTGTTTAAATATTATGGTGCTAATAGGCAGCAATGTTTACTATGAATTACTTTCCGTGGATGAAAAACCGTAGAGAATGCGCTATTAATAACCATAAATATCGGGACTGCATAAATATCTTATTTTAATTAGAAAATTATAAGGCATTATTAAATTTGTTAATAAAATTTTTATGTTCCATGAAAAGATATCCATTTGGAATACGAAGTCAGATCGTAGTAAGGAAATTTTTATTGTCAGAAACTTTTCAAGGAAATTAAGTGTCATTCAAGCTGTTTCGAATACTGTCATAAATCTATCATCAGTAATGCTTGAAAACATCAATTGAATTAATTGTTAATACACAATTTTTTGACTATCGGTTTCAGTAATTAAACCCGACATATACTTAATTGTCATTATTAAAATTTATTATTAAATAAGCTACTTCATTTCTTTCTATGGTCACTTATAATTTAACATTTTTAAATTCATTTTAATTAAAATAGCATACTTTCTCCAATTTACTTATTTCATCAAAAACAATATATATTTTTTCTAGTATAACTTCTGACTAATTTCATCAGCTTGTCTTATTTTAGGGCTTAAATCCATTAAACTTAGGGAACAATTAAGTTTCAATTGTGTGGAAAATCTTTTTAGACCTTAGTGACACATATTTGTTCCATTTACCATTTATTTAAAATAAAACTAGGAATACACATTCCAAAAATTTTATTTTTAAAAACAACAAATCTATATAGTTATACAGAAATTATTTACAAAGAGTTGTTATGCACCAATCACACAAAAATTAAATTTAGAAGAATATAATTTGAAATCTCAAAGGAACCGCACAGAGTTAAACAAGTTGTAAATCGTGTTTCCCAAACTATAGAAAATTATGTTTCCCCTTTCCATACATTAAAAGAAACAAAGAGTCACAAATAAATTTCGGAAATGTTTTTACAATTCGAATTTTTCATAGCCTGTCATCATTGATTTGACAGGGAGCGAGTGTCACACTTCATATTTCCCTAAAATTTTGAGTTCATCAATTTTTATGAAGCATATTTTCTGCTTTCATCTCTCAAACGTATTCAGCACCGATAAAAAAAACATAAAATTAAATAGTCTTGTGGTCCTATGATTATTTATATCACTATTATTAGTAAGAAAATTATTTTAAACTTTAATACCAAAAACATCAACAAAATTTAATTTCAATTATACGAGCCGTCATAGTGTGGTAAGATAATTTCTGATTAGGTTTGTATGGTTGAGTTGATTTATTATTCTAATAATGATGGCTTCACGATTTCAATTTCAATATGAATTCATTTTACAATTAATTTTGTGTGTACTTCAATAAATTTCGGAAAGAAATTCATCTTTTTTACAGATCTATTTTTGTTTGTAAAATTTTCATATGTATAAAATTAAATTGTACATTCAATTTTTTTAGTGAACGAATTAGATTCTGATAACTTATAAACTAATGTGGGTATTAACCACATAATTAATATAAAGAATATTGTCAGGTTGTCCACGATTAGAATATTTCTGAAAACACATTTATATGATTTGAGTTTTCCACAGTAACCGTATTTATTGTTATTATAAACAATACCAAAAATTTCGGTTTCAGTAAAATTAAATATCTAATAACAGTAAAATTATAAAATTAATTCAGTGATAGCAGCAATTTTACATCAATCAATAAGTTTATTGTTTAGTTGACAATATATATTTGATTCAGTTGGAACACTTTTCTAGTTTTTAAAATAATGAAAAAATATCAGTCGTATATAAATAATAATAAATGCTTTTTAAAGGTAAAAATTGTTTTGCAAATTTATCAATAGCTGTGTACTCTGGTCTTTAAAAATTGCTAGTTAATTAATCTCTGAATTACTAAGTATAAACATTACTATTAAAGCACTACAAGCACTGCTAAACTTTCTAAACGCCCCAATTCGGTGGTTGCTCCAAACCCAATTAAATCCAGACCCAAAATCATTTTTAAATTATTTAAAATGAAATTGGAGGATATAGCTGATTATGTTAAAAAGTCAGAAGGCAGTTTAATCACTAGTTTAGGTATCACGTTTACGTACAATAATCGTCATAACATGTTTATGATTACGCTTGCTTTCCGAGATATTGAAGTGAAGTTGGCAAAAGAATTTCGTAAGTTTTTGGCTTCCGTTTTTAAGAATTCGCAATACTTTCATTAAAACAATACATAAGTCGAGCACAAGAATGGCAAAATTGCATAAATTACACACTAAACTGCTTCCCTAAACACTCTATTTTCCAGATCTAGCTTTCAACAACTGCTATCTCTTTGCAAATCTAAAACAAAAGTCTAAGTACATAATTTGCCTTGTAATTAAGCCTATTTCAGTTTTATGAATTAAAAAGATTTATGAAAATCTTAAATTTTTATTAATTTAAATACTTCGTGAACTCAACAAAATCTATAAAACAAGTATTTCTTAAATAATTAGACATATTAAAAATACTACTGCAGTCAGATATAATTGAATCTTATATATTTATTTCGGTCTATAATGATTCCATCAGTATGAAATATACCTAGTAGGTACTGAAACTTTCTAATGCATTCGTCATTAATTTCAAAAAAAAATAGAACAGTACCCCAATTTTTATAAAGTTGGTATGTGATTATATATAAGAGTATTATGTTAAATGTTATGTTAAAAATAGTCACCTAAATACATATTATGACTTTAAGAATATGCTACATATAAAAAGTATTTAAGTATAATTGCGTAGACTAGTACAAAACACGCGGTTATAACTTTCACACGCTATATACTATAAACCTTTAACTAAAATTTAAATTCTTTGATATGTACGTTCTTTATAAATTTTAATGGTTTGAACTTTCCTTAACCTATAAGTTTTTGAAAAACAAATTAGAACTTTATTTTAATAGCATGTAAGAAAGTGAAATACAATATATTAAATAGAATTGTAATTTAAAGGTGAGTCTTTTTTATACATAAATTTTACAGTTTACTTTTACTTATTGTATATTTATTTCAATATTAACTTAATCTATGCTTATTTGCTTAAGTAAATTATTGAAAGATTATATTGATGTGTGAAACAGTTATATCTATGTAATACTAAAAATATTTACATAAGAATATGTCAAGCAAAATTTATTCTTAATATGTAAAAAGAATTTTTTCGCTTGTATGTGCAGAAATTAAATTGATAAATAAAAGAATTAATTTTTACCTACTGTCCAATAAAGGATATATAATCATGCAAAGATTTGATTTTCTTTAACAACAAAGTCGCTATTTCTGCTGTTATCATGAATAGTAAGTTCAAAAATAGTTATAATTACTGTTCAAAATATCTATAACCAAGGTTTCAGCCGGTCTATGGAAATTTTAAATAATATGCAAAACATATATGTTCAAATAAAAAGATAGAAAGAGAGAGGTCAAAATATGATTAAGTTTGTTACTATTGAATTTAGGGTTTCATTCAGATTATTAATAGATCAAAATGGGAATAATCAATCAGAGCACACTACAATTCCTAATCTTTACTTAAGGGAGATCAGATCTCTTTGTACATATAATGGCGTAAGTATGTGGGTGCTGAGAGTGTGAATTGCTGTCCTAATAACAGTACCGCAATGCGTATGTTTTAAAGGTTCCACATATTTATTATCACATAATTTTTTATTATTTTTTTTCAATTTTGAAACCAATAACAACAGGTAATAATATAAGTTTAGACTCATATCTCTATGAAAAATGAAATAGATCCATAAAACACGAGCAATATTTCGTCTTTTCTGAAATATAGCCATACAAAAATTACTGTACTTAATTATTTAATTATGGTAATCATGTATACTTTGTAAGAGAGAGAGAGAGAGAGAGAGAGAGAAAAAACACCGATAATATTCTCTGCAATCAACTTAGCAACCAACGTATATGAGCAAAGTTATTACTCATGGACGTATACCAAATAAAAAAATATTTTTTTAACCTTTCACCTGCTATCAACACGAGCTTCACACGAGAGTCTCATACAATATAATAACACCACATACTTGAATATATACAAAAACAACAAAGAAAATACAACAACAATTTCTTATCAGTTGATTTCGCTTAAATTTCCCTATAAACAATTTGTAATGACATAAACTTTGTCCATAACAAATTGCAACGTCATAATCCCAGCTAAACCTATAAACATGCAAACATACAAATTTCATGATGAATATTGTTAACAAACTACAAACAAAAAAAAACAACAACAACAAGCACAACAACAACAAAACACTAGCAACAAGTACGTCAACAAAATAAGAAAATAATGGCAAATTTGCTTATAATCACAATGCAAATTGTATTGTCTTAGGTCAGTGCTCGTTGATCGGGACAATCAATACAACAAAAACATTCAAATTGTTGTTGTGGTTTTTATATTTTTTGTTATTGTTTTTGTTGCTACTCGGTATACATTTGTTTAAAATAAAAACTGAAAAAAAAATAAAATTTGTTTGCATTCAATATTTGTAAGTGTATTTGTGCAAAACGTGTGAATGCCAGTATATAAGTTCAGTTGATTTTATTGAAATATTTGAGTATTTGCGCTAAAAATTTCATGTCAAAAATTGATTTTATTTACAGAAAATTAAGTAAATAGCAACAAGTCATTTAAGCAATCAAAATGCTTTTAAATAGTTATTGAATATTTTTTTGTAAATAAAGACAAAATCTTTATTATTAATAAAATAGCATTTAATATTTGTTTATTGAATTGAAACAGTAGCAAGATGCTATGAAGTATTATTTATGTATCGGGGAAAAAAACTGATCTGTTAAAATACATATTCAAAAAATAAAATGTGTTCAAGCACCCCCATATTTTATGTTTACTTTTTGACATTATCTCAACTTAGGTCGGTACACACACTTTGCAGGACGGTGTGTAAAAATGCCCCTGGAATGCAAAAAAATTGTGACCATAATCGTCCTTTTGGACACAATACACTGCACCTTTTTATCAAAACTTATTCATTTTTTCAAACATCTCTTATGTCTATTATTTTTTTCGTTAACAATTCTAAATCTGTTAAAACCTCAGTATCATCTTACTAAAGCTATTCTTACACAAATTTAATACATTTTTGTGATCAATATTAAATAGATACTTCATATTCGAACACAAATCTATGAAACATACTAAGTTTTTAAACAGAAACACTTAAACTTATTCGATAAAATGTAGACAGTTAGCAGATAGTTGACAACTATTAAATAAACTTCTAATCAATCGAATTGACACAACTTTGTTTAACGAAACCTCTTAAATTAAATATTTTTAATATATTTGTAAAGAGCATTAAAAGATCTAAAACTCATTTTAAAAGTATTGACCGTCTATGAAGTTTTCATTTCAACCTGACCACATTAAATAATGATGACATTATTATCTATTAGTGGTAAACTTTTACTTTCATCTGATAAATTACAATAAAGTTGATCAATTACAAATTCTTTAGATTTAGATTAGATATTAAAAATGGGTTGGAAACTTGTCACCACGTCACTGCATCCTTTTAGAATCATTGTGACATATACACTTTAGTTCCATAGACGAATAGCTGTTAAGAACACTATTATGTCTTTTAGAGAGATGTTGCCTAATTCCGTTATAAGTGAATAGGCAGTGGATAAGTACCGAAGTCTGAATCTGACGAGACTACCACAGTGACAGAGAATATGTTCTACTGTTTTCTCTTCTTCGCAACAAAGTCTGCAGTTATCATCTCTAGTAATACCTAGATTCTATAGATAATTTTTAACTCCGCAATGCCCAGTGAAAAACCTTGTGAAAAGTCGAATGCCATTTCTGATCAGCATTAGAAATTCCCTATTTCTGGCTTTTGATCAACACGGCATAGATTGTTTAGCTTGTCTGCAGACAATTGTATTATCCCAATCAGTCTGAGCTGCTATTTCCATCCACTCAGTAATTTCAAGTTTGAAAAAGCTCCATGAAGGACCGCAAAATGGTTGTAGCCCAATATAATATGGGGCCGCTCCTTTTCTGGCTAGTACATCTGCTTTTTCGTTTCCCTGAAATCCGCTGTGCCCTGGGATCCATATTCCTGGCAACCCTGTTCATTTCAGCAAGGTCTAGTTTTGTGATCACTACAAATTCTTAATTACTTAAAGTACTAGATCAGATTCGACATAGATACTGTTATGCTTACCACCCATTTCTAGAAGAGAGTGCAATAAGTACTGCTATAAGAGGAGATTAAGAGTATAATCTCTTGTAGCAGTATCGTTATAGAAATTAAATACTTGTAAAAGATTCTGTTAGCGGGAAATAAATTACAAAACCCGATTCAATAAAAAAAACTCTGTACATTTATAAAATCTATCTTTCATTTTATATACATTTATTCAATAAAATAAACCCCTATAAATTAATCATCATATTATTTTAGTAAAAATTTTAGTTTATAATTTTTAAAATATATAAAAAAATTAAAATTAACATTTCATTTTTAAAAATGTTAATTGCACTTAGCACCGCAATCAATTTCTATGGACTCGTGCAAGTAACATGATTCCAATAAATATGTTTACTGCTCCTTTGCATATAAACATTCAGTAATCTTGTTAAATGTTGCATAAGACAATACAAAATAAACCATTGAAAGCAATTATTGTTAATATTTTAAGACTTTTAAAAATGTTATTGAGCATATTATTGCTGTTTATTGGCAATAATATTGTGGGTGGTTGGTCAATAAGCACATAAAGAAGTGAATTCCTTATGTATTTCGTTTCGCAGAATTTTCGTACTATTTATGTTGCTATTTCAAACATATTTCATATCTTCCGTTGCCGGTCCGGCCCGGCACGGACCGATCCGTATTGTATTAATTTATGTTGTTTATTAACTCAAATACTACATAAATTTTAGTTGTTTGTTGATTGGCAGAATATGTGATGTTTTTGTTGTTAGACACATAATTTTCTTACATTTTTTAGTTAATATTTTGGTTTCCTATTATATTTTTTTTTTACTTTTCTTATTTGATTTTTGTTTTTTTAAAGAGAATTATTGAATGAAAGAGAAGTGCCAGATTACAATGGTAAAATGGTAAAAGAATGCTAAAAAAATATTTAAAAAATACAATAAGATGGGAAGGAAAATAAAATTTCTAAATAAGTGTGCTGCATTATTTTCTTAACCACCCTGCCTATTATTCCTACATAAAAAACAACAAATTATTGCTGCATTTTGATGTGTTTGATTTCTCGATATTGCAACATATTTATAAATAAAACACTTTGATAATATTTACAAATTCAAATATGTACGTAAAAAAAATCGTAAATAACCTAAATTTTTTAAAACACGTACAATATTTCTGTGTTAATGTTTTTTCTATTCAAAACACAACATTTAATCATCAATTTGATGCTCTTTGCTATTTTTTATTATTGTTCGCCTTCAAATTTTACTTGTAGAACTCATTTGCAACAATGTTGCGATATAATGTTGATAATTATTAAGTTCATTTGTTTGTGTATTTTTGTAAACAAAATGTTACATTTTAGTTAAGTATATTGAAGAAGAAATCATAACGAAAACTGCTTTTAACGTTTAAGGAGTTGTTGACAAGGTAATAAATTCAATTCAATTCGTGCTGATATATTTTTTTAATGTCATAGAAAGTTGAACATCTGATAGTCCAACGTAATCTATAGGGATATCTAACTATGACATTTTAAAATCATCATCTAAGGGCCATGTTATGTAGAGTGTCACGGGCACAGTAAAATTGTCTCTTTTCGACTATGACGAAAATGCATGTAGAGTTATGTAGAGTGACACATCAGTATTGTCAATTTTGTATTTTTACACTGTACATAACATGGCCCTAAATTTGATACAATAACTGTTATTTATTATTATTGTATTATTAATATATAATTAAAAATAAAATATAATAAAATTAATTACGATGCAATGTTTTCACTTTAAAACAATAAATATATAAATTTATTGCGATTACTTAGAGTTAAGCTAAACAATGATCCACTTTTAAAAGCACTCTAATCGATCTTTAGCTATATTAGAGATTATAGAGCTTGATAATATGCTTGATGGAACAGAGAAAACATATATACAAAAACTTTACATCTGCAATAGGAAATGGTGACAAAGTGGATAGAAGGCAGTTCAGTTACAAAAAGTGAAGTTCCTTGCCCAAAATTGATATTCCAGAGCTAAATGAGAGTAGGTTTGAAACGATTAGTCATCAGGCGACGGTATATGAAATGGGGTTGAAAAATAGAACGTTTTATTAACCGCTATCTAATATTAAAACAATTTTTTAATTTTTATTCAAATAAAGCAATAGTTTCCTATAAAAATATAAACATACTTCCCAGAACACTTACAGAGTGTATACCATACTTATAAATTTATTTTTCTCTTTGCACTATATATTTTTGTATTATAGAATTCTGTATACTCTTAAAAATTTTTATAGAACTTCTTATATTGCATAGATTTTTTAATTATCTCTCAATTTTATTTCATTCACCTTTTTAACAAGATTATTTTCCAGATTAAAGATTTCTGTAAAATCTTTAAGATTTTAAATATTAATGGCACTAAGTCATTGGTTATAAAAGTCAATATAAGATTATAAATATTTAATTTTTTTTTTTGTTGAATATTATAGTACCATGAAACCTTATAAACTAACTATAAGTAACGACTTCAAGTCTTGTAGCTATATCTTGATTGAATTTGAAATATATTTTCTTTTAACAAGTTATTCCAAATATTTCATCTTTTCAGCAAAATAAGGTTAATACAAAGACATAAAACTTGAATACGAGGAATACTAAAGTATGTCTGTAGTATAAAAACGTCTGATATATTTATTCTGTGTACACCTGTAATTTTTGCCACATTGCTACTGCAAAAATTTGTTTCTTCATCTCCAAAGTCCAAATAGTTTATAAATCTACAATAATTTTTAGTACTACTTTTGTACCAAATTCTCTTTGAATACTAGCTTTATTTAGATTTAGTTTATATGAAATGAAACTTTAGAAATATTGAAATCTGTTTGAAATCTATTTTAAAAGAAATCTAAATTGCGTTGCTTAAATAAATGTTTTGTTTATAAACAATTTTTGTACTAAGCAACGTTGCATGCAGTAACAATTCACCTACTTCATCTCAGATATTTAAATTTTAGCAACATACATTTTTTAATTCACATCCTAACAAACATATTAACTGCAATACTATATATGTATTTTTAAAAGTTATATTTAAAATTAGGGTCAGCAATCTATGGCACTCAATGCACTCCACCAATTTGATTGCAATCATTTAAAAGAAAAGTCAATGTAGTAATAAAATTCACTGAATTCAGAACATTTTGATGGATGTGCGGTATTTAAGCACGATAATAAAAGTACCCATAATGCAAATAATTGTTGCACATTAATAGAAATATTAGTTGTGGTTGTTTTATAAGTTTTCCCATCAACACAATCATTACGCATTTTAATTTGAAAGCACTGTAAATATTTTTAATATTTCTTAATACAATATTTTTATGATTATTTTTCGCAAATTTATTTAAAAATTTATAAATGAGTTTCAATAAAAAAAAAAATGCCGCAATTTTACATAAAATATTTTTAATTGATTTTTACTGCTTAACATCGCCTCAGTTGTTAAAGTTGTAGTTTTCACACTTTGAACAAATTTTTATAGTCGTCATAAAACTTATTATGCCGATTTCTTGCTAATGTGTTAATTTGAGCTACCCATACTTAATAGTTACTGTAAGAGTTAACTGATACATAGTCAAACCAATAAAATTATGTCAACACTGTAACTTATTGGTTAGGCATATATGAAAGTGCATACAGCTTTAAGTTCATTTGTTTTAAATTAATTAAAATTATTTGTTAATTATTTAAAAACCATTAAAATTTTTTTAATTATATCAAATTTGTTATATGTATTGAAATTGGTAAAGACGTTATTTCTAAAATGTGTTTTAATTGAATAATATGTGCACATCCCAATTAAATGCCAATTAAAACTTTTCATTAAGACCAAAACTCCTTTAACACCTTGTAAGATAAATGAACTTCAGATTGTTTTTATAACATTGAACATATTTATACAATGCTTTGCTATAAAAAATTTTTGTGATATATATTTCTTTGTGTTTTTTAGTGCCATTAACTGGCACCTGCTTTTTCTTTTGTTCTTTTCTGTATACATGCATAAATGTAATTAGTGAAGGCTTTTAAATCATATTTAATAGAAATTAAATTGAAACAAACTTTATATTAAAAGTATGTTAAAAAAGTGTGTTTTATATAATATAAAAATTTTATTAAATATCTTTTTCAACCAAAAATAATCAACTTAACTTTTTGAAGTAACTGCTTAATTCAAGAAACAAACAAAGTCATATGAATGTGGGGTGGTCATTTGTACTATTTTCACTGATATAAAGGGTGTCAGAGAAACTCTACCTTGTACTGGTTAATAAATTTTTTTTTACATTTTTTTACATATTTTATGTACATATTTATATTAAAATATTATTTGGTAATGAATTCTACTTCTGTCACTCAACGTTTTCTGTCGTCCTTTGAAACGAACCGCCTGTTACTTTCAACCAAAATGTATAAATCCCTCAGTGCGTATGAGTATTAATGCATACATTTTTATATATTTGAAGAATCAAACAGTGGGTGTATCTTGCATCGTAGAATAATTGCAAGAAAACGGTACGCAACAGAAAAAAATTTGTACCGATTAAAAAAAAATATTTGTGAAATCAAATGTTCTACAAATATAATTGAAAGTAAAGTATAAAATTGAAATTCAAATATATTTAATTGACTAAAGAGTATTATAATAGTTAAGCTATTTAAATAAATCATTAAGCTATTGGTTGGTTTTGAACCAAAATTTTTATAATTATCCTGTATCTTGATATATATTGAAAATGGATCACCTCCTTTCCATACGGTTATTATTTTCACTTCTCGGAGCAAAGAATTATGTCATGAGCTTAATATGAGTTTAATGATATATTTTTGAATGAAATACACTATACACAATTTTATTTAATACTAAATTAATACTAAATTTAATATTAAATTAATATATTATGTTAGTAATTATATTAGTATTATAATTATATATTATTATTTTTTTATATAATTTTGCATTTTGGAAACACATTATTTATATAGCTAATCGTGTCATAAAATGTAAAAATACCTTAAATTATGTCCCGAGATTAAAATATGTTGATATAAAATATCCTGTGTACAATTACATTGTACTTATACTTAATTAAAAAAAAATTGTATATAAAATACTTTTGCAATTTTATGCATTTTCAAATCACATTTATATAGGTAATCTTTTGAATAAATAAATATGTCTATAAAATATATTTTTGTTTTTAAACAAATTATTGCAAAATTTAATTTCCTTACTATCGTATTTGTATTAGAATTCAATAATTTTTATCCCATATGAATTAAAAAATATTGATATAAGCTTAAACGAAATTTAAGCAATGTTTGATAAAGAAAAAAATCATACGAGAATTAAAAATGGTGAAGAAATGCCTAAATACAATAGGAGATTAAGATTAAAGGTATTTAGTAACTTTCATAAAAATTAAGCGCATTAAATATGTAAATCACTTGATAAGTACATGTCAAATTCTTTTATCTGCTATTTTATATGTTTTTAATAAACTCAAAAATATGTATAACAAAATCTATACATAAATGTTCAGCGTTATGCGTTTGTAATTAAAATGCAGTAATCTGTTAAACCAATAAACATTATTAAAATGTATTAAATATTTTATTTGCATTATTATCAGCAACTGACAATGAATATAGAAAATAGCTTCCATTGTACCATTAAGTCGCGTCAAAGAAATCAAGCCTCACACTGATTTTATAAGAGGTTATAAAATTTTTCTTATATTTGTATGTTTGTGTGTTCATCTCACTTGCTGAACCAATTTTTTATGGTTGAGAATCTCATGAATGTGGTGAAAGTCGTGACATGTTTGTTTCAAAATCTTTTATTAATATAAAATATATAAAATATATATTTTTATGATAATTAAACAGAGTTTTTATGTGACTACCACTAGACAGGCTTAGAAAATTTTATTTTGTGTTTTTATTTTATTATGAAAATGCAATAAATTTTAACCAATAATTCACACATAAAAATCACCCACACATCTGTCTACGCTGATGAATGTGTTTGGAGTTTACGATGTAACAGATGCCAACATGAAAACACAATTTCATAAATAAAAAAGTATCTCAGAGATATGCAATGAATTACAGCACAGTTTTAATTTTTTAGATACGATTTTATATAGAACAGAGGCAAAAATAATTTAAAGTATTATTGTTAAAATATGTTGCCTTCATTGATAAAATAATTTGAACATGAATAACTCGTCTGCAGCTGTCAATGAAATGCTTGCAAATTATATTTATACAGCTGTAGATACTACAATATTTCATACTTCATATATAATAATTAATCATGTTTATAGTTCTAAAAACTTCATACTTAATATTTTAATTTTTATGCGAAGTTTAGTTTTAAATACAACAATTAAAAAAATGTTTCATATGGACATTAAACAAACGAATTTAAAACCACATATGGCACTCATTAAATCATCACCATAAGAATTTATTTTTTTATATGTATTTTTTTTAAACTTAAATATTTAGCAATTAAAAGCAGCTAAATTAATTAGTTCTATATTCATATATATTTTTTTATTCATAAAATTTATTTTATAACCCTAAGTTAATTGGGCTATTAAGTGATTTGAATAAAACATACATATATAATTATGAAAAATAATTCTTAACTTTCAAACATTAAAATGCTTGAAAGTCTGCAAAACTTTGCTTAAACAGGAACTTATGAAACGTTTTTTAATATAAAATTTTATGGTTTAGCACTTAATTAGTGTATATCACTAAAGATATTTTAATTCAATTTTATTTCTTTAGTTTATTTTTTTACGATGTATAATATATTAAATACAATTATTTAGTAGTAAAAACTTTTATGTCGATTAGTTTTAAGAATTATATTCATTGAGTTTAATTAGTATAAAATTAAATTCATATAAAAAGACATAAAAATGTTTATGCATATACTTTATCATTTTATGTTTACATTAATATTTTAATTAGTAGTTTATATATTGAATGCAAAAGTTATGTGAATAGAACTAAAAATGACTTTCTAAATATCTTGTACAACTTCGTTTTCTGGTGTTCTGTTCTTTTTACTTAACGTACTTACTTAAATAGTTATTGTAGTCATAGAATTTATATATACAATTGAGCTCTAATAATGATGAATTTAAATTTTTTAGTTTTTTATTATACAAATTGGGTAATAATTTAAAAATATTTCTTAATGGGCCGAAATATCATGCTGTATCAAAATCAAAAATATTCACAAAGATCTGGAAAGTAATTGAAATCCACTACCAATAAGTTATACGTCTAACCGATTACCCACTATTAGTTTAAGAAACACATCCTAGATAGACTTAACCTCATACACACAACTTATACCTAATCTAAATATTCACAAAGATCTGGGAAGTAATTGAAATCCACTACCAATAAGTTATACGTCTAGCCGATTACCCACTATTAGTTTAAGAAACACATCCTAGATAGACTTAACCTCATACACACAACTTATACCTAATCTAATCTATAGTAACCAATTAAAAATCTGTATTGATTTTAAGGCAGAGGTGTTCGCAACAGTAGTGGTGAGCACTTGTAATTTATAACTCACTATATTATAAGCTTTTAATTAATAATAATTATTGCATTTTTAATTTGATTTAATTTTTTATTTACTTTTAGTTAATAATTATTGTAAGTTGTTAGTAATATGTAAAAAAGATTTAATTAAAAATATGTAATAAAGACAGAAAAAAGCAAATACTGGTTTATTAACAGTCAATTTTTATTTTAGCTGCCATTTTGGAAATAGACTTATAAATTAATCACACACTTTCTAAAAACCAGAAGGTTAGTTTTTATTATGAATTCCAATCATTTTTTTAATATATTAAAAAGAATTTACTGAAAAATCTCTATGATTATCTGTTAATCAACAGTCCTAAATTATGACTTTATTTCATTAATCAATCCACTAAAATATCTTATCCACATAATTGTGATAACTACATCAATAAGGAGATAATTAATTTTTAATTATATAAATCATATTAACATTCTAATTTAACAGACTTCCTGTAGTGAAAACATTAGCACGCCACATGCAAGCTGCAAGCTTATCAGATTAACCTGAGGATAAATGCAGTTGTTTGCAAGACTGGGCATGTGCACAATTGTATCGATAACGAAAATCTTTTCCAGACATAAGCTCAACACGTACAAAAGTAAAAAAAAGAGAAAAATTTCCAAATCGAGTCACTCTGCTAACAGAAGCAACATCAAAGTCATACAGTCATACAGAAAGAATCAGTCAGTGGTACAATAAAAAAAGTGCTGCAGTGGCGCACAATCTGTGCTACTAATTGGTGTTGTACGTTTCATTAACATGCAATCGATGCTTGTAAGTCACAAATCAAATTCACAATATCAAGACCAGGTTACGATTTTGAGTTCAAAAAAAATTTTAATGAACAAAGGTATAAAATAAAAATTAAAGCTTAAATTAAAACTTAAATTGTATAAAAATAAATCAGTGGAACGTGTTCGTTGTGGTTAAAACAGTTTGAGCCCAGAAATTAAACCATGTTAATTTCGTATAAGTCTGACCTTTAACGCATATCTTTGATTTCTATAGATAAGCAGACAGTGTCAAAAAGTGTTAAATGGTATTCAGGATAAAAGTTAATCGTTGACATTTGCTACTTTTATAGTTCGATATGTTTTATATGTTTTTCTGTATTTTTACTTTTTTGCATTCATTTATTTTTTTTCTGTTTTATAAGATTAACGTTGGCGTTTTTAATTAAACAAAACATATAGCAGCCTTTAAATTAACTTAAGAGACAAAATAGAACATATCCTTGAAGTCCAATTGTAACAAAATTGAAAAAAAAAATAGTGTAAAGTTAATTAAAGTAAACTTTAATGTTCATTGTAAACTGAACGATCGATTTAATATTTGATATTTTTAAATATTTTGAAATATGCGATATAAATACAAATGCTGATATAATCTCATTTTTAATTTAAAGAAAGTAGATTCTGTGCCAAAATTATTCATTCATTGTGACAAAACTAAACCACATCACAATACCCCGTGCACAAAATTAACACATTAGAAGGTGTTAAGGTGATACTTTCCTTTTATTTATAAGAAGTATTTATCAAATAAAATATTAACTTTACTCACTTCATAAACCACGACATGTAAAAATTTGTTATAACAAAAACATGTTTCAAACTTACCTGAAAAAAATTAAAAAAAATATTGTAAGTTAAGAATATAAGTAAAAAATTAATTTAAAGATATAAAACGTTAAGTTAAGAATTTTTTAAGTCTAAGTTAATTAAAGTGAATTATAAGTTTTATGGAAATATTTATATTTATTTTGAAATTTTATAAAATAATATTTAAACTAATGTGTCTCGACCTTTTTTCAGGTACAGCTCTGAACCTTCGATAACAGTAATCGGAACAGAGGAATATTTACCTATTTATCTATATAAATAATAAGTTTTTTAAAAACAACTTAAAAACTTATTATAAAAATAAGTATTTATAATATATTTGAGAAGTATTATAAATTTTCTAATAGTTAGAAAATATTTATATTAGTTCCTTAACCTTTTTTGTGGTACAGCCCATTTATAGTGCAACCCAAAAATATATTTCTACTTAGATTGTATTATTTGACTATTGCTATCTATTGAATATTATATTTTGTTATAATAATTTTAAAGCAGAACTACAACAACAAAAATTTTTTGTTTTTATTTCATTGTATTTTTGGCGACCAGCTTTGATAAAGCTGTGTCGAGTATTACAATGTCAGTATTACCCATCATCAATGGTCTTTTTGGAAATATTGAAAAATAGCCGATTGACCCAAAACCATACATGACTTATATAGTTCTAAATTGTATTGTATTACCTTTATCATGAAAGACAATACAATACAATATTTTAGTTATCTAAACTATACGATCGTTTATAAGACTGTGTGATAATATTCCCTCGTTATATCTACTATCCGGCATTGACCTACCTATTTGTATAAATTAGACTAACTTGAACTTTTAGAACAAAAATGAGTGTAAACTATTTCCGAATACTTATAACAGCAGCAAACGATTATTTATAATATTAGCAAGATTTAAAGATGTTGAGAGTGTATTTACATTTTTTTATACATTTACTTAATTTTTTGGATTAAATACTTTTAAAAAGTATAACTGACAGGGGATATTTTTATGAGTAAATTTTATTTGCATATAAATTGCCTACCATTTTTTTTTCTTTGTTTTTTGTTTTTATGATTTGGATTTCTTGCAGCTAATATATTTTATTTTCGTTTAAAACTTTACATAAGAAAATCCAATTTCATTGAATTCTTTAAAAATAAAATAAAAGCAAAAACGGTATTAAAAATTTGCATAGCAAATGAAATAAAGTGAAATGGACGGCTTTACGACTTCTGCACTAAAAGGCCATAGAAATTCTGGGTGGGCGTTGAAACGCATAACTATGCAAAGTCAAAACTCCAAACTCCTACAAGCTTAAACGCAAAGTAACGGACTAAATTGGCAGAAATTGATGCGTTTTTTGTGCAACTAAAATTTAAATGAAATAACAAATAAAAGTAGAGTGAAGCAGAAATAATAAAAAAGAAAAAAAATCATATCTCATCTATGTGCAAATTTGCTTGCAATATAGAAATAGTGCTGTCAAATAATTTATAATTATAAGAGCAGTTATGAGCCATAGTTCTATGTTAATAGCTCTTCAATGCGTTGCGCTATTAAACATAAATTAAAGACAATATTGTATTTACAAGAAATAAGAAAAAATATATTAAAAAAAACACTATAGAAATCTCATACTAAAACTATTGACTTAAGAATTTAAAAAAATTTTAATAATTAATTAACAATTAATTACCAAAAAATTTAATTGCAAACAAATTCTTATGGAGAAAAAAATGCATTTCCGTGGTTTAAGAAAAAAACTATTTAGAAATCTAAACAACGACTTACAAAAAATATTTACTCCCCGCAATTAATTATGCCGCATGCCGTTCTCTTAACAATTGCAACAACATTTCCACAAACAACATCAATCGCCAACGCAGCAACATTAAGTGGCGCAAAACAGTTGAAGTTCGCCAGCCTATCTTGCTGCTGTGCTGGCAGTGATTCACCTTTGGTGCCTGTGCACAGTTGCATAAACATCTCAGCAGCAAAGACTACTTTCGATAAAGCCAATTCACGTGCTGGTGGCAAGCTCATCCGTTGCACGTAGTTCTTCTTTATACTACACTCCATGATGTGTAGTAATTTTAAATAACAACAATAAATTTACACTTCGACTGACCGGAACCTAAACTATTTGCAGCGAACTTTTGACAGTGAATACCAAAGCTAAGAATTTTCAATACGAAAAATATAAAAAAATTAAAAAACAAACAAATCAAATCAAATGAAGTTTAAAGATTAAATAAAAACAATATAAACAATATAATTTTTAGAAAATAATTCGGTAGATTGCATAATTATTTAAATGATTTCTTCTCTTTGATTATTTTTAGACATACATAAAAAAAGATAAATAAAGTCAGTGTATGACGCAGATTGCATGTTTTAGTCTAATGTTTCGTGAAGTTAACATTAACAGATAATTAGTAATATATAATATTATTATTTTTAAATGAATGAATAAAATATAGGATTTCAAATAAAATTTTGTATTATTCTTTTCTACTCTACAATAATATTAAATACAAGTTAAAGATCCGCCTCCAAACGATGTATGAATTTAAATACCTTGAAATAAGACTTAGCGCTAACGAAGATATGTACATCGATGACAATCCAAGAAAGAATAGATGTGAATTAATATACGTAAAAACCACTATTCACAAAACCACTATTAATTTTCGCATGTATTTTTTATGATGTCATACGACCAAAAAATTCGGGAATTATCAAACCCTATTCAAATTTTGGTTTTTGCTATGAACTATAGACACCTATAAATGCAAAATCGTAGGGAAAATATATAACAGTGGTATAATGGCTTATTTCAAATATTAGGATGGAATGAATAATTATGTCATAAGATATCAGAAATTCAAATGAATAAGGAAATTGATAAAAATAAAAATGGAATAGCGGAAAAAGTTAAATAAGGCGCACCAAAAATCTATTTAAAAATATTAGGAATAAAAGTTGGGAACAGAGAGGTAGCGCATAGAGAAGGATAAAAACAAATAGTTAAGGAAACGTTAAAACATGCCAAGAAAGATATTGAAGAAGAATGAAAGCAGTAAAAATATAGTTTATTTATTAATTTTTATATAAAACTAGAAATTAGAGATGTACATCTTTTTTTGTTACATACAACTGATTTGAGGAAAAGAAAAAATGATTTTTAAACAACTTTTAAAATATGATCAAATATTTGTGATCCACAAACTAGCAATTTGAAACTTAGTAGAGAAGAATGTCATTATTCCTTGTACTTATATGTAATTATACAGACGTTTTAAACTTTAGTGGTAGCTTGAAACATTTAAATATTTTTTAAAAACTAATAAATTCTGCTTACTTATGTTGATTTCAAGTCTGTTCAGTACCATAGTAATACTTAATATAGTAATACTTAATAATTTCTAAAGATTTTGAGCTGAAAAAGTTTTCTCGCACTTTTATAAAAATTTAAATAGATTTTGTATAATATTGTGTCTTTTGAGTACAGCCCCCTTTATTTCCCACTACCAATTCCACTAAATCAAATATTTATAGGTTTCAAAACTATAAAATGAAAGAATCACCCATTGGTATATTAAATAATTTTTAGTTAAAAGTCTATATATCTAAAAACTTGTTTAAATTAAACATCACTCAATATAATTAATTTATATGAATAACTGTATAAAGTATACAAAAATAAAGTGGGTATAAACTGTAATAAAATGAAATTTCGTACGGTATAAATAATATATATATTCTAAATACTACTTAACAAAGTTAGGATATCCTCAACAGAAGACATTTTATTTTTGATTCGAAAAGCGTACTGTCTTCCATCAATAAGAGTCGGTAAGCAATAATAAAAATTTGTGGTCGCAGTATTCCGCTATGTGGGACCTTATATCCAATTTTTTTTCTGTTCTATATTGTATATGTTTAGTTTATAATTGCAATTAAATAATTCAATTTTCCAAAGAACTCTCCTTCATTATTATGGTCTTGAAAAAAAAAATTGCTTTAAAAAAAATTTTGTGCTGAAAAAAATATAATTTAAACTTCTGTGCATATCAAGACCACTGTTAGAAAATACGTGAGAAATTATTGTTTTATTATTCAAAAACTATAACCATAACAATAATAATATAGTTATATATTTAAATATAAAGAAAGTTTTTTAAAACTTTTTTATAGATTCATTTTTGTTTATATGCATCGATCGAATGCATAATCTATATTATTACAGTTTATACTTTTTATATATGTACGTATTTTGCATAAAAATGTTTATTCTCAGTACTTCAACTGCAATAGCACGATTAATCAAAATAATTGATGACATTAAGCCATTAAATTAAAGTCAACAAAATGTTTATCAGTTTCAAAAATCTAACATAATTATTCAAATGCCTAGATATCTGCAAAGATATTGCAATTGCCGCCAGCCATACAAGCAAACTGAAAAGGACACTCGTATAACCTGGACATTGAAGCAAGACACACTTACAGAATTTAAAATCGAAACAAGACGTAAACTAAAATGAAAAATAAAAGTATACAATTTATATGTAAAAGTGAAAAAAGACAAACTGAGTCAATGGATAGATAATTTATCTTATAAAGCGGCTGACTAGTTGAGTTCATTGCATTGATCACATCCACAAAAACGCATCTGCATAGCGTAAGTTACGTGAAAAATGCGTAACTTCTTTAAAATTTATTACAGAAGTTGCTGTTAGCCGTAGCTGCTGTCTATTCTCATAACTATAACTCATTTCTTACCTATAAAAATTCATAAATACGAGTAGACTAACACAAAATCAATTTATATGCATAAATTTGTTAAATTAATTTACCAATTTTTATTTGCATTTATTATAAATTTGTTTTTTTTTTTTTTTCAATTTAATTTTTATTTCAATTTTATTGCAATTTGCCATTTGTCGGGCAATGAATTGTGCAACTTGCCATATGCACTTTTTGGTGTCAGTGCATTTTTGTGCTCATAGTTTTTCTTTTTGCATATTCAAATGATGCGCTGATTTATGAAGTTGACCGCTATTGTACAACTATTCATACTGCACACACAATCTATACGAGATTTATATGTGGTAATGTATGGACCACAACCACGACCAAGACCAAGACCAAGACCGAGACGAAGTATGAAATATTTGTTGCACTCACTAAGTTAATGACCTTCCACCATAAGTCTTCATACTTTGTCAGTGAAATAAAACTAAATGTGAAAAATCATAGAAAAAAATTGTTAGCAACACAAAATTGTTGCAAATCTTATTTGCCACACATTATTTTTGTTGCTAATTTGCATAATAGATGGAAATTTATTATGACAAGTTGCAATGCACAAATAATGTGTAAATATTCGTCTTTGCTTCGGATACGATATCTGTTTGTGTACTGAAATTGTTATAGAACTTATGAAAAGCAGGTGGAAATCCCTTAAATTATGGAACAAAAACAACTTGTTCAAATAAAATTTATTTAATGTTAAATATCGTGAAGAAATAATATTTTATGGAAAAGGAGATAATCATATATTGAGAAAAAAATTTTATTTTTTTGTTCATTCAACGCTTTAACTAACTATACAGATGTATTTAGTATTGCCAAATACCAATAATTAGTGCCCTTTTAAATATATTTAGCATCAAATTTCTCATATATAATTTTTAGATAACAAGGACTGAACTTGAAACCCCCCAAATTCTGTGTGATCTACATCGATTTTGATTATCGATTATTATTCTTACATTTCATTGTTCGGCATATACTATCTGCAGAATTTTAATCCACTTGAAATTAACTAAAAATGCATATATTGTTATTATACATTTTAGTTAAGTAATTTGATCATGTTGTTATATACATATGTTTTTTTTTTTTTTATTATTGTTTTCTTATATAATTTGAAACCTTCAATACAAAACTGTGGTACCACTAATATATCACTAAAAATACATACAGTCCTTTCTAAAATTACACTAAAACACAACTTAATAAAAGAATTGGCAGCAGCTAATTTTGTTTAATAAAACTATAATCAGAAAGATAGATTGACGCTAAGTTTAAAAAAAAATTCACTATCATAATACTTTATATCACTTGGCCTTCTTGTATTGCAATAAGAGCAGAAAATTCTTGATCAAGTAGAAACATGGGCGGTTGTTATCATTAATATTAGAATAAATAATCAATTGATAACTAAAAAGAAAAAGAGTTCTGTAAAAAGCCTCATTCCATTCACTATAAAGTCAAAAATGAATCGATAGTCCACAAAGTTTAACTAATTTAGTTAAAATCGTTTATTAAATAATAAAAAAATAATTTGTTTTATCATTCGAATCATTATTTTCTTTATATTTTATATGTAGAATACATTGAGTATAATAAGCCTTATTTATTTTATTCACATTTTGATTCAATTCTGGTTTTATTATTCCAAATAAAAATATTAAAAACATTAATTTTATTACACTATGTCTTAGAAAAATCATTTTTTCAGTATTCTTCTCAATAGCGCCGCGATTAACGCTAATTGAACCAAAAATGACTAAGTGAAATATTGTTTACAATAAAAAAGTAACGCTTCTAAATGTGCAACATGTGACCAAAGTGTTCACACAAATGTCTCTATAAGCTGATAGGTAATAAGCCATATGTTACGTCACTCTTAATAGACACTAGACTTATACTTGCAGAAAATAAACACAGAGTCTCAGATACTAACACCTAAAGTGTATTTACAGAAAGTCTGTCGGTTCGTAATTCAGGCAAACAAACAAGGAAGCCACTTTTGACAAATTCTTTGCTTGATTCGATCAAATCAATTTTACACTCGAATCTGCAGCAATTTCTTTAAGTTGCTGAAGTCGTTCTGAAGTGCTTAGGTTAATTAGTGTTATTCTGCTGTAAGGAAACTGTGTCTTTATGGAAAACTTCACATATGTGCTGATTAGAATTGAACTTCAATTAAAGCAATGCATTGGTAACACAGTAAAATATATATTTGCTTATAAGAAATGACGTTCTGGAGAAAGCAGCTTGCGTTACATTATAGCGAAAATAAAGTAGCTACATCGGTTGGGTAAAGAACTGTGGCAATATGTGACAATATGTGACACCATCAATACTGTCAATTGGCAATTGTATTGACAGCTTACAAATATTTATTGCAGCATGAACTTGAAAGACCTTTTAGCAAATGATTACAAAACTTTTAGTGACAATTTGCTTAAAGCAATCGACGCTAAAAAAATAATTTGACTGTTCATTTAAAAACAACAACATAGGTCTATATATGTTAACAAATAGTGTTTTGTATAAATTAATATAATTTTCTTAAATTTCTACAATTTTGAGTGACAACTGTAATTTCTAAGAAAGGAGTACCAAATCAATAATTTAATGTAAAAGACATTATTTGATAAATGATTCTATTTATTTAATCATGAAAAATTCTAGATAATAGATAAAGAAGTCATAAGCTAAAACATTAATGATATACAAACTAATTATTTCAACTTATTTTTATAGTAAACGTGTGATAATTAAGCTGGGTTTGAAGTCAATCTTCATAATGTACTGGAGTTTATGTCCTCGTAAATTATTTTGTTTTAAAATACAAAAAAATTAGAATCTTGTTATTATGTATATATATATTTCAAATATTAAAGATATCTTCAAGTTATAAAATATTAGATATACATAGAAATTGTGAAACTTTGTCTGGTAACAAACATGGCAAATAAGATTCCATCACTACGTAGAGCAAGCCGTGCTTAGCCATCTTATCTTAGTCTCACTAAGAGAGCAAATTTTAATGACGGAGTAATTCTTAACTGTTTCCATATAACTGAATATATCTTTGAATACATTAAAAAGGTATCTAAAAATTGTATGCAGTTCAATATTCATTTCAACTCTAGCCGACGGATGCACATTTATTGAGTTGTTTACTTGGCTGAATTTTTCTAAGTTTAAAAAAAATTTATGTCAAAATATTATATATTTTATGTATTATGAAATTAAAGTTTATGTCTACAAATTTGCATATTTATCATTAATAATGATAATATTTCGTAATAAATATTTCAATTACTGATTTAATAAATTGATTCCTTAAAATACACATGCACAAACAAACATTATTATGCATTATATATTCTTTATTTACTCTTATGCATTTAAATTATTTTATGATTTTTGCCATATCATATAATCACTTTTAAAATTATATTTATATAATTATATAAATTCTATATAAATATATTATATAAATATTATATAATAATAATTATATACAAAATTATAATTTATTTTAAGTGAATTATTAAATTATTTTGGAAAGCACTAATATAATTAAACTTCTCAAATTCTCACACATAAATAGGCAATAGAATTTATTTTATTAATTAACTTTGTACAGTATTTTATATACTCATATATATAAAATACATTCTGTCCTATAGTACGTATCTACTATTCTTTTAAATACAATGTCCTACATTAAAATAAGTGTCCCGTTTATATGAGTGTCCCGTTACCACTTCCCTTACATGCTGCTGTCTAGTTACATTAGTCCAACTAAAAGACTAATGAGATTTGTGTACTCATTTTTTACATCACTAGCCATACGATATTGAGTTTATGTGACCATATTAAAAACATCTAAAGAAGTAATATCAATTTTCATACTCTCAGACTAAATTGGATACTTAATGTCAAAACAACTTATGATGGCAGTAATGCGTAGACGTGAGAATATCCATCCTTAACGATTGCAACTTTACAACTTGTACTCAAAGATTTAATCTGATTTATTATGAATTGATATCAAAACTAAAAGCATACAGATGCAGCCAGTTGATCCTTATACCATGAATTTAAAAAATACAAGTACTCGTATATAAACATAAGCTTAATGTGATGATTATACGTAATAATATACCATTTGAATTGATACGCAGACATAACACCACAACAAATAAATGCAAATAAAAATAATTTTAATAAATAATTACGAGGAATTAAAATCATAACGCATAAAAGTTTTTAATCCATTTATAACTAGTGTGAAGAACAAGTTGCATTAACAAGTCCAGCACGCATCCAAGTATCCAAGTATCTAAACAACCACAGCAACTTAACAGTCTATAACGAAGCAAACCAGGAGGCGGAGCTATAACATTAAATGCCAGCAAACAAGTAGGAGTGCTGTCGACTTAAGGCACCAGTATGAGTTGTTGTTAATGAACTTAAAAGGTATTTTGCCCATGTTATTAGGCCACATAATGAATTTGCATATGGGAAAAAAAATTAAGAATGTTGCTGAACTATTTTAGTACAACGGACATATACGTATGCAGACGCTTACATGGACCACCGACTGCGTATTTCTGATACGCACGACATTCCAAGTAGCTACAATTTTTCTCGAATATTTATATGCACGCACATCGATACCATTGCCACCTACTTAAGTGACACAAGCAAGTGTCAGCAAGCCGAGCCGGAAACAGAACAGAAATGCACCAAATTTGTTGATAGCCGTAAAGACAATTGCACTGATTGCGTCTGCAGTAAACTCAATGTTAACCAAGAAAGTTGGAAGTGCAGTGCTTGAAAATTATCAGCATGTGTCCAAAGTGAATAACATTTACTGCTGTGCTGGCAAGACAAGGGCGCTATGCAGCAATTGTTCTAGTTTGCTAACTAGTCTAAAATATATTGTAGAGCATGCAGAGAAATCAACACAACAAAAATGCCTGGCTATAAGTTCTTAAAACTAACAGACAACACAAAATAAACTAAATAAGTTAACCAACAACAAAGTTACTGTTGACAGCAGTAATTAAAACTTGATTAAAGTCATTCTTACGAGCGCCTAATTCTAAGTATAACATTAGGTTACATTCAGGGAATCTGATCTGAGGAAGTTGTGAGCAAGTCTACGAAGTGGGCGCTTTGTATGACTTTTGATTTATTTGAAATCAATAATATATCGAATTAATCAGTTTTCTATTGACTTGTGTAGGTTGGAGTCATCGTGCCCGCCATTCATGTACCTGACTTGGCGTATAATTAAGCGTTAAATTAAGCCATTAAATTTGTTTAAATAGACTGAATAGAGATGATTAGGCTAATTCTGAGAAGTCGTTAACATTGCATTGAAAATTGATGGAGTTAATGAGTTCAAAATGTCAACAAATGTATCTAGAAAGAGAAATCTAAATTATAAAATGCTTACCGTTATTTTGTAGATTTATATTATTTTACTTTTGATAATACTAGTTTACATTAGTAATATAGAAATTGTAAAAAACCTTTAATTGTTTTTAAACATCATTTGCTGTATTCAATGGTTGCTTGTAAATGATATAATAATTTTGTAAAAAAGTGTTTACTTTTAAAAACTTTTAACTATAGGAAATAATAAATCAATATCAGTTATATGTGAACGCCCTTTAAACAGAAACATTATCAACTTTGCTAACTTAACGCATAAAAATGATTAAAGCTTTTACAATAAAAAAAAAAAGTTGAATATTCCATATCTGACAAAATGCCGACAAGGATATGATTTAAATGCCAACAAGGTAATTGAGCGTGTTAAAATTGTTAATACATATTTTTTTCTTTTTAATCTGAACATATTAAGGCATTTATCAGATTATTTTGTAAAAAGGATTATAAACAAGCGCTCATCTACAAAGTTAAATACTAATAACACCAAACAAAAAATATAACAAAAACACTTAAATTATATATTAAATAAATAAATTTCCTAAAACGAGACCGTGTAAACTAGCGCCAACCAGCCACACCCGCTGCTAATCCGCCTTATGATATACGCAGATTAAAATCAAAACGTAACCAATTTAGTTGTCTACATCGACAACGATTGAATGAGCAATGGCAGCGGCGACTACAGATGCGGTACTAGACACTAGCACTAGCACTGGTACTGACAATGACCATGGCAATGGCAATGGCAATGGCGACGTCAATCTCGGTGTCTTTACCAATGTTGATCATGTCGGCAACTCAAAGTTAAACCACGCAAAATTCTAGCTTTCATACAATCGCAAATATATACATTCATGCAATTGTGTTGTAAAACGTGATCACAAAAAGCGCATCGGCAGCTCATAATAGCAGCAGCTAATAGAAAGATTTATCACTTTCCTGGTCTGAATACTGAGCTAAGCTTAACACCAGATTTGCCATGAAGCGATAACGAAACAGAAGTGCTGCACACAGTATTGCCTTAAGGGCACCAACTGTAAGCTGCTAAATACTATACAGAGATGGTATACGTACATGGGCATACGTACATATCTCCTTTTCACCAAATGGGGCTAATATGGAATTGTATATGGTTAAATAGTTTAACGAGATTTTAAAGTTACTATTTCAATTTTCGTGCATTTGTCTAAAGATGTGCACTCAATTGTAGCAATTGGCCAATATAATTTATTTTTATTTCGATCGCTTGTTTTAGGATTTTAATTTATGGCATGCAAATTGCTTACTTTTATTGCATTTTCATGTTAATTTTGAATGTAAGTGAAAAATACTGCTCAGAAGAAGTAAACCAAATACTAATAAAATTGTTGAATGACCTGAATTTATTTCTGAACCAATTTTAGAAGAACACTTATTATAACTGAGGAAAAAAAACTCTTGAAAAAATAGGTGAGAATAGTAATAAAATATTTGGTTTAGGGAAACCAATTAAAAATATTACTGAAATTAAATAAATTTAAAATTGAGTTCTATGGTAATCGAATTGTTGTTCAATAATGGGCTGGATAAGACATGACATCTCCGCACTTATTAGTGATTAGTGAATTGTGTTTGAATATCTAAACGGAGAACAAACAGTTTCATATTCTACTAGCTTAATGGAATATGACTTGCGACGACTAAACTCTAATAACTAACTACCAGTTACGATAAACCATGAGGACTGGGAAGGAATATTTCAATGAAAACCAAGACTGTGCTTTAGTTATAGTGCGCATGAGATTAAGAAAAAATACTGTACAATTTGATAAATTTCATTATTATTAGAAATGGGAGATATACGTATATTTTAGTAGTAAACGTATTTATGATATCTTAACTGAGATATGGTGGAAAGCGAATAAATGTAAATCAGAATTCAACAAGAACTTAATTATGTACGAATAAAATAATAAAGTAAGTAAAAAGCTTATTGCCTTCTTTTTTGAGATAGATAGAGATAGATTTCTTGCCATAGGAAAAAATATTTTAATTAATAGTATCATTATGTAGTATTATTACTATTCTTTAACTAAAACTTGATTGAATGCAAATAAAATTTGTGCTTATCTATTAATGTAAAATTTTGATTACAGCTGATTATTACTAAACACAAAAAAATTTAATATAAACAAAAATATATACTACTGATTTAAATTCTGAGATGATTATCTTGGAATAGAATCAAATATTTCAGACTTTTTTTTCATGATTATCACATAATTCATAAAACAGAGTAATAATAGTTCTTTGAAATAAAGGTATTTGAATTATATTCAAATGAATATAATAATAAAATTTAATTTCTTCTAAATCAAATTCTTCTTCTAATTTCTATTTTTTAATCTTAATTTTTTTTTTGGTTTTATATTTGTTACTGGGCTTAGATCGTTTATTAACACATAAATTTATAAAAATATTTTTTAAAATAAAATAAATAATATTACACTTTTTAAACTGTGCTAAACATTTAGTTACATTTTAATTTTTATACAAAACTTTTCATATCACAGATATTTCGTTCTACTTTGTAGGCCGTCTTCAGTGCAAAATAATAATAAAAGAGTTAATAATTTTTTATATAGATTTTATAGATCTTTATAGATAGATTATTTTTATGCAATTCTTGAATAAAAATAATATACTAATAATAAATACAATAAACTGGTATAGTGTCCACTGTATGGCACTTTTTAAAAACTTTAATCCCTGATACTTCAAATAAATTTTTTAAACCACACCAATGAAATTTTAAAAGTATTTACTCATAAATGTAAGCAAAAGTTTTAAAAAAAATTTTTTGTAACTAATATTGTTTTATAAGTACCATAAAGTTAATATTATATACGTACAATATTAAAGTTTAATTAGTTTTTAAAAACTAATTACTTTAAACAACTGATGTAACTAAAGCTGCGTCATTAAAAAATTATTAAAAATAAATTTTTTTTCTTTAAAAATACTTCCTAAATGACTGGAACAGTTTAAAGTTCATTGACCTTTTTTAAGCCCTTCATCTTTAAAAATTCCATAAGTAAGTAAGTATCAGTATTTAACTACCTATAATGTTTCTATTTATAAAACATTGCCAATTTTACAATATTATTTATTTGAAATTATCTACGTAAATGATAATCTGTTACCAACGGTCTAAAGCTGAAAACTCGGAAAGTGTGTCTTAAAAAATTTTAACAACACTTGTCAGATTTATTTTTCACAAAAAAATACACAATAAATTAATTATGTCTTTAAAGTAGAAATATACTGGTATTTACTACATTGTATATCATTGTTTATTATTTTTACAATAATTACAATTCAATTTACTGCTGAAGTTATTTAAACATTGACTTTGGGCAACATGCGAGTAAGACAATTTGTAAATATTTTTTCACTTATTAGCACTCATTTGACGTTTTGAAATTGTAACAAAATAAATAAATATTTTGTTAATTATTTCATGCAAGAGTATTTTATGTACAGCTTATTTCAAAAGTATTATTTAACAGACTTAAGTAAAAACCCTACAAATTTTATTAACTGCTGAAGTTTTGATTACTTAAAAATTTAAAAATAAGATTTTATTTCCATGTATGTTGAATATATTTGTAATAGAGAAGATGCGATATTTGAATAAATAACCGAATAAAATAATTTGAATAATATTATCATAATTTAATAGGTATATGGAAACTAAATTCATTTACGAAATGTAAATGTATTAAATGTATGGTCTAAATATGGAAAATATTCGGAAATTATAGTTTTTTTTCAAACAGATGGAAGCGAGAACCTTCATTTTAATTGTTTAATTAATTACTAATATGTAAATCAAAATTTGCTATTATTTATCTGTTATCCGTAAAAATTTATTATATTAAATTATTATTATATTATATTAAATTATATTAAAATGGATTATTCCATTCCAAGTTTTTTAAAATTTTCTTTGAAAAGAATACAATGCAACACATCTTTTTTATAATAAAAGATTATTAAAGCTTAAGGTTTATTTTATATCTAGAAAAATATATACTTTTTAAAGGATGATACAGTAAAAAATACTCTTTTCACTAAAGATTTTCACTAATTATTTGGATTAAATGAATCTTAAGTGACTTAACAGGGAGAGAGTTCATTAAGATTGATATATAGGATATTAAAATTGCTAAAGACACTAAAATTTTGTGAAAACTATAAAATTTTTTAAATTTATTTTTTGATCTGTTTATTAAAATGGTTTTTTATATATATTTTATCTGGCTGTAGGTGGTTTCTTGTTAAATAATTATACGTTTAATACTTTTTATTATACTCTATATTTCGACTTTCCTTGAGAGTCATCATCAGGGTAACGATTACGATAAAAAATATTAAACGTTTAATTATTTAACAAGAAAGGGTCTACAGCCAGATTAAAAATATATATAAAAAACCATTTTATGAAAACTAAATTTTGACATCATTTAGACAATTTAAAATTTCTGATGCATTTTCTTAATTTATTGTCCTATTCTGCCAAACTAAGTTCATTAGTTTAAAATGTGATTCAGTTTCATCCGCAAATGGGATATGAATATAATTATCAGATCAATTAACCCTATTTATTTTTTTTAAATTAACTTAAATTAAGTAAATATTTATTTTTACTTAATTGTTGCTTCAAATCAAAAGCTTTTCTTTTTACTCGTGAAAAGGAAAATTTTTCAAATATTCACCCTCTCCCTTCCGATCCATGACCATGTGTTGGAAAACGTTATCTCTTCCAATATGTTAGAGTTAGAAAAAATAAATATATCTAGAACTACTAATCCCAATTTATTGATTTCGGTTTGTATTAAAAAATTTTACAAAATTGAAGAAATTGGAGCTCATCTACAATTCATTTTTTATAATTTTATATAAGTACAGTAAAATAAAATTTATTGTAAAGTTCACGTTCATTTCAACTGAAAAGTATTTCCTTATCAATTATATGTAAATTGCATATTTACGAATAAACGTATATATAGTATTTATGTACGTACCTATGAATACAATCATTACAAAATTCATAAAAACTATAAATTTATAAAACTGAAAATCCGTATAAAATTTTTTAGCAAGCAATTATGTACACACAAAAATAAATTAATATTTTATTTTAATATATTATTGTTAATTAAAAAATTATTAAAAATAATGTAACTCATATAGTTGATTTAAACAATAACTTTTTTAATTTAAGTTATACAAATGTGTATATATAAATGTGATTTAAAAATGTTTATTCTACTTGCACTAAAAAAATGTGATATATACCAATTAAAATACTCTTCAGTAAGAAAAATAAATAATTATAAAATAAATTCACGCAATAAGCGATTTACTAAATTACTATATTATTATAACTGAATGTTCCCATTTCAATAAAATGGGAGACAATTTAAAAAGTGATTTATGCATCTTGTCTGCATGCCTTGTTAATAGGCTGTGAAGTGTAGGCAATTTGTTAAATATTTTACTCATATAATTATATCAGTGTTTTCGAATTATGTTAACAAATTTGTATGATCCGATGTCATTTTTTACTTAGGTTCACTTTATTATAAAACGGCTAATTACATTTTTTCATGCTACAAAACGTTATTGTTCGCAGCATTTCTTGGGCGACCTAAAAAATTAATATTTTTGAACGGGAATAGTTTAAACAGTTCTATATTATTAATATACCGTAATTAGGAATAAAAATTAAAATTGAATTTAAAAATCATATAAGTATTCGCACGAAATAGAAATTATTTTGGCAACTATTTTACTAATATAAAATATAAAATATATTTTAAGAAAATTTTTTGTCTAATCACCAGATATTGCTATACCAGATATTGACAAATATACATCAACAGTGGTTTTTGGAAATATTTTTTTTATTATTATAAATAGGATAGACAACTGATCGTTAGCTCAGTGATGATGCTTTTCAAATTTGATGGATTTCAAGTTGAACACCATCAAAAGTAATATTCTAAAAGTCTAATATTCAGACAAAGAATGCAATAGTAAAAATATTTCCAAAAGTTACTTTACGATTAAAGCTGTCAGACTCAGCTGTAGAACTAGTAATGTATGTTCTTTAAATATGTATGTTTTATGTGTTCATATATATGAATCAGAATTCGTGAAAACTGACATTACTCTTTAGTAAATAGAGACCCAGCAAAATATATGACCCAGCAAAAATATTTTACATGAGAACTTAACTTTCTATGTCCTTCACTTGAATTTTATCTTTTATCTTATATATAATACATTAACAAGACGATCGCTTTTTCCTTCCCCTAGCTAAGTATTTTTCCATAAATATCTCCTAAAAAATGTTCCCTTCTTATAAAATTTAAAATAATACACACAATAATTTTTGAAAGCATTCTCTAAGTAACATAATGATTTTACATAAAATTTAATAAATAATTTTATTTGTTTATGGGTGGGCTTTTTTTGATTACACATATACTTCACTGTAGTGGCAATAAAAACATAAAAAAAAATTCTAACAAATTACAAACTTTTTACTCAATTAAATGCAATTAAAAATTTAATCTTTAAAAACTCCAGAAAAATAAAATTTTCAAAAAATACATAATTGAAATAATGATTTGAGATGTGCAGAGAACTTAGACGCTTTGAGTGCACAATTTTCCAAATCATCACATGCGGCTGCTCCATATCGATAGACAAAGGTTAAATATAATTCAACTGTAGTTGCCGCAAATGCTGATCAAAATCATTCACACAATTAAAGATACAAAATTGAAAAAAAAAATTACTTGAAAATTAAGAGAAAAATAATTAACCAAAAAAAATTCAATAATTCCACATAAAACCAAAAAAGACTTCCTAACTTTCACTGATTTTCTTTGTGGAAAGCAAGACATTGGCATAAGTTCACTTCGCAAGAGTTTAAATGGAATCAGTGGAGTTGGCTCTGCTATAATGCAAGACTGCAGCAATGTACGTCCGTGTTGACAGGAACAACGACAGCTTGCAGTTTGGAGTTTTTAGAAAAAAATTTGTATTTTTAATAAAAATTTTGAAATATTGTGTTAAATAAAGTGTTCAGTTCAATAAAAAATAAATATAAACCAATAGCAAATAACTGGAAATAAGATATAATCCATCATCGAAATTCAATGCATTGCAGGCTTCACATAAAATGATCTGTATGCAGCTCGTACAGATATTTAAAGGCAGTTTGGTGAAGTTAAAATACTATAGAAATTTGTTGGAATTTTTATTTTTATGCACTATTATAAGATACTCTACAAAAATTACAACAATAAGAAGTAAATTTGTTATATAGAGCTTCTTAAGTTAATTACGAAATAATTCGCTGCTCTTTTATAAATATTTCAGCAAGCAACTCAATTTTCTTTTGATCAAATTGTTAATTTCTCAGATCGTTAATTGATGTTTCAGATTTAAAGTTTGTTTATTGAAAAACTACTTTAATTGTAGATAATCAATTTCATATTAAAAACTTTATTTGCCGCAACTTCATAAGATTTTGATACACTTAATTAAAACAAAAGATACTCACAGGTATCTTAATAAAATAATAATAAAAAAAAATTAGGTGAAAATTAGGTAAAAATTGCTATTGATTTATTCAGTTGAAAAACAGTTGTTTGTTTATTTTAATTAATTATTTATGAAAATAGATCTCTGAATCGGATCAGTTGGTTTGGCGCTAAAATTTATTACAAAATTCATTGAAATCATTAAGAAAATAGCTTAATTAGCTTAAGTGGAGCATTTACATAAGTAAAATCATTTATTTTCAAATGTTTTTATGTTTTAGTCGAATAATTTCGAGTTCCTTACTTTTACATATTATACATAAACAAAGTTTACCATTTACAGCCGGTTTTTCTGCATTCCTACTTTATTGTAATCGTATCTGATTTGAAGCTATTTTTTCCCTTATAATATCTATTCAATTGATTAATTATGAAATAAAATATTAATAATTTAACAGAAAATTAAAGAAATAATTAATTATAAAATTAAATATTAATAATTTAACAGAAAATTTAAGAAATAATTAATTTTATTTTATGAATATATTTAATAAATTAAAATATATTTTGTAGAGGCTAGTTGAAGTAAGTTATTACTATTAGTTTTAAAAGCATTTTTATTATTTTAATCTACTTATACTGCAAAAGAAATTTTTAACTATAAGTGATAATTCTAAAACATATTCAAAGATGTATTACTGAAAAATAATCGATTTGATTACAAACATTTATGATTTTAATTTCAACAGTTCTGCTATTAAAGGCTTCTAGTTGTTTTATAATTAAAAGGTAATCATTTTCTAACAATTTATTTATGTTTATTTATTTTTTTAAGCGGTTTTTATAGATACTAAAAATTATTGCTGTGTTTTATCTTGGTACTTCGTACTTTCCAAAAAACGATTTTATTTAAATTAAAACCGTAAAAGGCTTTATATATTACTAGTTTCCAAACAAACAACATAATTGCTTTAATTTATTTTTCAGATAAATTTCAAAGCTGCTCTTGGACTAGTTCATCTACCTCAAATATAGCGATACACTCCCAAGAAAGTACATAAAAAGTCTAGACGAAATTTCGTAACAATTTTAAAATATTATATTTCAATGCCCAATATATATAATTAATTATTGCAACATAATTATTTTCTGATTAATTGCTTAAATTGTATGTAATTCAATTGCAAAAATACATAATAAATTAAAATTATTGAACCAATAAATTAATTTTAATGACCTCGCTCAATCTAAAAATGTTATAGCAATTAAATATAGCAATTATCATTATGCATACATGATTTTATTTATATTGTAATTAAATAATTGAACATATTAAGATATATAAATGCGTAGTTAAATAAAATATCTTAACAAGATACATGATACATTTCATTCCTAAAAATTATTCACGCAGTAATCAGCTCTCCTTTACAGAAAATAAATAAATAATTAAAAATCTACGTATAAACATGTTTTATTAACATTTCTTATATTTTTTATTTCTTATTGAGATCTATATCCTTCACATTATTATGCTCAAAGAATATTTGAGTTTATTTAAGTAATAATAGAATAAAAAAGAAGTTTTAGATCCATGGAGCTACATATATTTTTGATTTAGTGATACGTTTTTCTATCTATTTGATGCCTTTTCATGTTTACTTCTATGCAAACTGATCTCTAAAACAGTTAAAACTAATCGAGTGAAATATTATACTTTTTGTGATCAACACCCAATTAAAATAATTTCTTAATATGAAATTGTATGCAGATCTGTGGTCAATTATTGCTTAGACTGATAAAGTGATAAACAATAATCTAGTCAAGGTGTAGAGAGGGGTTTTGAAGAAAATTCGAGTTAAAAAAGAGTATAAGTGCTTAAGTGCACTAGCTCAAAACAGCTTCAACATAATAAATTATATTTTTTTTAAAAATAACAAATAAATTTTATAAAGTAAGCAATAAACTTAGTATATAAATAGAAAATACCTAGTACTATCAGTATGAAGTGTGTCCATAATTCAATGCTTACTATTTTATATTTGTTTAAATTTTTCATTTTTTATTTAAAAAAAAAATATTTATTATTTGATATTTCTGCGTGTAAGATTTTCTTAATATTTTTATGTAAGATTGTTAAGTATAATTCAATTCAAAAAGCATAAAATTGATTTGCATTCATACGCTTATTACTTTTGTAAGCCAATGACGAATGCATTTAGGAGCCATGAAAATGCCATAAAATATATTTAATCCGACAGTGTAACAATATTGCACACAATTTAATCGAAGTAGGCGTATTCACAACGTAACTCAATAAATTATCTTGAGCAACGAAATTGCATAAAAATTAAGGCACCTATTATGTGATTAACAGTTGCTACTATTTTATCAATCACTTCAAGTTAAAAATTATATAACTTAGGGTTCCATTATGATAAGGAAATTTAAACTCCATTAATAATTTGGAACACGATTATTTAGAATATTTACTAAAGTCTTAATGTAAAGTCTTGGCTAAATATCACAGGTGGAACTTAAAAGTAAATATCTGAGTCACATCTCAAGGACGTTAATACAAGACCATTACGACGAATTGAAAGTTTGCTATATAGAAATGAACACGTGTGTTTGTTTTGGGGAGTGCGGTTACAAAGTCATGTCTCTCCAACTAAAATTAGATATTAATTGTATATAAATAATTTTAACTTAAGATGTTATTAAGTTAAAAAAGTTAGATCATCACTGATGTAATGGTGCTTATTTCAACTAACACCCAATAAAACAGGCGTACTGTGCTAATTTATGCTCCTCTTATTTCTGAAACTCTTGCAGTGGCACTTAAAAGTTAATTGTGTATCCTAAAAATCTATATACTATGTATAAAAATTCAAAATTTTTATTATGCACTAATTCCTTAAAAGCAGAACCCCCTTCAAATTTGATTTGACATGATCTTCATAAATGTATTTTAAGACATACTTATTGAAATTGTCTTTTGCAATAAATTGTAGAATTAAGATTAGACACCATAATAAAAAACTTAAGTAAAGTTTGCCATTATGTCTAAACATTTCTTCATGAATTTTATATGTCCTATGTTAGGTAGTTCAATTGAATTAGGTTATACTATAGATATATATAGTAAACATTTTCAATTAATTTATAGAAGTATTTTCTTTTATTTCTATTTAATGCAAATAAACTGTGTTATTTAAAGTAATTATCAGAAACCGCGACAGTATGTATAATAGAACAATTACGATTAGAATAGCAATAATATACGCATGGCAATATCTAGAATAATACGATTACACATGAAGCATTTCTTCTGTTATGAGAAGTTTATACAAATTTCTAATAACTATTATTGTTACTTTAAAGAAAAAAACTTTATTATTGATCAGTAACTAAGTTTAATTAAGATATGTGAAATAGTTAAGATTCCATAATCTTTTATGTTTCTGATTATATCGAATTATATGTTATCGAATTATACTTAAGTACTTTAAATATCTTTTTTAGATATAAATAAATAATTTATTTTAAATAACTTTTTTCAGATAAGTGTATTATGTATGATGTTCAAACCATAGAACTCGATTTGATTATACCGGAAAGATATTTTTATATCAGGCTGAACCCGGTAAGTCATAAATTTACGTATAAGTGTGACATTTTTTGTTAAAACAACTGAAAAATCTTTTAATTAATCAAGTTTTCAAACAAAAATAGCTTATAACTTATAACATTGAAATAAAAAAAATAGCTCGTAATAAAAGAATATATTATTAATTTTTCAATAAACTCCATATGAATTATTCATATTATCAAAAAGAGATTAATAATTTTTAATACAACTTCTATTCCCACGATATCCCGAAACAATTTTTAATGCCAGACACAATGGACTTTTCTTTGATACCCAGTACCTTAGGATATATTGAAAGTTATATATCCTAACCGATTTTTTATTTCTTGCACCAAGTAGCTCAAGAATTTATGGAAGTTATACCCTGTCGTAAATGTATATTATAACGTTTTACATTATTAAAGTTACTAGTATTTTTTTTCAAAGTATATGTTTTTTCTATTGTTAATACGTATGTATGCCGCCAAAATGTTAATATTAGTACCTTAGCTAAATTTTGCACAGATAGCTAAACTATTACCAGTTCAAAGTAAGAAATAAATATCTTTTATTTATGATGCTTTATGTTAATTAATTTTTTATTATAAACAACAATTATCAACGTTATGAATAGTTAGTTTTTTATTGACCAGATTTTATCAAAAACATGTCACAACAACATAAAAAGTCCAATCAAAATGCCTAAAACTGTCAAAAAAATTATTTTTGGAATGTTAACTGCAAAGTTACAGCTGAGCCATAGCAACTTTTAAAAGATATTTGCTACTTACAACAGTAATTGAATTTAGTGCTGCCACATAGAAACAGATTTTGAAATTTAACTGCATCAATAATGCATTTTATTGTAACGCTTAATAAAACATAAACAAACGATCTTACTAATCTAAGCAATACGACTACCAATTCAATCTGCACTTGTTAAGCTTTATGTTTACAGATACTCAGATATTCAGATAGTGAATTACAATTATACAAACTACATACCATACAATCGAATATACGTATGCAATCACTCGACAGTCAAGCACCACTTCATACGTACTCAACTTCATAGTACAGAAACAAAATTAACTTAAATGAAGCAATTCTTAGTATCTTGCAGATATAATAGTCGGTATCTTATGTGTGGGTGTGAAAAGATTTTTGCATCAATGCCTCTGAAACGTTTAACTGGTAGCCGGCATTAGTTGAATACTACTTTAACTTCAGTATTTGTTGTTCTTCCACCAATTCAACATTCTACAATTGAAGTATTTGTATTTTTTGTTTGTTTATATGTTATTGTTGTTAAAAATCAAACAAAAAAACTTTGAAGTTTGCAAATAAAAACAAGAATGCCGCAGAAAATGTGTCTAATGTGGCAATTGACATGCGTGTCTGACAAAGTAATTATAAAGCAAACAAATCGCGGTAGTGGCGGCAAAGTATCTTCATCAACACAATGTGATCACCCATACACTACTAGAATCCACCAGATGTACTGTTGCAATCGTATTCAGATACGGTCTCGTATCGAGAAAGTAAATTGCACTATTGCAGCGCGGATTTGCATTATGTGGGTGAACGGTGCTGTTTGTGAGTATTTCTGGCACCAATAAAGTGACTGCTCGTATGATAAAAAACTATAACAGCAAAGCAGCAAAGTGATAATTTAACAGCAATACAATGTGTAGTTTATTTGAACTAAAATGATGTTTTAAAGTGTTGATAATGATGATTGCACTCTTGGTGCATCAATTATAAGGGTATTAAATGAGGCATGAAATTGGTTTAGCAGTTGGAATATGATGTTCTGATGTGCATTAGGCATAAGTCGTGTACTTTAATAAAGTATTAGCTATTTGAATGGGTAATTAATTCAGTGAAAATTAGTAAATTTGCGAATATAATATGTTGCAAGAAATATTTTGTTGAGACTATAATAAAAAAGTTTGTTACATAAATATGAATTCCAATAAAAGTGAGGTAGAAGGAAACGAAAAAGTACTATCCAGTGCTGAAATAATATTAGCAAAATTAGATTTAGATAATGGAAAATATTAAACCAAAAAAAAAAATCTAAATAGATTTCTAATCTAAACAAATATATTTATTATTATTTATTAAATACGAAGAAAATATTTATTTTTTCTGAATTTTATTTAAAAAGTTAATTAATTTTTATGTATTTATTTGATACTTAGTACAAATTTTGAAATTGAAGTATATCCACTTTTTTCATTAAAGTAAACCGCAGTGTTCAACTTAGTCACACTCCGTTTAAGTGTCAAGCCACAAAATGTTACTTAAATTACCGTTGAGTCAGGTACTTTTTTTATGACAGCCCAAGCATCAATCCAAGCTGAACTTACATTTAAAGTATATTGGCATGCAGAAAAATGAGAGAACTGGGAATGGAGTCAAGTGTAGGAAACTGCAATCCTACTGCTTGCACTCATAATGCACTTCTTTTTACTAAATCACGTTTGCTAAAGTGTTCGGTAAAAGTAATGAATGGCAGACACTTTACTTCGGTTTTGGTAATTTAAAACTCTGCATGTGCCTAATGTTTGCAAACAAAACGCCACAAACTCATATAGCTATATATATATATAAATGTTTTGTATATAATAAAGGTTTTTTTTTTCAATTAGACTTAATATACCAAACGTTTTTACTGGGCTTCTTTATACTACGTGGGTGGTAATATATTGCATATTTTTGACATTCTTGAAGTATGTATGCATTGGTTATGATTTGATAAATTGTAGTTAACGTCACTATAGTAAAGTTATATTTACACTTACAACTTTTAATTATTTTAATAAGACATTTATTCAAAGACAGTATTCAAATATCACTGTTAAATAAGCACTAAACCAATTATATGTATTGTTTTTATAACTTTCCATTAAATCCATAATTTGCAATGTAAATTTATATTGTATACGAATACACTAAAAGTTGAATAAAATTCTTGAAGGGGTTAATATAATTACACTCAAATTGATAATATTACTTATTTTTATGACTTCTACAACTACAAAAAAATTACCACAACTTCAATATATCTAATATAAGCCCACCCTTGAACAATTTCAAGCAAAATACAAAAAAGACACAAACATCAAAAATAGAGTACGTATTTGCATCCGCATCATGGGATCATTTTATTCAATTAGGTTCACTTCCTACTTCTGTATGTGTCATAGAACAACAATGACTAAGCGTGTGCTTAGCAGCAATTTACAACTATCCAATATAATACTTCCATAAACTTAACTTAGGCATGAATTAGGCTATAGAAAACTAACATCTACTCAGGAAAGTATCTTTTGTGGCCACGATAAGTACGCTGAATTAACTGCACTACCAGCAGTTTAACTATGTACACAAAGCTATTTAAGTGAACCGTACTTCCAGACGCACTTATGCATTTTTCCTAAAATGTAGGTCTTATCAGCGGAAATCATCTTGGTTACAAGTGCACACATATACAATATACGCATAAATATGTAACAGCTTATATGCTATAATACACAATAAAATCAAATAAAAGTGAGGAAGTCTTACAGTGAAAATAAATCTTTATCAACAAATTGTATCTTTATATTGCATTTGGTTGCACTGATGCGGCAGTGCACTTAACCCGTTTATTCGTAATGCATCAAAGTTACTAAGTAAGTGCTCAAGATGCTGTCATATTAACGAAAATTGTATGAATGTAGCCGAATATGTTTTAGCAGATGTATGAAATGCATAAATCTATTTAAACTGTAAGCACCAAATACGCATACATTTAGCACAAAAGCCTTCAGGGTGCAAGTTAGTAGGCATGCAGACAGCACGCAGGCTGATCGGCCGGTTTATTTTATGAGCACGACTCCGACGCCGATTTTAATTGTTGCTAACTAAGTTTTGCCAACAAGCACCAGCGATGGATACTCCGAAAATATCATATAATCAGTGTTCGTATTAAAAGCGCATATCATCAATTGGTAGCCTACGCGATTGGCATATTAAGCAACTGGAAACGCTAAAGTAAAAGCTAAATTTTAAAGCGGCAGTGACAGTAGCACTGACAGCAACATTGACAGCTCTAGTTGAGCTTGGAATGAAGTTACTGTAGCAGTAGCAGCTTGTTTGTGCACGATATTAGCGCCTGAATTAGTTCATGAAGTTGTTAATATTTTTTATTTACTCGATATTTTTTATATACATATCTCTCAGATGAAACTATATTTATAACTAGCTTACATATTTTACACTAGAGTTGACTCTAGTGAGCCTTACTTTTTTTTTACTATTGACAATGTAGTATAATTAACAAAATATTCCAGATACATTGATAACACAAATGTTTTACTATCCAAACAAATATTTGTTAAATTTCATCATATATTTAGTATTTTATTATATTAATAATAACTTGAAGTATGTTTTATGAGTAGAAACATTATTATCAATACTATATTATTGATCAAGAATATTATATAATTTTATAATTTAAATATTAGTAATGTTGTTAATAATATTAACAAAAATAATTTTAACAAGTAAAAGTGTGCTTTTTAATATAATTACTCTCAAAGCAATAATAATAATAATAATAATTATAATTGCAACAACAATATTTCATTATATTTATACGTACCAGTTTTTATAATTGCTCTCACTAAAATTTTAGATACTAGTTAGCTGTATATATTATTAAATTTAACAAAAATATTAACAATTTTACCAGAAGTTATAAACAGAATTGGGTTAATTGTATAACTAGGATTATAACTTGATCATTTGATAGTTCATTATCGAGAGTTGATAAATAAAAAGTTATACTTAACAAATAAAGAATAATAAAATAATATTACAAAATTTTCTAATGTACATTAAGTGTTAAAAATATTGTATTAAAAAAAAATTTAAAATCGACTAGCTCATCTTTAAATATCTAATTCAAAAGTTTGCAATTATTTTTAAACCTCATATATATTGCATATTATTACATCATAAATATAAAATTTATTTGTTGTTAAATTTGTGCAATTACTGCTGGCACACGCATTTGCTGCAAAATGTCTCGTGCAGCACGCATTTATGACATGTGTCATATGAATTAATCTGAAGTTGCATGTGGCAACATCACAAAATTGTCAACGCCAATTTTAGCTAAATTCTTTAGCGAAAATTTGTAAATTATATAATAAACATTTTTCCATTAAATAAAAATTTTATTCAAAAATGTGCAATACGAATCATAAATATATTGAAACATGTTCAGTATAATTTAAGTAAAATACAAAATAGTTTAAATAAATGAGAAAAATAAATTAATTGAAATTAAGTGAACTAATTTATGATTTGTTATAAATTATTAGAAAGGTATATGAAAACAAAATTATCTATTTTATACTATAATTTTAATTTCATCTTCGTTTCAGCGAAATTAAGTTTTTTTTTTCCATACAAAATTCAGTTTTAAGGTTAGAACGAAATTAAGGAAGACTGAAATTAAGGGACATTTCAAATGCAACTGTGCGTTAAATACATTTTTAGCAAAAGATAAAGTTGAGATAACGAAAAAGGGACATTTTTTTTAATAAATGTCAATGACAGTTGACTTTAATGAAACCGGAAAATAATTTTAAAAGTAATAAAAATTTTTAAATTTGAATATAGAGAAAAAACTGTAATTGTTATTAAAATAAAATAGAGTGAAAAATACCTGAAATTTACTAAAACTAATTAAACAACTGAATGCCATCCTTTGTAGTTATAATAATCAAACTACAAATTTCCCAGATACAAATGGTATTTAGAGCATGAAATTTTTAACATTTGATTAATTATGATTTCCTTAAATTGGTGCAAAATGAACGCTTTCGAAATTAACTTAATTTCATTTTTACGAAATTAAGGAAATTTGACTGTCTGAAGACAGTATAAGTGAATAACAATCACTTACACTTTCATTTATACAATACTACAAATTCTTATATATGCATCCACTCAGTTACCTTTCTCTTGCTCATTTATATACCATATTTTATTTACCGCTTATCTATCAGTTTTACTTTAGTAATAATATTTTATCTACTTAATTATTTAAAATTTTACGTTTGTGTATTTTTCTTTTACTTAACTATTTTTCCTTCAATTTTATATATAATTCACTATATATTTACGTATCTTATTATCTGTCTATTCATATATTAATTCTGTGTGTGGAATACTTTTTATTTACTAAACACATACTCAACTCGATATATAAATTAAATAACAACAAAATTATTTACTTGCAGTTTACTTAACTTAAGCAATAACTAGTTTTAGAAAAGAATAGCCCTAACAACATACTAACCCATTTTTAATGTAAAAGGAAAAATAAACAAATTTACGATTTAAGGAAAATAAAAAAAAAAAAACTTAGTATGAATAATTAGTTATAAACGCCCACAAGCAATCAGCGCCAAATAAAAATATAGAAAAATGTTTAATGGAAAACTGCCTTTAACTTGTATTTAAAATTGTGTAATTTTAACATTTTTACACTAAATTTTGAAGGTAAATGCATTAGCGATAACGAAACTGAGTGCTAAGAGCGCTCAACTCAAAATGGTAACTGGACTGTCGACCAACTGAAAACAGCACTAAAGTGCAATAAAACTGCAGTGAAAGCGTGCGTAAGCATTAAACGTTAAAAATAAAAACTATATGAAAATTCACTACAAGGTGAATCTGTAACTGACTGTGACTGTGACTGAGACTGAGACTGAGACTGCAACACTACGAATATATTCGAGTAAAAATTTGTATTTACAAGACACAAACACAGTTTTTTAAAAACATTGATTGATCTTGTCAAAAATTAAAAAAATTAATTTAAAAAAAAAACTCCAAAAAGACACCAACAACCACTGACAAATTACTTTATTGCACGCGCGTGAGCAAGATACTTAACTGCTCAATTATGCGCTGTGCTCTTTTTTATTAAATTTATTACATTTTTTTAATAAATTTAGTTTATAAATTAAAATATCAACTTGTCGGAAACTTTTATGCTATGACGTGCAGCAATTTCAATTTTATGGTAATTTTTTTTTAATTTTTAACATGATAAAGCCATAAATTTTCACACCTTCACGCATTTAAAAAAGTTACCGCTGAATATATGTGCGGAACTTGGGCGCGAATTGGGCTTACACTTTTATGCGTGACCATGTAATAATAATAATTTTCTTGTTCAGTTCACCAGTACTTAATAAAGTGTTAAATAACAACAACGACAATGTAATTAATGTGCAACTATTCTTTAGTAGTTAACTACTTGCTTCCAAGAATCTAGCACTATGCAGTTAAGTTCTTCCGAAAGTACTGCGAAAGTTTTTCCATAGATAAAATGTAAGTATGAAATAGTATCACACACATACCACACGTAGTGGTATAAAAGAAGGAATTGCTTTCTTGGACCAACAAGACAAAATTCCATTTTAAATATTTACCGAAATGTAGGATATCAAAGAAAAGTTTACTTAAAAATATTATGAATAAAAAGAAGTTTATTCGAACAGCTTCAATTATAGTTACGTATTAATTCGAATAACTTCATAGACTTCACCTCTATGTTTAAATAAGTCCGGTAATTATAGTGTTTTGAAGAATATGCTTTAATAAAATATCGTATTCATCTATATGTTTCAATGGATCCGGTAATTATAGTGTTCTGAAGTTGACTTTCTTGAATAATATTTGATCATTTATGAGAAAAACTCCATTTTTCTCAGAATTTTTATATTATTTTTCTACTTCAGTTTTTGTATATCAACACATTATTATCTTGTGTTATTTATAAATAAATTATATTTCCATCGCATAGATTTTTTTGTTATCGTTTATTGAGACAATTGTAACAAAATGAGCAAATTATATTAATTATAATCTCACAAAAAAATTTTAAATTGTAATTTTCCTTTTGTCTCCAGTCCACTCATCACTGTCCACAATATAAACGAAAACACAATATATTATGGACCAGCGGACGAATAGTACTCCGCGGACTAGCAGTTAAGAAACCCTAATTCAACTGACGGAGTAGATATGGTGACGTGAGTTTAATATGTCATAGTTACTACAGCTGCTAAAATAATCTAGACTCATGAAAATCATGACTTATGAAAATCTTTTAGACTTAAGTCTTAAAATAAGTAAGGAAAAGAATGAGATCATAAATAATGCACTTGCAGGTAAATATTAACTTCCAATGTGGTTAGAGACCGACAAACTAGAATATACACAATCAGTAATATAACACTAGAATATAATAATAGAAACAAAAAAAAAGGGTATTTTGTTCTTGATCAAATTAGTAAAACTAGTGATAATTTATTTAACCAGACAGTATGGAAGTCTAGTTAGATATGCACAGCTACAAACCTTCGCTTATTCAACAATAATATAGAAGATTTTGACACGTAAAAATACAAATTTTTATAACTCAGTATCTTTATCGTATTTCACATATTTGGCGAACTGGGAGAATATCCAAAACCTGTTTCTGAGCTAAAACTAGATAAATTACATCATAAAAGTAATACGAAAACGCAAATAGGACTGTATCGGATATAATTACCCTGCGGAGAGGGGAAAAGAATACTCCAGCGGTTAGGATTGCCTGTCGTAAGAGGCGACTAAAATCCCCCAGTGCCAGTCTAGCACTTATGCAAGAAGTGCAAATGGTAGTGAGTTAAGCAGCCTAACTCGCGACATCGTCATTCCTTCGTCGTGGAGTGCGTTTCAAACCGGGTGCTACAGCCCAAATTGTAGCAGAGGTAGTAGGTAGCCCTCGCAACTCACCAAGGTGGAAGTTATGACTTGCTTGAATTTCTTCATTGGTACCGGCGGAATAAGGAGTGATATTTCAATGGGGCGTTGATTGACGCTTATATTAATACATGTGTTAAGAGCACCGTGGTTTTAAGTCTCCACGACATAGGAAGTCACGTAAAACAACAATAAACTTTTCCTGTATCGGATATAATTCAAAGCAATGCACAAATTTGTTTAGCAGGTCTTATGATAGTACCCATAAGTATAGCAATGCACTACCCATTAGGAAAACAATACAATTCTGGTTAAAAAATGCATAGTAAAAATACACAAGTTCAATCTTGTGTATATGGTGCCTATAAACAAAAAGCAACTTCGATCTAGCAACGCTCTATGGTTAAATTTAAGCCACAGAATAACGAATAACAGTATTTCTTGGTATGCTTTGTAGTGGAATCCGATACACTAGCAATTGCTATTAGGTAAATAGCAATATAAATAGAATGTAAGAAGAAAATTCCGAGTATTGATGAAACAACATCATTACCAATATCATCACAACAAATTCAGATATAAAGACAGAAATACATATAAAGACAGAAATACATTACCATCATTATCATCGTATTTTTTTATACTTTAACTTAATCATAAAACTGATTGGTAAATCTTAATTAAATATTGTTTATATACCATATATACAGTGCTACCTGCATTCATATGTAAATACAGCAACTCGTACTCGAATATAATTATTTTTCTCATATCTATCAAATTTTACTTCCCTATTTACTTTCTCGCTAATTAAAGTGTTTTCTAAGTACTTTTGACAAAGCGCCATGATAACTGCTAAGGAACACGAAACACGTTAAAAAAGCGACCAAACATACGAAAGTATACATTAACTTTTGTAATCTTTTTCACACTTTTCCAATTGTATCAACATTTACAAAGTAAACCCATATTTATGTCATAATTTTCAACAAATTCACATTTCAAAGATAAAAAAGTTATTACGTTAAAGTTCTATAGATATGTGCGTACGGGAAAACATTCTCACATACTAACATATTAACTGTTGAAATTATGTCAAACAAAAATTAAGCCGCAATCAAAATAGCAACAATTTACGCATTTTAATGCATAGCAAGCAAAAAATATATATCATAAAAAATATCTAATACAAGTAATAATACTTGATTACCACTGATAAGTCAATGAAAGACATATACAGACAGTGCTTTGTAGTTGTGTGAAGTACATTCAGTATTTATAAAAAAATCTGATTACATATGTGATATACACAGTCATTTAGTTGTAGATATTTAGAAATGCTATGTCATAAATTCATATCAGCATAATCCAGTTCGATGGTTATTTTAGGCATTTATAAATGATTTTATTGCATTCAATATCAGTTGCCAACTTTTCTGTCAAATGTGCCGCTGTTGGCGCAATACTTAAGTATTTAGAGCAAAGAAATATTTATATAGTTTCTAGACAAATAAAAACATTAAAGACAGTAGCCTAATTCTAAATTACTTTTTTTAAAATGGGAGTGTGAAGTAGTAAATCTTTAATGCACTAAAGAGGCAATAAATTGCTTATAATGCAGATGATATAAATTGTCTCTATAAAATATAATTAATGCTTATTTGTTATATATGAGAAAATATTGAAATTGATTAATTTAAATAGAAAAAGTAATGGGATTTCAAAACGATAAAGTAACGGAGCTGTATTAAAATAGACTCTTTGCTAGGTTAGTAGATTTATAGAAAACTTGATAACTATATTATTTACTTATTTCATTAATTGATATATAATGTACCAACTATAACCATCTTTTAATTAAATAATTACTGCGACACTCGTCTCAGCAGTGTTTATAAATTATGTATCTATATATACAAAATATTTATAAAATGAGACTCACTTCTGTTTTAGCAGCTTTATAATAATGAAAAGTAATTACATTATTACAGACAACTGTCCAGTTTTAGCAGCTTTATTACAACACAAAGTTGTTACATTTGGAATACAGAAATTCCAAAAGCTACCCAGTCTCAGTAACTTTATTACAACGAAAAGTTATTACATTTGGAATACAGAAGATCCAAAAACTATCCATCGTTACCGATGCAAGCCAAAAAATGTTCTACTTTGTGGTATTTATGATCTGCTGACATAAATGAGTGGTAATTTTACAAAAACTAACAAAGTCGTAACATCATCATCAATGACATCCAGAATAGACCCATAAATGTAAAATTAGTTTTGCATATGAAATTGAACATGCTCTCGACAGATGTCAGAGAAATCAATGAGTTATTAAAGATTTGAAGCATAACCTCCTACATCCTGTTATTTACAGCCAAAAGATTATTTTTAAAAAAATATTTAAGCAAATTCAAATTTATTTAAAATAAGTTAACAACGATTGTAGCTAGGAATACAAACATCCAGTGCATAAGTTGAAAATACAGCTTTAAATATTCGAAAAACTAATAGTTCCATGTTTTTGAGATGTTTCCGCAACAGCCGAAATCAATTCTATAAAGTTGTACATATGTATCTCTAGTAAAAAAATATTACTTACTTTCTTGAATTTTAATTTAAATCCCTACATCTCTTAAGTCAACTGTTTCAGTATTTGTTATTTTTAAATATATGAACAAAGCCTTCGAATAAAAGATTATTAATATAAGCATTAGAGCTTCTTTTATACCTGAACCATCTAATCAACATGAAATTTGTCTTGAATTTAAATATTGAAATAGTTGTAAATCTAGATCAACTGGAGCACCTTGTTGGCATCCAATTCGTTGTAAAGTCGTAAATCAAGAATGTCTAAAACAGCTAAGGAGCATGATGATAGGCTTAAAACTTATCGCTTATAATATTTTCAATTATAAGATAAATATGACAATGTAAAAACAAATATAATTTTTTTTTACACAATTAGAACATTTGAATACATGCTAAAAGCTAGTTATTGTTATAATTAAAAACTGGTAAGTTTAAATTCTTCATTTGTATCAAGGTATGCATTCACTTACAACAAAGATTTTTTAATTAATAATAATTAATAGTTATATTTATTATCATTGCCATGCTTTCATTCGTATGAAAGCTTCCAGAATGAGCTACTCCAACTGGAAATAACCATTAACTATTTCCACTGCTGCAATTTTACGTTTATGAAAATATTAAATTATTTAAATATTTCTTAAAAAACACTCGAAAGTATTACTCTAAAATTTTTTAGAGCAATTCTGTTGGAAAATTTCAAAGAATCATAAGTAGGTACTTTTAAGGTTCTAAGACAAGTTTTTCATAACGTCTAATTATTATTTCTTCTACCGACAAATACATTTTTATAAATCGACCAACTTTAAAACGTTATCTCTAGAATAAAACATTTTAATGTTAATTTTTTTTGCCGAAAGTGAGTTCGAATAGAAATGAAGAGACAACAACAAAAATTTTAGTTAATTTAATGAAATTTGGCAATTTCCATTCGAACCCTTCAAAACATTTTATGTTTTTGTAAGCCTATACTTACTCAATCATTTGGTGAATTTATTTAACTGTGCATGGGATGAAATCCCATCAGATAATAAATAGATTCTAATTAGGATAGGTAAAACAACTTCTTGTAAACATGTAAGCTGCTTCTAGTGTCCAACGATCAATGAAATTGCAATTATCATAGTCGGAAAGATTCTGAAGAACGTGACACGCATATGTGAATAGGATTCTCAAAACAAACCAAAGTTCTAACAAATAGGTATTTGTATGATTTGGCAAAGAAAGTCATTCACTGATAGAGTTATTAAATCGCAGAATATAAATAATGTATTTTGAAGGTTCGTAGTGAAGCACAAAAATATACCTTATAGTTTATATACTTATATAACTAGTTTTTTTAAATAAATATTATAAACATTTTTATCTTAATTTAGTTATTTTAACCAAGTTTAAGTATGATATTTGAAATATTATAATACTAAACTTAATATTTATAATGATATATTATACACAATTTTTTATTAATAAAATCATGTTTCTCTAAATTGAAATGCGAACTTCATTTTCAATCTTTTGCTTATATCCCAAAATATGCCTCATTAAATCATAATGATGTCGTTTTCACTTAATCGGCTTAACCAAAAAAAATCGTTGCCTAAACTGAGTATTTTTAAACAATGTGGGTCAACAGTCTACACTACAAGAAATATAATTTTATATATCATAAATTTTAAATTGTCAGTTTTAATAACGCATTAATTTAGTTTTAATAATTTTAGTTTTTTAATATTCGCCACATTTGTCACGTAGGCTAAAAAAGCTCAACAATATAACAAATAAAATTCTGCAATATATTCTTCTTCTTATAATCGTATATACGCAGAGATGAGTTTGTCGTATACCATATATACTCGTAGATACATTTAAGTATTGTTTGCTTGAAATATATATAGCAAAGATAGCAAAGATATAAAATTTCAAGTGAAAAATTGTCAAATCTCATTAGTTTCGTGTGAAGTTCGTTGGAAACACTTAAAGTCTATTATTGTTATTAAAAATATGTTGATTGTTACTAAACAAAATATGCTTTCAATTTGCTGTTTTTGTTAGTTGTTGAAGTTTTTGTTCTTTTTTCACATTGCATACCAGAAAATTTTTCTTTCACGAAGTCATGAACATTTCGAAATGTTAAAAATTCCCAAAATTTTCTTTTCACTAATGATCGTGTAAATATTAATGTGCGAGTATTAATCTTTGTTGTGGGCGATATTGGTTTGTTGAGTGGGATGAGATGCGGCTTTTTTGTATCTTAGCTGCTGTCAATGAAAATCATTTGACAATTTTTTTTCCAAATGCTTTAGTTTTAAAAATAACTAATGTTGCAAACTAATCTGTATGCAAACTAAAAAATGTTTTTGAGGATATGTCTACAAATATTGTGTATTGATAGATTGACAATATTGTTGAAAGATATACAACAACATGATAGCAGAATATTATTTGTATAAAAGAATTTTGTGATGAATCAAAGTGTATTTCGAAATATTTTAATGGTAATGAACTTAAAATAATTTTTTTCAAAAACATATTTTTCTATATTGAGAGTAGAGAGACTTTAAAAAATGTTATGGATTAAAGATGACATCTAAAAAGTATTATATTAACACAATTACATACATAGCTTCACAAATTAAATGCGAGATATCAACATTATTGCAAACATAACTGTTTTAAATAACTGTGTTGAACTGTTTATACGCTTATACATATATACATATATATAAACACTCTAAGCATTAGAGTAGTCAGTATGTGGTATAAAGGCGGCAAAGATTCAATTTACTCACATAAAAAAGGGAAATACTTCAGTCATCCTGATATATGATCTCACCCAAAATAAGAACTTCCTCTCACACTACTAAAACATATTAATATATACATATATGATAAATACACTAAAATAAGTTCAACCACTTCAATTTGATTTAATTAAATAAACGCTTGTTTTTGTGTTAGTTGCCCTTACACATAATTATTGCAAACAATTTCTAGACAAACATTTTAAACTTTTCCACTTAGAAAATAATATTAATCTTTTACTATAAATTACCATATAATTACCATGAATTTTATCCAGAATTTTTTTTTTCATAATTTATGCAAATAGCATCAATTAATCATCCAAAAACGTAAAGTATTTACAGATATAATATTTGGCATCCATGACATAGCAGACCCAACTAAGATATTATAATTAAATATTAAAAATCCCTTTTCAAGATCTTCATTCAATTTTTTCATGCCTTTTTTTTTATTAATCACATTATGTATAATTTTTTTCAGATAAAAAATTTTTGTTGAATATATTATAATTAACTGAACCTGAACTTCATCAATCTCAGTTGTAATAACTTCACAATAAAAAATTAAAAAAAAATAATAAAATGAATTCAAAAGAAATTAAATTAACACCTGAACTTGAAGTTCCTGACCGGACAAATGAACACCCATGTTAACCGAAATTGGTCTTCTACAACAAAACTTAAACAAACTGGATTGCCTACAAGTTCAGAGCTTATTGTCAACTCACCTGTTGTATTTTTATTTATGCAATTTTTTTATAATTTTTCCTTTCTTTTGGCAATAATTACAACAAAAACCATAATGACTTACATAAAGAATACCTGATGATAAGCGAAAATAAGCCCATAAAAGAGTTAATATTGCCCATAAAAATTATGTATAAATTATGTATATGATTTTGGTTTTTTGGCCTTTTTAGCAAGTTTTTGAAATTTATTATACTTTTATTTAATTTTTTTATTTTCATATGATATCTTGCTAACGGTACGTGTTGTTCATCATCAAATTGAATATTTGAGATACTTTATATCTTTTTTATTTGTTTTTGGTTTTGGTTTTGTTTTGCTTTGCTGTAAAATACAGTAAAAGATACTGCACAAGCGCGTTCACTAAACGGCAATTAAAAGCAGTCAAATATGTTTACACTGGTAAGAATTTACAAAGGCAGATACAACAAATCTTAAGTAAAAATGTTTATATGTAAACAAGTTGAAAATTATATGGTATGACGCAGATATTTATCTGCAAAGGGTATGCGCCTGCTCGGTATGTTAGCCTATTGACTTCTGTTAAATTATTGAATTATTACGGCAGATCAATGGGTACTGATATTGTGATTTACTTATGCTCTGCAGAGAGTTATACGAATAATTTTTTTTTAAATAACTGTGATTCACTAACAATCTAAAATATATTAAAATTAACAAGGAATAAAGAGAGAGTAAAAGTATTTTTTTTTTTGTTAACATATTTCGAATTCATACGTATAGAAATGCGGAAGTCTTATTTGAAATTTTTAAGGTAATACCAAATTTATTTGTAAAATTTTATAATTTATTATAAAATTGTGATAAATAACGATACCAACTAATTAAAAAACAATATCAATAAATTTGGAAGACAATACTTGTGGGAATAATATTTACTAAAAATGTTGCTTCTTAATTTTTCATGTTCCTAAGGTGAAAATACTTTTCAAAATAAAAACAAATGACAAACTAAATGAATAAAGAAATGAAATTATAATTATAGTGCACTTCATATACAAGTACTTAAGGCTATATTTTAACCAAGGTTTCAAACTGGGACGAAACCACAAAGTAAAAACCGAAACAAAGCGATATCTTTGCCGGAACGAAAATCGGAATTGATCAATATATTTCGTTAAAGCTGAGGCGGAACCTGAAAGGAACAAATTAGTGTAACATTAGTAAATATTAGTATAACAAGTTACATTAGTGTAACTGCAACATTACTAATATACTTTGTTATTCTGAGACAAAGCCTTTACGTTGCTACCACCTGATAAGGATGTAATAATAAATATTAATAAATATATAGTTTTTATTAGTGTTTCCGAAAAAGCTACGCTTTCTTTATAATAACAAAGAAGCAAATTTTTAAAATTTAGAGAGTTTCCGAATAGCAAAGAAAGATAGAAAGAAAGGACAAACACAAAAATTGATTTAAGTTTTTGAAATTTGGCTGACCATACAATGCTGTTTCGAGTATTGCCAAGTACTCATCTTCAGTGGTTTTAAGAAGTAATTGAATTTAATTAGTTTATAGTCCGTAAATAATTTGTTTGGACTGCAATTGCCAGGCTTAGAACTCGTGCATGATAAATTAGAAGCAATGACTAATCTTGTTTATCCACAAGTAGCCAAGGTTACACAAACTTTCAGTGCTCTAGTTCCAGGTTTTTTGTCACTTTTTTATTTAATTAGTGACATTATAATAAATATAGTAATATTAATAAATATAGTAATAAATATTCACTTATAGAAAATTTTGTAAATATATAATAAATATATTGTATCAAATTACTTATAACTTTTTTCTCTTATAATCTATTAATTTTGAATTTTTATTACAACCAAAATCAAACTATTGTAGAAAAGTTAATGTATCTAATTTGCAAATGGCATTTTGTTTTTGTCTTTGATTTTTCATTCTTAAGAATAAAGCAAAAAATTTTAAAATTTATAAAAATTATTTAAGTTTATTAAATTTTTTTTGACATATTTTCATAAATCTTTTTACATTCGCTAAGAAATAAAAATAGAAAAATATGCGAGGTGAAATATGGGAACATAGATCTTGTTACTAACATTTGAGAATAACAAACTTATACAGTAACAGAAAAATGTAACAGTAGCACAAAATGTAATGTCTAATGTAATGTCAAAAGTTAATGTAATGTAATGTCTTGTGTTCAAAATATAAATAGAAAATGATTATTTTGTAATAAAATTTTCTACTTTAAAAGTACTGAAGCTATAACAAACCTTAAGTTAATGTTATTCGTTATTAACTGCTTAATTATTCATATGCACTTGTAATTTAATACTATGTAAAAAACAGCCTCTAAGATACTTAATTAATTGCAATCTGTTATCATATGAAGCACTGCTATAAAAAATATTAATACATTTTTTTACATTAATATTTTCTTTTATATATAATTTTATTTTAAATAATGGTTTTTTAAATATTCTAAATTATTTTTAAGTGTTTTTTTTTGAGTATTTTTAAAAAAAGCTTAATAAATAAAAACAAAAAAACAATAAATAACACTCACAATACTTTTATATGCGATCATTTCAATCTTTAATCTTTATAAATTGCACTGACTAGCTTTTCAGATATTTTAAACGTTGAGAAATAAATATTATATGCAGAAATAATGTTTAAATAAATATTAAATATTTTCTTCTATCCAATATTTTCAAATTTTCAAATGGCATTAAATATTTTTGCGACTTTAGCTAATATTCTTTAAAAACAATAATTTTTTTTAGATAATTTTCTTTAAAAATGTATTGTGTAATATATTTTCATTGTGAAGATGTTAATAGATAAACAAAGCAGAATAATAGATTATTTTCCATAAGATATTTTTTTTTTCAGTCTCATTCATTTTGACTGTATTTCATACAATATATGTATTTAAACACATATAAGTGATCATTTAAAATTTCATAGATCTTATAAACAAATTTTATTTCTTTTTAATACCTTTTGAAATATTATAAAACACATTTAATATTTTAATTAAATATTAAATATATTTTAATAGCAAATTGTTGGTCTATTAAAATTTTAAAACCTCTCATTTCGAGTATTTAAATTCTTGAAATTAAATTAGTTTTTTAAACATGTAGCAATTCTACATATCGTATATAAATGCATGATATGTATATACACAATGGGCCACCTAACCTAAGTGGACTGCAAGGATAATTCTAATACGATTCCTAACTTATTACATAACCTAAGTGGAGTGCAAGGATAACTCTAATACGATTACTAACAAATAAACAAATGTTTTTCTATACACCTATATTTACTGAACTTGTCAAAAATCTACCAATATGCAAGAAAGGAGTTTGACACGCAAAAAACCAACTGCGGCCCTCCCATAATTTATCTAATGACGATTTGTATACATATGCAGCATTATTTTTATATATACATATATAGTCAATGATATAATCAATAGTATAGTATATTCAGCATTTTAACACAACCCACTCCGAAGTTAATTCCTTTGTCCGGGTCTGTCTACCAATATCTATTCTATTAAAATTAACATAAAAATTATACTTACTGTAATCACTTTGTTCACTCAGCGTACCATTCACAGTACCATCCGGCATGAGTTGCAGGAAACGATTCTTAATAAATAATCGTATTTTACGTGCTGGTCCTGATAGATGCGATATTGTAGATCGTTCGTTACGATCTAAATTACTTGTTTGTTGTTGTTTATTGTTGCTATTGTTTATGTTTCTAGAATTATTCAGTCTTTTTGATTTCAAGCCAACAACACCATTACCAATATTATCCGATGATCTACGAACTATATTACCACCATTACTTTGACTACTAGTACGGCGTATAGAGTTTTTGTTATTATTATTTAAGGTTATTGTTGTTGTTGGATCTTGGGAACGCGCATTGCGTACGGTACGTGATAATATAGCTGTGTGATGTGATGATGAAAATTTAAATGATAAAAAATTTTTAAAATTATTGATTAATTCTGCTGATGGTGATGTTGTTGTAGATATAACATTCGTTCCGCTAACAGCATCTCTTGTTGAACTTGTCGATGATGTTGCTATATCTCTATTATTAAAATTGTTTTTGTTATTATCGATGCGATGCTGGTTTTTATAAAGTGTTACTTGATTGTTATCATTATTATTAACATTAGTATTTTTATTAATTTCCTTATTATTAAAGGTTTTTATGTTATTATCAATTATGGCAGTAGTAGTTGGTAAAAACGTTCGTTCGCTACTTTCATCATTTCTTATAAAATTATTACTGTTTTTATTAAAATTACTTATATTATTAGTATTATTATTAATTATTTTATTGTTATTGAGTGTAGTGTTATTTATTAAATTATGGCTAATACTATTATTACTTAATGAAGTTGTTATACGAAGAGTAATTTCATCATTTTTCACTTCCATTATATCAACTTTTTTGCGTTTACGTTTGTTTGATATAAGATTTAAAATTTTTAAACGTTGAGCATTGTATATTTGTTCGTCACTTGAAGTCATTGTCATCAACATTTTATTGTTGTCACTCTGATGTTGCTGTAATTCATTCGTAGCCTTATTGCCACTATTAATATTATTCTTGTTGTTGTGATTATTATCACTACTGTGTAGCAAATAGTTCGGTAAATGGGTTACATTGATAGTTCTTGTTTTGTGGCCTTTGTTATCTCTAGCATATTCATTATTAAAAGATTCTTCAGAATTTTTTTGTTTATTATTATTATCATTAAATTGTTCCTCTTGAGGAATTTCTACTTCTGCTTCTGGGACTATAGTATTTGTTACACTTTCACTTGTGATGTTTTCATTATTTTGCTTTATGTTATTTTCATTTTTAGTGTTAACTTTAATGTTTTTATGATCTGTTCCTTTATCATCTATATTTTTTTTATTACTAATAGGACTGTTATCACTTAATTGTTGAATATTTTTCAAATTCGGTGGCGGTTTAGTTACCTCGCCTGCGTCATTATCATCATCATAATCATCATCACGTGCCAAGTGTTGTTTGTGCTGTATTATATTTAATGGCATTGTATCTTGTTGTTCTGCAAGTGCGGCTACTGCTTCGATTGTTGTTGTTGTAATTGTTGTTGCTTGTGGTGTTGCCATACGAAACAATGTTGGCATTGCATAAACCATTAAACCAGGCCAGTCGATTAAAATCGAAAGGAGGGCACCCAGCAGTGCTAGGGCCCTCCAATTCAAGTGTAAACCTCTTCTTCGCATGAACGAAAACAAAAAAGACGAAAATTTTCTTTCTTTTTTGTTTTAATTTTATTTTAATTTTTAGTAGCTTTTGTTAAATTTTTTGTTTCCTTGTGTATTTAAATCAAAATGCTGTTGCCTACAAAACAAGCCACTCCTCCTGCTGTGGCGACTACTGTCAAGTGCCCAGCAAAATGCTTCTGCATTGGTAAATTAATCTGTAATTTACCTTGTTTATGCAAGAAACGTAAAATAATTGCATTGACTATATTATTAATATTATTATTATTGTTATTTTCTTATTTTATTTCTTATTGCTTATTTTAATCCTTGCTTAAGTCGGTCTTATGAAAAGACTTTTATTATTTATTGCCGAACTTGTTAATAACTTATTTATGAGTGGTGCAATTTTAAATTTTATTACTTTATGTGTCTACATTAGCACAAAATTTTTTTTAAATTTATTATTTCTTTACTAAAATATTATTTTATATTGAGTTTCGCTTTTATTTCACTTGTAATTAGGTTATCATATTATGAGCTCGCTTCACACTTTTAAAATTTTGTAATCTTCGCTGGTTCTCATCTTCATCCTCATCATTGATTATTTGACATTTTGCAACTTTATCCGATTTTTTCGCCATTATTTTGTGTGAAAGTAGTTTGGTATTCAAATCAATTTTTTCTTTAATTTTTCAGTGAAAGTATTATTCATAAATTTTTATTCTGTATTTTCGATATTAAATTTTAATTTTTATTAAATGTATTGTAGTAGTTTAATTAAGTATTTAACAGATGAATGATTTTTAAGATCTGAAAGAAAATAAAAAATATATTATTATTTATAAATTAATAACATTAATTACAATTTACTTAAATTTATAATATTAAATTATTGTTACATAAAAATGTAATATAATACCTTTCTACAATAGCGAAAATACCTGTCTATTCATAATAATAATTGAATGATTCCAATACTTATTGCATTGAAATCAGTTAAAAATTTAACAAGCTTGCTGGTATTGGTACACTATTTTAATGATTTCTAACATTTTTCAATAAAACAATATAAAAATTTTGAATAATTAGAATAAGCATTACATTCAATAGAATAGTTGGGCGTCTTCTTTTTACTATTCTTTTTACTAAACAAAGCCATAATAAGAATTTACAGTCCAAATAAACTGATAGAACTGTTTAGGTTGACTATAACCAACCTAAGCATGCTAAGGTGATATAAAAATTCACATGAACATCTTTAACATACATTGACACGAAGCTGATTTAGACTGATCCTCTCCAAACTTAGCATTGAAGACAACAATCCGTTATTGCAGTACTTTAATAAGAAGGACTTTTGTCACTTGTTCGAAAAGAATACCAACGTACTCAAACTACATTGACAAGTACAAGAATTTTTTGCTCAAATCAAGAAGGCGGCTTAAAAAATAAGTTTGCATATTATTAACGGAGAAACGATATACATGATGGCATTATCTACCAGAAAACAACTCTAGTTGGTCGAAAAATTAGGTGAATATAATGTTTCAAATACTTTTAGTTAATTGTGGTACTTAATAGTGATATGGTTGAAGAAATACGCAAAGGATTTCTAAAATCCAGGTCAACCTTATACAATCAGCCAATGCTAAATTAATCTTGGAACCTTACTATAATCTCCAAATACTAAACAAAGAGATCAATGGTACCCACGAATATATTTCAGCTTTACATAACTCTTACCATAGAATATTCTAATCTGTTAACCGCGTTCGGCAGATTTGTTCCGTATATTAATAAAAGCAACATTGAAGTCACCAATTGTACAAGATCTGACTTCAAGTTGATATAATGTTAAAAATAAACCATGGTATATGATAGGGAGTTAAACCTTGCTTATGTTGAAATGTGTTAACTAATGCTCTGAAAGTATAGTTGTGTCCTACCAGACGACATTGAATACAATCAATCAATCAAGATCAAGAAAAAGGTCAGATGCTAATGATAATAACATTGTTCATAGATTTTATTGTAAAAGTTGTACGAATATTTACAAAGTTCATTTGTAGATGAATTTATAATTACATCTATAAAGTTGATATATTGGAAAGACATTCATAGGAATCGAAAATATATTGTGTTTTAAATATATTTAAAATAGTTGATACCGCAACTAGAAAATATTTCTAATGATAAATAAATAAATATTTAATACACACCAGAATTTTTCTTTTGGACTTAGTTTAGTTCTAATTGATGGACGCATATCATATTCTATCAGATTCTAATCAGATTCTATTAAGTTCTTATTATTATAAGAATTATTTCTAAGACCACTAATGATGGGTATTTGGCAATACTCGAAACAGCTGTATGGTCTAGTGCTGTTCATATTCGAATTTACGAAGTATTCGAAGAAATTCGAATATTCGAATAGTAAACGAAGTCTTCGAAGTTGAAAAAAACTTCGAAGTTTTTGTGAATTTTTGTTCTCGAAGTCTTCGAAGTTTAAATGTAGTGAAAAACTTCGAAGACTTCGAAGACTTCGTAAGCAAAAGGTGAAGTGAGAGCGCACAATGCAAACAAAAGTGCATCACACAAATTATTTGAGGGATGAAAGCGTTTGCTTTGTTTGTACGGTTTTATGTTTTTTGTTGTTATTCTATGCAGAAAATTAAAAACATGTTTTTTTGTTTTATTTTATTACATAAAATTTATTTTATTATTAAATATGTATTATAATATATATTATTTTTAAATATGTTATTATTAAATATTTTTTATATTAAATAAAAAATTCACATTTTAAATAACTTATATTTATTATTTATATTTAAAAAATTATATTTATGAAAATTTTTAATATAATATAAAATATATACGTAATAATATGAAAATATTGATATTGATGGATTTTATTAGTAATGGAATTTTATAAAAATTTTCATTTTCCTTTAAAAAGAAAATCACAAATTAAAACCTTGAAAATTAGTTATGGAAAAATGAGTTTCGCTCATTAATGCCTAATTATTTGACCTGTATGAGCTGTGATGATCACGCAGGTAAGCGCAAATTTATTTTTGCATTATAAAATTTTGAATGTTTTGTTGTAGTTACAGTTATTTTACTGTTTATGGAAAATTTTTAAATCCCTTATTCTAGGAAAAGAAATACATAATATTATAAGGAAGTATTTAAATAAAATGTAAATTAGTGTATAAGCAAAATTGTATAAAAGAAATTCCATCAAATTTTCATGTATTTTATATTATATTAAAAATTTTCATAAATACATATAATTTTTTAAATATAAATAATAAATATAAGTTATTTAAAATGTGAATTTTTTATTTAATATAAAAAATATTTAATAATAACATATTTAAAAATAATATATATTATAATACATATTTAATAATAAAATAATAAAATAAATTTTATGTAATAAAATAAAACAAAAAAACATGTTTTTAATTTTCTGCATAGAATAACAACAAAAAACATAAAACCGTACAAACAAAGCAAACGCTTTCATCCCTCAAATAATTTGTGTGATGCACGTTTGTTTGCATTGTGCGCTCTCACTTCACCTTTTGCTTACGAAGTCTTCGAAGTTTTTCACTACATTTAAACTTCGAAGACTTCGAGAACAAAAATTCACAAAAACTTCGAAGTTTTTTCCAACTTCGAAGACTTCGTTGAAATGCGAATATTCGAATATTCGAAGAACTTCGAATTTTTAAAAACTTCGAATAATGTGAACAGCACTAGTATGGTCAACCAAAAATTCAATTAATTAAAATAATATAAAAAATAAAATTTTTGTTGTTGTAGTTCACTACTGTTCGAAAAAACCTCATAAAGCTCTTACATAACTTTTAGGTTCAATGTTTAACACATTTTACGATTCCATTAAATTAATAGCTTAAATATAATTAGAATTAATAAATTCAAAATTAACAAAGTCTTTCTTCAACATAACACAATACTTAATTGTTTTAATTTTCATTTAATTTTCTTCCTTAAGCTAATTTAAAGTTATTGGTATTTGATTATAAATTTTATGTCTACTGGTTTGCCGGTATACCACATTAATGAAGTGATTTGTGACATTATTGCGCCACTTAGCTCAAAAGATAAACATATATAGATAGTTTTTCAAATATTTGTGCACATAGATAGCTGATATTGAAACGCAAGCACGAAGCAAAATATGCTACTGCATATTCGCATTTAGAAATCTGTGAAATGAAGATGAGTAAAAGCTTTACGCAGTCTATCACAGAAACTTAATTAAGAAATTTGCTTAGGAAAAATTTATCTACAGTAAAAGAAAAAAATCAAAAACTAATTTTACAATTGCGTGCACACGTTTAGATGCAAGAGTAATAGCTACTGCTGCAGTTGCA
>NC_051847.1:143094335-143109241 GCF_002237135.1 Teleopsis dalmanni | reverse complement strand
AGTCGCCTCTTACGACAGGCAATCCTAACCGCTGGAGTATTCTTTTCCCCTCTCCGCAGGGTAATTATATCCGATACAGTCCTATTTGCGTTTTCGTATTACTTTTATGATGTAATTTAACAAAGTTTAGCTCAGAGACAGGTTTTGGATATTCTCCCAGTTTGCCAAATATGTGAAATACGACAAATATACTGAGTTATAAAAATCTGTATTTTTACGTGTCAAAATCTTCTATATTAGATTTTTTACGTGTAGTTGTGCATATCTAACTAGACTTCCATACTGTCTGGTTAAATAAATTATCACTAGTTTTACTAATTTGATCAAGAACAAAATTCCCTTTTTTTTTTTTTTCTATTATTATATTCTAGTGTTATATTACTGATTGTGTACATTCTAGTTTGTCGGTCTCTAACCACATTGGAAGTTAATATTTACCTGCAAGTGCATTATTTATGATCTCATTCTTTTCCTTACTTATTTTTAGACTTAAGTCTAAAAGATTTTCATAAGTCATGATTTTCATGAGTCTAGATTATTTTAGCAGCTGTAGTAACTATGACATATTAAACTCACGTCACCATACCTACTCCGTCAGTTGAATTAGGGTTTTTTAACTGCTAGTCCGCGGAGTACTATTCGTCCGCTGGTCCATAATATATTGTGTTTTCGTTTATATTGTGGACAGTGATGAGTGGATTGGAGACAAAAGGAAAATTACAATTTAAAATTTTTTTGTGAGATTATAATTAATATAATTTGCTCATTTTTTTACAATTGTCTCAATAAACGATAACAAGAAAATCTATGCGATGGAAATATAATTTATTTATAAATAACACAAGATAATAATGTGTTGATATACAAAAACTGAAGTAGAAAAATAATATAAAAATTCTGAGAAAAATGGAGTTTTTCTCAAAAATGATCAAATATTATTCAAGAAAGTCAACTTCAGAACACTATAATTACCGGATCCATTGAAACATATAGATGAATACGATATTTTATTAAAGCATATTCTTCAAAACACTATAATTACCGGACTTATTTAAACATAGAGGTGAAGTCTATGAAGTTATTCGAATTAATATGTAACTATAATTGAAGCTGTTCGAATAAACTTCTTTTTATTCATGATATTTTTAAGTAAACTTTTTTTCGATATCCTACATTTCGGTAAATATTTAAAATGGAATTTTGTCTTGTTGGTCCAAGAAAGCAATTCCTACTTTTATACCACTACGTGTGGTATGTGTGTGATACTATTTCATACTTACATTTTATCTATGGAAAAACTTTCGCAGTACTTTCGGAAGAACTTAACTGCATAGTGCTAGATTCTTGGAAGCAAGTAGTTAACTACTAAAGAATAGTTGCACATTAATTACATTGTCGTTGTTGTTATTTAACACTTTATTAAGTACTGGTGAACTGAACAAGAAAATTATTATTATTACATGGTCACGCATAAAAGTGTAAGCCCAATTCGCGCCCAAGTTCCGCACATATATTCAGCGGTAACTTTTTTAAATGCGTGAAGGTGTGAAAATTTATGGCTTTATCATGTTAAAAATTAAAAAAAAATTACCATAAAATTGAAATTGCTGCACGTCATAGCATAAAAGTTTCCGACAAGTTGATATTTTAATTTATAAACTAAATTTATTAAAAAAATGTAATAAATTTAATAAAAAAGAGCACAGCGCATAATTGAGCAGTTAAGTATCTTGCTCACGCGCGTGCAATAAAGTAATTTGTCAGTGGTTGTTGGTGTCTTTTTGGAGTTTTTTTTTTAAATTAATTTTTTTAATTTTTGACAAGATCAATCAATGTTTTTAAAAAACTGTGTTTGTGTCTTGTAAATACAAATTTTTACTCGAATATATTCGTAGTGTTGCAGTCTCAGTCTCAGTCTCAGTCACAGTCACAGTCAGTTACAGATTCACCTTGTAGTGAATTTTCATATAGTTTTTATTTTTAACGTTTAATGCTCACGCACGCTTTCACTGCAGTTTTATTGCACTTTAGTGCTGTTTTCAGTTGGTCGACAGTCCAGTTACCATTTTGAGTTGAGCGCTCTTAGCACTCAGTTTCGTTATCGCTAATGCATTTACCTTCAAAATTTAGTGTAAAAATGTTAAAATTACACAATCTTAAATACAAGTTAAAGGCAGTTTTCCATTAAACATTTTTCTATATTTTTATTTGGCGCTGATTGTTTGTGGGCGTTTATAACTAATTATTCATACTGTTTTTTTTTTTTATTTTCCTTAAATCGTAAATTTGTTTATTTTTCCTTTTACATTAAAAATGGGTTAGTATGTTGTTAGGGCTATTCTTTTCTAAAACTAGTTATTGCTTAAGTTAAGTAAACTGCAAGTAAATAATTTTGTTGTTATTTAATTTATATATCGAGTTGAGTATGTGTTTAGTAAATAAAAAGTATTCCACACACAGAATTAATATATGAATAGACAGATAATAAGATACGTAAATATATAGTGAATTAAATATAAAAATGAAGGAAAAATAGTTAAGTAAAAGAAAAATACACAAACGTAAAATTTTAAATAATTAAGTAGATAAAATATTATTACTAAAGTAAAACTGATAGATAAGCGGTAAATAAAATATGGTATATAAATGAGCAAGAGAAAGGTAACTGAGTGGATGGATATATAAGAATTTGTAGTATTGTATAAATGAAAGTGTAAGTGATTGTTATTCACTTATACTATCTTCAGACAGTCAAATTTCCTTAATTTCGTAAAAATGCTCTAAATACCATTTGTATCTGGGAAATTTGTAGTTTGATTATTATAACTACAAAGGATGGCATTCAGTTGTTTAATTAGTTTTAGTAAATTTCAGGTAACGGAATTTTTATTTTTCACTCTATTTTAAATTAATAACAGTTACAGTTTTTTCTCTATATTCAAATTTAAAATTTTTCCGTACTTTCAAAATTATTTTCCGGTTTCATTAAAGTCAACTGTCATTGACATTTATTAAAAAAAAAATGTCCCTTTTTCGTTATCTCAACTTTATCTTTTGCTAAAAATGTATTTAACGCACAGTTGCATTTGAAATGTCCCTTAATTTCAGTCTTCCTTAATTTCGTTCTAACCTTAAAACTGAATTTTGTATGGAAAAAAAAAACTTAATTTCGCTGAAACGAAGATGAAATTAAAATTATAGTATAAAATAGATAATTTTGTTTTCATATACCTTTCTAATAATTTATAACAAATCATAAATTAGTTCACTTAATTTCAATTAATCATTATTTTTCTCATTTATTTAAACTATTTTGGATTTTACTTAAATTATAGCGAACATGTTTCAAAATATTTATGATTCGTATTGCACATTTTTGAATAAAATTTTTATTTAATAGAAAAATGTTTATTATAAAATTTACAAATTTTCGCTAAAGAATTTAGCTAAAATTGGCGTTGACAATTTTGTGATGTTGCCACATGCAACTTCAGATTAATTCATATGACACATGTCATAAATGCGTGCTGCACGAGACATTTTGCAGCAAATGCGTGTGCCAGCAGTAATTGCACAAATTTAACAATAAATAAATTTTTATATTTATGATGTAATAATATGCAATATATATGAGGTTTAAAAATAATTGCAAACTTTTGAATTAGATATTTAAAGATGAGCTAGTCGATTTTAAATTTTTTCAAATATTTTTAAAACATTAGTTCCAAAAAATTTGATATACACTAATACAATATTTTTAATACTTAATGTACATTAGAAAGTTTTCTATTATTTTATTATTCTTTATTTGTTAAATATTATTTTTTATTTATCAACTCTCTATAATGAAATATTGTTGTTGCAATTATAATTATTATTATTATTGCTTTGAGAGTAATTATATTAAAAAGCACACTTTTACTTGTTAAAATTATTTTTGTTAATATTATTAACAACATTATTAATATTTAAATTATAAAATTATATAATATTCTTGATCAATAATATAATATTGATAATAATGTTTCTACTTATAAAACATACTTCAAGTTATTATTAATATAATAAAATACCAAATATATGATGAAATTTAACAAATATTTGTTTGGATAGTAAAACATTTGTGTTATCAATGTATCTGGAATATTTTGTTAATTATACTACATTATCAATAGTAAAAAAAAAAGTAAGGCTCAAAACAGAGTCAACTCTAGTGTAAAATATGTAAGCTAGTTCATAAGTATAGTTTCATCTGAGAGATATGTGTATAAAAAATATCGAGTAAATAAAAAATATTAACAACTTCATGAACTAATTCAGGCGCTAATATCGTGCACAAACAAGCTGCTACTGCTACAGTAACTTCATTCCAAGCTCAACTAGAGCTGTCAATGTTGCTGTCAGTGCTACTGTCACTGCCGCTTTAAAATTTAGCTTTTACTTTAGCGTTTCCAGTTGCTTAATATGCCAATCGCGTAGGCTACCAATTGATGATATGCGCTTTTAATACGAACACTGATTATATGATATTTTCGGAGTATCCATCGCTGGTGCTTGTTGGCAAAACTTAGTTAGCAACAATTAAAATCGGCGTCGGAGTCGTGCTCATAAAATAAACCGGCCGATCAGCCTGCGTGCTGTCTGCATGCCTACTAACTTGCACCCTGAAGGCTTTTGTGCTAAATGTATGCGTATTTGGTGCTTACAGTTTAAATAGATTTATGCATTTCATACATCTGCTAAAACATATTCGGCTACATTCATACAATTTTCGTTAATATGACAGCATCTTGAGCACTTACTTAGTAACTTTGATGCACTACGAATAAACGGGTTAAGTGCACTGCCGCATCAGTGCAACCAAATGCAATATAAAGATACAATTTGTTGATAAAGATTTATTTTCACTGTAAGACTTCCTCACTTTTATTTGATTTTATTGTGTATTATAGCATATAAGCTGTTACATATTTATGCGTATATTGTATATGTGTGCACTTGTAACCAAGATGATTTCCGCTGATAAGACCTACATTTTAGGAAAAATGCATAAGTGCGTCTGGAAGTACGGTTCACTTAAATAGCTTTGTGTACATAGTTAAACTGCTGGTAGTGCAGTTAATTCAGCGTACTTATCGTGGCCACAAAAGATACTTTCCTGAGTAGATGTTAGTTTTCTATAGCCTAATTCATGCCTAAGTTAAGTTTATGGAAGTATTATATTGGATAGTTGTAAATTGCTGCTAAGCACACGCTTAGTCATTGTTGTTCTATGACACATACAGAAGTAGGAAGTGAACCTAATTGAATAAAATGATCCCATGATGCGGATGCAAATATGTACTCTATTTTCGATGTTTGTGTCTTTTTTGTATTTTGCTTCAAATTGTTCAAGGGTGGGCTTATATTAGATATATTGAAGTTGTGGTAATTTTTTTGTAGTTGTAGAAGTCATAAAAATAAGTAATATTATCAATTTGAGTATAATTTATTAACCCTTTCAATAATTTTATTCAACTTTGTGTATTCGTATACAATATAAATTTACATTGTAAATTATGGATTTAATGGAAAGTTATAAAAACAATACATATAATTGGTTTAGTGCTTATTTAACAGTGATATTTGAATACTGTCTTTGAATAAATGTCTTATTAAAATAATTAAAAGTTGTAAGTGTAAATATAACTTTACTATAGTGACGTTAACTACAATTTATCAAATCATAACCAATGCATACATACTTCAAGAATGTCAAAAATATGCAATATGTTACCACCCACGTAGTATAAAGAAGCCCAGTAAGAACGTTTGGTATATTAAGTCAAATTGAAAAAAAAAAAACCTTTATTATATACAAAACATTTATGTATATATATAGCTATATGAGTTTGTGGCGTTTTGTTTGCAAACATTAGGCACATGCAGAGTTTTAAATTACCAAAACCGAAGTAAAGTGTCTGCCATTCATTACTTTTACCGAACACTTTAGCAAACGTGATTTAGTAAAAAGAAGTGCATTATGAGTGCAAGCAGTAGGATTGCAGTTTCCTACACTTGACTCCATTCCCAGTTCTCTCATTTTTCTGCATGCCAATATACTTTAAATGTAAGTTCAGCTTGGATTGATGCTTGGGCTATCATAAAAAAAGTACCTGACTCAACGGTAATTTAAGTAACATTTTGTGGCTTGACACTTAAACGGAGTGTGACTAAGTTGAACACTGCGGTTTACTTTAATGAAAAAAGTGGATATACTTCAATTTCAAAATTTGTACTAAGTATCAAATAAATAGATAAAAATTAATTAACTTTTTAAATAAAATTCAGAAAAAATAAATATTTTCTTCGTATTTAATAAAAATTAATAAATCTATTTGTTTAGATTAGAAATCTATTTAGATTTTTTTTTGGTTTAATATTTTCCATTATCTAAATCTAATTTTGCTAATATTATTTCAGCACTGGATAGTACTTTTTCTTTTCCTTTTACTTCACTTTTATTGGAATTCATATTTATGTAACAAACTTTTTTATTATAGTCTCAACAAAATATTTCTTGCAACATATTATATTAGCAAATTTACTACTTTTCACTGAATTAATTACCCATTCAAATAGCTAATACTTTATTAAAGTACACGACTTATGCCTAATGCACATCAGAATATCATATTCCAACTGCTAAACCAATTTCATGCCTCATTTAATACCCTTATAATTAATGCACCAAGAGTGCAATCATCATTATCAACACTTTAAAACATCATTTTAGTTCAAATAAACTACACATTGTATTGCTGTTAAATTATCACTTTGCTGCTTTGCTGTTATAGTTTTTTATCATACGAGCAGTCACTTTATTGGTGCCAGAAATACTCACAAACAGCACCGTTCACCCACATAATGCAAATCCGCGCTGCAATAATGCAATTTACTTTCTCGATACGAGACCGTATCTGAATACGATTGCAACAGTACATCTGGTGGATTCTAGTAGTGTATGGGTGATCACATTGTGTTGATGAAGATACTTTGCCGCCACCACCGCGATTTGTTTGCTTTATAATTACTTTGTTAGACACGCATGTCAATTGCCACATTAGATACATTTTCTGCGGCATTCTTGTTTTTATTTGCAAACTACAATGTTTTTTTGTTTGATTTTTAACAACAATAACATATAAACAAACAAAAAATACAAATACTTCAATTGTAGAATGTTGAATTGGTGGAAGAACAACAAATACTGGAGTTGAAGTAGTATTCAACTAATGCCGGCTACCAGTTAAACGTTTCAGAGGCATTGATGCAAAAATCTTTTAACACCCACACATAAGATACCGACTATTATATCTGCAAGATACTAAGAATTGCTTCATTTAAGTTAATTTTGTTTCTGTACTATGAAGTTGAGTACGTATGAAGTGGTGCTTGACTGTCGAGTGATTGCATACGTATATTCGATTGTATGGTATGTAGTTTGTATAATTGTAATTCACTATCTGAATATCTGAGTATCTGTAAACATAAAGCTTAACAAGTGCAGATTGAATTGGTAGTCGTATTGCTTAGATTAGTAAGATCGTTTGTTTATGTTTTATTAAGCGTTACAATAAAATGCAGTATTGATGCAGTTAAATTTCAAAATCTGTTCCTATGTGGCAGCACTAAATTCAATTACTGTTGTAAGTAGCAAATATCTTTTAAAAGTTGCTATGGCTCAGCTGTAACTTTGCAGTTAACATTCCAAAAATAATTTTTTTGACAGTTTTAGGCATTTTGATTGGACTTTTTATGTTGTTGTGACATGTTTTTGATAAAATCTGGTCAATAAAAAACTAACTATTCATAACGTTGACAATTTTTGTTTATAATAAAAAATTAATTAACACAAAGCATCATAAATAAAAGATATTTATTTCTTACTTTGAACTGGTAATAGTTTAGCTATCTGTGCAAAATTTATCCAAGGTACTAATATTAACATTTTGGTGGCATACGTATTAACAATAGAAAAAATATATACTTTGAAAAAAAGTACCAGTAACTTTAATAATGTAAAACGTTATAATATATATTTACAACAGGTTAATTTTCTATACAAGTATGCGGCCTAACATGTTAAAAATTTTTTATTATATGCAATATAAAGGGCATAACTTCCATAAATTCTTGAGCTACTTGGTCCCAGAAATAAAAAATCGATTAGGATTTATAACTTTCAATATATCCTAAGATACTGGGTATCAAAGAAAAGTCCATTGTGTCTGGCTTTAAAAATTGTTTCGGGATATCGTGGGAATAGAAGTTGTATTAAAAATTATTAATATCTTCTTGATAATATGAATAATTCATATGGAGTTTATTGAAAAATTAATAATATATTCTTTATTTACGAGTTATTTTTTTTATTTTAATGTTATAAATTAAAAGATATTTTTGTTTGAAAGCTTGATTAATTAAAAGATTTTTCAGTTGTTTTAACAAAAAATGTCACACTTATACGTAAATTTATGACTTACCGGGTTCAGCCTGATATAAAAATATCTTTCCGGTATAATCAAATCGAGTTCTATGGTTTGAACATCATACATAATACACTTATCTGAAAAAAGTTATTTTAAATAAATTATTTATTTATATCTAAAAAAGATATTTAAAGTACTTAAGTATAATTCGATAACATTGTACATCTTATGATGTATTGTACATCAGAAACATAAAAGATTATGGAATCTTAACTATTTCACATATCTTAATTAAACTTAGTTACTGATCAATAATAAAGTTTTTTTCTTTAAAGTAACAATAATAGTTATTAGAAATTTGTATTAACTTCTCATAATAGGAGAAAAGCTTCGTGCGTAATCGTATTATTCTAGATATTGCCATGCGCATATTATTGCTCTTTTTAATCGTGATTGTTCTATTATACATACTGTCGCGGTTTCTGATAATTATTTTAAATAACACAGTTTATTTGCAATAAATATACATAAAAAAATACTTTTATAAATTAATTGAAAATGTTTACTATACATATAACTATAGTATAACCTAATTCAATTGAACTACCTAACATAGGATATATAAAATTCATGAAGAAATGTTTAGACATAATGGCAAACTTTACTTAAGTTTTTTATTATGCTGTCTAATCTTAATTCTACAATTTATTGCAAAAGACAATTTCAATAAGTATGTCTTAAAATACATTTATGAAGATCATGTCAAATCAAATTTGAAGGGGGTTCTGCTTTTAAGGAATTAGTGCATAATAAAAATTTTGAACTTTTATACATAGTATATAGATTTTTAGGATACACAATTAACTTTTAAGTGCCACTGCAAGAGTTTCAGAAATAAGAGGAGCATAAATTAGCACAGTACGCCTGTTTTATTGGGTGTTAGTTGAAATAAGCACAATTATATTAGTGATGACCTAACTTTTTTAACTTAATAACATCTTAAGTTAAAATTATTTATATACAATTAATATCTAATTTTAGTTGGAGAGACATGACTTTGTAACCGCACTCCCCAAAACAAACAAACGTGTTCATTTCTATATAGCAAACTTTCAATTCGCCGTAATGGTCTTGTATTAACGTCCTTGAGATGTGACTCAAATATTTACTTTTAAGTTCCATCTGTGATATTGAATACATTAAGACTAGTAGTAAATATTCTAAATAATCGTGTTCCAAATTATTAATGGAGTTTACATTTCCTTATCATAATGGAACCCTATTATATATAGTTTTTAACTTGAAGTGATTGATAAAATAGTAGCAACTGTTAATCACATAATAGGTGCCTTAATTTTTATGCAATTTCGTTGCTCAAGATAATTTATTGAGTTACGTTGTGAATACGCCTACTTCGATTAAATTGTGTGCAATATTGTTACACTGTCGGATTAAATATATTTTATGGCATTTTCATGGCTCCTAAATGCATTCGTCATTGGCTTACAAAAGTAATAAGCGTATGAATGCAAATCAATTTTATGCTTTTTGATTTGAATTATACTTAACAATCTTACATAAAAATATTAAGAAAATCTTACACGCAGAAATATCAAATAATAAATATTTTTTTTTTAAATAAAAAATGAAAAATTTAAACAAATATAAAATAGTAAGCATTGAATTATGGACACACTTCATACTAATAGTAATAGGTATTTTCTATTTTACATACTAAGTTTTTTGCTTACTTTATAAATTTATTTGTTATTTTTAAAATAAAATATAATTTATATATGTTCATATTAAGAAATTGGGTGTTGATCACAAAATGCATAATATTTCACTCGATTAGTTTAAGTTGTTTTAGAGATCCGTTTGCATAGAAGTAAACATGAAAAGGCATCAAATAGAAAGAAAAACGTATCATTAAATCAAAAATATATGTAGTTCCATGGATCCAAAACTTCTCTTTTATTCTATTATTACTTAAATAAACTCAAATATTCTTTGAGCATAATAGTGTGAAGGATATAGATCTCAATAAGAAATAAAAAATATAAGAAATGTTAATAAATATGTCTATACGTAGTTTTTTAATTATTTATTTATTTTCTGTAAAGGAGAGCTGATTACTGTGTGAATAATTTTTAGGAATGAAATGTATCATGTATCTTGTTAAGATATTTTAGTTAACTACGCATTTATATGTCTTAATATGTTCAATTATTTAATTACAATATAAATAAAATCATGTATGCATAATGATAATTGCTATATTTAATTGCTATAACATTTTTAGATTGAGCGAGGTCATTAAAATTAATTTATTGGTTCAATAATTTTAATTTATTATGTATTTTTGCAATTGAATTACATACAATTTAAGCAATTAATCAGAAAATAATTATGTTGCAATAATTAATTATATATATTGGGCATTGAAATATAATATTTTAAAATTGTTACGAAATTTCGTCTAGACTTTTTATGTACTTTCTTGGGAGTGTATCGCCATATTTGAGGTAGATGAACTAGTCCAAGAGCAGCTTTGAAATTTATCTGAAAAATAAATTAAAGCAATTATGTTGTTTGTTTGGAAACTAGTAATATATAAAGCCTTTTACGGTTTTAATTTAAATAAAATAGTTTTTTGGAAAGTACGAAGTACCAAGATAAAACATAGCAATAATTTTTAGTATCTATAAGAACCGCTTAAATAAATAAATAAATATAAATAAATTGTTAGAAAATGATTATCTTTTAATTAGAAAGCAACTAGATACCCTTAATAGCAGAATTGTTAAAATTAAAATCATAAATGTTTGTTTATTCTAGTAATCAAATCGATTATTTTTCAGTAATACATCTTTGAATATGTTTTAGAATTATCACTTATAGTTAAAAATTTCTTTTGCAGTATAAGTAGATTAAAATAATAAAAATGCTTTTAAAACTAATAGTAATAACTTACTTCAACTAGCCTCTACAAAATATATTTTAATTTATTAAACATATTCATAAAATAAAATTAATTATTTCTTCAATTTTCTGTTAAATTATTAATATTTAATTTTATAATTAATTATTTTTTTAATTTTCTGTTAAATTATTAATATTTTATTTCATAATTAATTAATTGAATAAAAATTATGAGGAAAAAATAGTTTCAAATCAGATACGATTACAATGAAGTAGGAATGAACAAAAACCGGCTGTAAATGGTAAACTTTGTTTATGTATAATATGTAAAAGTAAGGAACTCGAAATTATTCAACTAAAACATAAAAGCATTTGAAAATAAATGATTTTTTTTTTTTACTTATGTAAATGCTCCACTTAAGCTAATTAAGCTATTTTCTTAATGATTTCAATGAATTTTGTAATAAATTTTAGCGCCAAACCAATCCAATTCAGAGATCTATTTTCATAAATAATTAATTAAAATAAACAAACAACTGTTTTTCAACTGAATAAATCAATAGTAATTTTTACCTAATTTTCACCTAATTTTTTTTTATTATTATTTTATTAAGATACCTGTGAGTATCTTTTGTTTTAATTAAGTGTATGAAAATCTTATGAAGTTGCGGCAAATAAAGTTTTTAATATGAAATTGATTATCTACAATTAAAGTAGTTTTTCAATAAACAAACTTTAAATCTGAAACATCAATTAACGATCTGAGAAATTAACAATTTGATCAAAAGAAAATTGAGTTGCTTGCTGAAATATTTATAAAAGAGCAGCGAATTATTTCGTAATTAACTTAAGAAGCTCCATACAACAATTTTACTTCTTATTGTTGTAATTTTTGTAGAGTATCTTATAATAGTGCATAAAAATAAAAATTCCAACAAATTTCAATAGTATTTTAACTTCACCAAACTGCCTTTAAATATCTGTACGAACTGCATACAGATCATTTTATGTGAAGCCTGCAATGCATTGAATTTCGATGATGGATTATATCTTATTTCCAGTTATTTGCTATTGGTTTAAATTTATTTTTTATTGAACTGAACACTTTATTTAACACAATATTTCAAAATTTTTATTAAAAATACAAATTTTTTTCTAAAAACTCCAAACTGCAAGCTGTCGTTGTTCCTGTCAACACCGACGTACATTGCTGCAGTCTTGCATTATAGCAGAGCCAACTCCACTGATTCCATTTAAACTCTTGCGAAGTGAACTTATGCCAATGTCTTGCTTTCCACAAAGAAAATCAGTGAAAGTTAGGAAGTCTTTTTTGGTTTTATGTGGAATTATTGAATTTTTTTTGGTTAATTATTTTTCTCTTAATTTTCAAGTAATTTTTTTTTTCAATTTTGTATCTTTAATTGTGTGAATGATTTTGATCAGCATTTGCGGCAACTACAGTTGAATTATATTTAACCTTTGTCTATCGATATGGAGCAGCCGCATGTGATGATTTGGAAAATTGTGCACTCAAAGCGTCTAAGTTCTCTGCACATCTCAAATCATTATTTCAATTATGTATTTTTTGAAAATTTTATTTTTCTGGAGTTTTTAAAGATTAAATTTTTAATTGCATTTAATTGAGTAAAAAGTTTGTAATTTGTTAGAATTTTTTTTATGTTTTTATTGCCACTACAGTGAAGTACATGTGTAATCAAAAAAAGCCCACCCATAAACAAATAAAATTATTTATTAAATTTTATGAAAAATCATTATGTTACTTAGAGAATGCTTTCAAAAATTATTGTGTGTATTATTTTAAATTTTATAAGAAGGGAAAATTTTTTAGGAGATATTTATGGAAAAATACTTAGCTAGGGGAAGGAAAAAGAGATCGTCTTGTTAATGTACCTATTATATGTAAGATAAAAGATAAAATTCAAGTAAAGGACATAGAAAGTTAAGTCATCATGTAAAATATTTTTGCTGGGTCATATATTTTGCTGGGTCTCTATTTACTAAAGAGTAATGTCAGTTTTCACGAATTCTGATTCATATATATGAACACATAAAACATACATATTTAAAGAACATACATGACTAGTTCTACAGCTGAGTCTGATAGCTTTAATCGTAAAGTAACTTTTGGAAATATTTTTACCATTGCATTCTTTGTCTGAATATTACTTTTAGACCGCAAATGTCAGGTGTTCACCTTGAACTCCATCAAATTTGAAAAGCATCATCACTGAGCTAACGATCAGTTGTCTATCCTATTTATAATAATAAATAAAATATTTCCAAAAACCACTGTTGATGTATATTTGTCAATATCTGGTATAGCAATATCTGGTGATTAGACAAAAAATTTACTTAAAATATATTTTATATTTTATATTAGTAAAATAGTTGTCAAAATAATTTCTATTTCGTGTGAATACTTATATGATTTTTAAATTCAATTTTAATTTTTATTCCTAATTACGGTATATTAATAATATAAAACTGTTTAAACTATTCCCGTTCAAAAATATTAATTTTTTAGGTCGCCCAAGAAACGCTGCGAACAATAACGTTTTGTAGCATGAAATAATGTAATTAGCCGTTTTATAATAAAGTGAACCTAAGTAAAAAATGACATCGGATCATACAAATTTGTTAACATAATTCGAAAACACTGATATAATTATATGAGTAAAATATTTAACAAATTGCCTACACTTCACAGCCTATTAACAAGGCATGCAGACAAGATGCATAAATCACTTTTTAAATTGTCTCCCATTTTATTGAAATGGGAACATTCAGTTATAATAATATAGTAATTTAGTAAATCGCTTATTGCGTGAATTTATTTTATAATTATTTATTTTTCTTACTGAAGAGTATTTTAATTGGTATATATCACATTTTTTTAGTGCAAGTAGAATAAACATTTTTAAATCACATTTATATATACACATTTGTATAACTTAAATTAAAAAAGTTATTGTTTAAATCAACTATATGAGTTACATTATTTTTAATAATTTTTTAGTTAACAATAATATTTTAAAATTAAATATTAATTTATTTTTGTGTGTACATAATTGCCTGTAAAAAAATTTAATACGGATTTTCAGTTTCATAAATTTATAATTTTTATGAATTTTGTAATGATTGTACTCATATATACATAAATACTATATGTAGGTACGTTTATTCGTAAATGTGCAACTTACATATAATTGATGTTACACGTTTAGAAACATACAATGCTATATATAAACCGGATTAGAATATCCGAAAGATAAGGAAATACTTTTCAGTTGAAATGAACGTGAACTTTACAATAAATTTTATTTTACTGTACTTATATAAAATTATAAAAAATGAATTGTAGATGAGCTCCAATTTCTTCAATTTTGTAAAATTTTTTAATACAAACCGAAATCAATAAATTGAGATCAGTAGTTCTAGATATATTTTTTTTTTCTAACTCCAACATATTGGCAGAGATAACGTTTTCCAACA